>NW_026652297.1:12582320-13131601 GCF_009828535.3 Hylobates moloch | reverse complement strand
TCAACAAAAAGGACATCTACACCAAAACCCCATCTGTAGGTCACCTACATCAAAGATCAAAGGTAGATAAAACCACAAAGATGGGGATAAACCAGAGCAGAAAAGCTGAAAATAATTCTAAAAATCAGAGTGCCTTTTCTCCTCCAAAGGATCGCAGCTCCTCGCCAGCAATGGAACAAAGCTTGGCGGAGAATGACTTTGACGATTTGACAGAAGTAGGCTTCAGAAGGTCGGTAAGAACAAACTTCTCTGAGCTAAAGAGCATGTTCTAACCCATCAAAAGGAAGATAAAAACCTTGAAAAAAGTTAGACGAATGGCTAACTAGAGTAAACAGTGTAAAGAAGACCTTAAATGACCTGATGGAGCTGAAAACCATGGCATGAGAACTTCGTGATGCATGCACAAGCTTCAATAGCTGGTTCAATCAAGTGGAAGAAACGGTATCAGTGATTGAAGATCAAATTAATGAAATAAAGCAAGACGACAAGGTTAGAGAAAAAAAGAGTAAAAGGAAACAAACAAGGCCTCCAAGAAATATGGGACTATGTGAAAAGACCAAATCTACATCTGATTGGTGTATCTGAAAGTGATGGGGAGAATGGAGCCAAGTTGGAAAACACTCTTCAGGATATTATCTGGGAGAACCTCCCCAACCTAGGAAGGCAGGCCAACATTCAAATTCAGGAAATACAGAAAACACCACAAAGATACTCGTTGAGACGAGCAACCTCAAGACACATAATTGTCAGATTCACCAAGGTTGAAATGAAGGAAAAAATGTTAAGGGCAGCCAGAGAGAAAGGTCTAGTTACCCAAAAAGAGATGCCCATCAGATTTACAGTGGATCTCTCAGCAGAAATCCTACAAGCCAGGAGAGAGTGGAGGCCAATATTCAACATTCTTAAAGAAAATAATTTTCGACCCAGAGTTTCATATCCAGCCAAACTAAGCTTCATAAGTGAAGGAGAAATAAAATCCTTTACAGAAAAGCAAATGCTGAAAGATTTTGTCACCACCAGGCCTGCCTTACAGGAGCTCCTGAAGGAAGCACTAAACATGGGAAGAAACAACTGGTACCAGCCACTGCAAAAACATACCAAACTGTAAAGACCATCGATGCTATGAAGAAACTGCATCAATTAACAGGCAAAATAACCAGCTAACATCATAATGACAGGATCAAATTCACAGATAACAATGTTAACCTTAAATGTAAATAGGCTGAATGCCCCAATTAAAAGACACAGACTGGCAAATTGGATAGTCAAGACCCACTGGTGTGCTGTATTCAGGAGAAACATCTCCTATGTGCAAAGATGCACATAGGCTCAAAATAAAGGGATGGGGGAAAATCTACCAAGCAAATGGAGAGCAATAAATAAATAAATAAATAAAAATTTAAAAAATTAAAAAAAACCGGGGATTGCAATCCTAGTCTCTGATAAAATGGACTTTAAACCAACAAAGATCAAGAGAGACAAAGAAGGCCATTACATAATGGTAAAAGGATCAATTCAACAAGAAGAGCTAACTATCCTAAATATATATGCACCCAATACAGGAGCACCCAGATTCATAAATCAAGTCCTTAGAGACCTAAAAAGAGACAGACTCCCACACAATAATAATGGGAGACTTTAACACCCCACAGTCAATATTAGATCAATGAGAGAGAAGCTTAACAGGGATATCCAGGACTTGGACTCAGCTCTGCACCAAGCAGACCTAATAGACATCTACTCTCCACCCCAAATCAGCAGAATATACAGTATTGTCAGCATCACACTGCACTTATTCTAAAATTGACCACATAATTGGAAGTAAAGCACTGCTAAGCAAACGTAAAAGAACAGTAATCACAACAAACTGTCTCTCAGACCACAGTGCAATCAAATTAGAACTCAGGGTTAAGAAACTCACTCAAAACCACACAACTACATGGAAACTGAACAACTTGCTCCTAAATGACTACTGGGTAAATAATGAAATGAAGGCAGAAACAAAGGTTTTCTTTGAAACCAATGAGAACAAAGACACAACACACCAGAATCTCTGGGACACATTTAAAGCAGTGTGTAGAGGGAAATTTATAGCACTAAATGCCCACAAAAGAAAGCAGGAAAGATCTAAAATTGACACCCTAACATCACAATTAAAAGAACTAGAGAAGTAAGAGCAAACACATCCAAAAGCTAGCAGAAGGCAAGAAATAACTAAGATCAGAGAAGAACTGAAAGAGATAGAGACACAAAAAACCCTTCAAAAAATCAATGAATCCAGGAGCTGGTTTTTTGAAAAAATCAACAAAATTGATAGACCACTAGCAAGACTATTAAAGAATAAAAGAGAAAAGAATCAAATAGACGCCATAAAAAAAGATAAAGCGAACATCACAACCGATCCCACAGAAATACAAACTACCATCAGAGAATACTATAGACACCTCTATGCAAATAAACTGGAAAATCTAGAAGAAATGGATAAATTCCTGGACACATACACCCTCCTAAGACTAAACCAGGAAGAAGTTGAATCTCTGAATAGACCAATAATGGGGTCTGAAATTGAGGCAATAATTAATAGTCTACCAACCAAAAAAAGTCCAGGACCAGGCAGATTCACAGCTGAATTCTACCAGAGATACAAAGAGGAGCTGGTACCATTCCTTCTGAAACTATTCCAATAAATAGAAAAAGACAGAATCCTCCCTAACTCATTTTATGAGGCCAGCATCATCCTATACCAAAGCCTGACAGAGACACAACAAAAAAAGAGAATTTTAGACCAATATCCCTGATGAACGTCAATGCAAAAATCCTCAATAAAATACTGGCAAACTGAATCCAGCAGCACATCAAAAAGCTTATCCACCACAATCAGGTTGGCTTCATCCCTGGGATGCAAGGCTGGTTCAACATGCACAAATCAATAAACATAATCCATCACATAAACAGAACCAATGACAAAAACCACTTGATTATTTTAATAGACGCAGAAAAGGCCTTTGACAAAATTCAACAGCCCTTCATACTAAAAACTCTCAATAAACTAGGGATTGATGGGACATATCTCAAAATAGTAAGAGCTATTTATGACAAACCCACACCCAATATCATACTGAATGGACAAAAACTGGAAGCATTCCTTTTGAAAAGCAGCATAAGACAAGGATGCCCTCTCTCACCACTCCTATTCAACCTAGTGTTAGAAGTTCTGGCCAGGGAAATCAGGGAAGAGAAAGAAATAAAGGGTATTCAATTAGGAAAAGAGGAAGTCAAATTGTCCCTGTTTGCAGATGACATGACTGTAGATTTAGAAAACCCCATCATCTCAGCCCAAGATCTCCTTAAGCTGATAAGCAACTTCAGCAAAATCTCAGGATACAAAATCAATGTGCAAAAATCACAAGCATTCCTATACACCAATAATAGACAGAGAGCCAAATCATGAGTGAACTCCCATTCACAATTGCTTCAAAGAGAATAAAATACCTAGGAATCCAACTTACAAGGGATGTGAAGGACCTCTTCAAGGAGAACTACAAACCACTGCTCAACGAAATAAAAGAGGACACAAACAGATGGAAGAACATTCCATGCTCAAGGAGAGGAAGAATAAATATCATGAAAATGGCCATACTGCCCAAGGTAATTTATAGATTCAATGCCATCCCCATCAAGCTACCAATGACTCTCTTCACATAATTGGAAAAAACTACTTTAAAGTCCATATGGAACCAAAAAAGAGCCCACATTGCCAAGACAATCCTAAGCAAAAAGAACAAAGCTGGGGGCATAATGCTATCTGACTTCAAATTATACTACAAGGCTACAGTAACCAAAACAGCATGATAGTGGTACCAAAACAGATATATAGACCAATGGAATAGAACAAAGCCCTCAGAAATAACATCACACATCTACAACCATCTGATCTTTGACAAACCTGACAAAAACAAGAAATGGGGAAAGGGTTCCCTGTTTAATAAATGGTGCTGGGAAAACTGGCTAGCCATATGGAGAAAGCTGAAACTGGATCCCTTCCTTACACCTTATACAAAAATTAATTCAAGATGGATTAAAGACATAAATGTTAGACCTAAAACCATAAAACCCCTAGAAGAAAACCTAGGCAATACCATTCAGGACATAGGCATGGGCAAGGACTTCATGACTAAAATACCAAAAGCAATGGCAACACAAGCCAGAATAGACCAATGTGATCTAATTAAACCAAAGAGCTTCTGCATGGCAAAAGAAACTACCATCAGAATGAAGAAGCAACCTACAGAACAGGAGAGAATTTTTGCAATCCACCCATCTGACAAAGGGCTAATATCCAGATTCTAGAAACAACCCAAACAAATTTACAAGAAGAAAACAAACAACCCCATCAAAAAGTGGGCAAAAGATATGAACAGACATTTCTCAAAAGAAGACATTTATGCAGCCAACAGACACATGAAAAAATGCTCATCATCACTGGTCATCAGAGAAATGCAAATCAAAATCACAATGAGATACCATCTCATGCCAGTTAGAATGGCAATCATTTAAAAAGTCAGGAAACAACAGATGCTGGAGAGCATGTGGAGAAACAGGAACACTTTTACACTGTTGGTGGGAGTGTAAATTAGTTCAACCATTGTGGAAGACAGTGTGGCAATACCTCAAGGATCTAGAACTAGAAATATCGTTTGACCTAGCAATTCCATTACTGGGTTTATACCCAAAGGATTATAAATCATGCTACTATAAAGACACATGCACATGTACATTTATTGCGCCACTATTCACAATAGCAAAGACTTGGAACCAACCCAAATGTCCATTAACGATAGACTGGATTAACAAAATGTGGCACACATACACCAGGAATATTATGCAGCCATAAAAAAAGGATGAGTTCATGTCCTTTGCAGGGAAGTGGATGAAGCTGGAAACCATCATTCTCAGCAAACTATCACAAGGACAGAAAACCAAACACTGCATGTTCTTACTCATAGGTGGGAACTGAACAATGAGATCACTTGCACACAGGGCGGGGAACATCACACACTGTGTCCTGTTGTGGGTGGGGGGCTGGGAGAGGAATACAGTTGGGAGAAATACTTAATGTAAATCATGAGTTGATGGGTGTACCAAATCAACATGGCACATGTATACCTGTGTGTCAAACCTGCATGTTGTGCACATGTACCCTAGAACTTAAAGTATAATTTTCAAAAAAATAGAAAAAAACTCTAATGAAATATTATTTATTGGCAGTCAATTTTAAAACCCATAAGAGACAAATTGAAATTACTAGTATATTATTCTTACGATTGAAAAGAAGTGGTAAAACAGAATTCCAGGAAGGAGGAGGAACGGAGGTAGAGGACAGTACAAGAACATTAATTTCATCATTAAACACAAATTAAAGTATCAAGAGATACTGTCTAAAATTGATTAAGCAATAAATAAAATTTAATGTGTGTCTTTTAAAAGTTATAGTAGTACAAGTAGCTCTCATTTTGCATGGATTAACATGGGATCAAAAAGTGACTGCACATGCTTCAATTACACGGTTGCTTTAATTATCAATGGAAAAAATTTGTTTGTTCCATGACCTCTAAAAATTGTTGCCAAAACATTAAAATCTCTCTTACTGTTGTTCATAAATGTATAGAGAAATAAAAATAGTAAAACTAATATTTATACTATAATATAAAACACTAGAAACATTTAAAGTGTTTTATTCATTTCTAAAGAACTATCAAGAGAAGTTTGAATGGTGCTTTACTTCTTAAAATGCAAAGTGAGAATCCTTTTGATGCCTTGACGAATTGACATCCTCCTTTGTAAGTTTGGATCAGCTCCTAATATTTTATCTTTTTTGCTTTCAATGTCTTAAAATATCCCTGATAATTCCTTTAGCATGAAGATTTTGCTGGCATGTTTTTCTGGGACATCTTCATCCTTTCCATCACAAAGACCTATTTGTATCCCTAAGTTGCCGTCAAGTTCCTCTGGCAGCATATCTAGAGTTTCTTGAACGGCAGCAGTGTCAGCATTCCTATAGTTAGCTATGTCTTCTATAACTCTGTTTATGTTTGATTTAAATTTAACCTCCAGTGTTACTACTTTCTGTTTCCTGTTTTTTACTTTTGTCTTTTTTGGCCAATTCCTCTTCAATTATCCATTTTTGTAAAATGTCACATAGGGTTATCAATGGAAAGCAAGAAGGCAATACAACTAGGTTTACTGTCTATGTGTTTTGCTGTCTTTGTGATCAATCAGACAGATTTTAAAAAAAGTTAACTAATTGATTCCTAACCACAATGTACATTACATAGTGATTTGTGGACTAAAGAGTAACATCTATGTTTGTACTTTATGCAATTACTCCCAGGCAATATTTTAAAAACATTAATGTGAGTGTAGTTTAAAATTCCCTCTTGACCTTTCCAGTCAATTTCTTACCCTGTCCTTTGCACAATCAACCATAATTCTGAGTTCTATCACTGTAAATTAGTTTTGTCTGCCCCTAAATGAATATAAATGGAATCATAATAAAGTGTGTACTCTTTTGTGCCTGACTTCTTTCACTTAACATGTTATTTTTGAGAATCATTCATATTGTTGTATGTATCAATGGTTCCTTATTGGTTATCGTTGAGTGATGTTGACATATAATTTAAAAAATTTAAACATGTTCATAGTAAAACATTTAAGAAGTACAAAAGTAAAAAAGAAAATTTTTTGAACTCTCCCATTTTTATTCTTAACAAGGGACCATTATTAGCAGTTGCTTGTCTAGACATTTTTTCTGCATGTATAGAGTATTTCTAATCTTAAAATAACTGTAGACATATGACTAATGTTTATTTTCCTTATTCTTTTCAGGCAATAGCATAAACTCTTGATTAACTTATATCATAATAGAGAGACTCACTGATATTTCCAAACCTCACACTTGACTTTCTATTATTTTCCATCTTAGTTATTTGTAACCAATTCTTTTAATTGGTTAGGCCAGACATCTTATGATCATCTTTGACTCCTTTTAGTTACTTCCTTGGCACATCTTTTCACTCTACCTTTAAATGTATCCAGAATCTGATTATTTTTCACCTTTTCCACTTCTACTACCCAGTAAAAGCCAACATTACTTTTCACCCGGATCATTGCAATCTCTTCCCAAAGCATTTTAAAAATTACTCCTCCTTCCCTCTCTTTCCCTTTTCAGAGTAGTCCATTCCCCAGAGAGCTGCCAAGGTGATCATGTGAATACCTAACTTGGATCAGGCTGCATCTGAGCACAAGACACTCCAAGGGCTTCCCATCCTACTCAGAGTAAAAGCCAAAGTCTTCACACTGTCCTACAAGACCTTACATAATTTAACTCCCATAACTCTCTGATTTCATCTTCTATTGTTATTCTCCTCACATATTCTCCTCTCATAAAGTCCTCTTTAACTACAGTAGTCTCTTTCCCTCCCTCAAAGACTCCAGAAATGCTTCTACCATATATGCCCCCTCTCCCAGCCCGCTGCCAGATACCAGAGGCTTACTCTCTGACCTCTTTTGTGTTTTACTGTGCTCAGATATCACCTTTTCAGTGCGGGCCATTCTTGACTACTTTGCTCAAAATTGCAACACCCTCCTCAGAATGTCCCATTCTCCTTCTCTGTTTTTCCTCCACACTACTCATCACTATCTAATAAACTATTTATTTCACTTATTTGCTTATTGCGTGTCTCCCTCCACTAAAATGTAAGATGTCCCATCCTACTTCCTTGCTTTTCCTCCATATTATTCATCACTATCTAATAAACTGTTTCACTTATTTGCTGATTGTGTGTCTCCCTCCACTAAAATGTAAGATCTGTGAATTGGGAGTTTTTTTTCTCTTATTCACTGTTGTGCTTTGAACAGTACTTGGCACATAATAGGCACTCAATAAATATTTTTAAAAAGAATATGTGGTGGTTAATTATGAAACATCTAGAAACTTGATGTGCAAGTTTTTCTTCAAACCATCATTGAATTTTAGAGAGTTGTCCCTATATAAGTGGTCTTATTTCTTGCCAGAAGAATATACGACCTATGTGATTCCCTAGTGCTGACATTGGCACCATCACACACACTGTTGAGTTTTGTTCAGTTCAGTAAGCCTCAGGAAGAACAGAAACAAGATCAAGAGTCAACAAGATGTTCATATATAGGCAATTTCTTTCCTTTCACTTACTTGAACTCTCATTTCTTCCCCTTATTTTGTTGAAATGGATTGGATTTGCAAGTTATATCCCTAGGATATTTTTCCCATTTTTCTATGTCTGTAATTCTATTGATTGTCATAGGTGGACAAGGAAATTGCTTGGGACACTGGTTGTCAGGCCAGAATGATTTGTGAAATCTTCTAGATTTGTTGAATCTGAATTTTTTCAAGGTAGAGCTTTACAACCTCCAAATTTGACAAATTTCCTAAATAGTTCTTAAGCAGCCAGCCTAGCACCTAGACATACGCTGGTTTTGGAAAACATCACCCTGTGGTCCTAATTCTCTCCTGTTAGAATTGCTACAGAATGAGACAATTGAAAGAAGTTGGGGATGTTCCCAAGATCTACTCATGTTTGATTTTCTAGATAAATACAGGTGATTTTTAAGAAATCAGAAACTTTGTAAGACACCAAGCACAGATTTCAGAAGGAATACTTCTTGAAGGAAGATCCAATGAAATAGAACACATAATTTTTGAGCAACTACCACAGCAGTCACAGTCCTAGTGATTTATATATGTTGTCTGTGTGGTCTGAAGTTCTGAAGTTTACCATCCTGTGAATACAAATGTGGCAGAGTGGGCATGGGGATTTACAGAAAGAGAATGGTCCTCTTGTCTCTACTTTAGACTTCGCTTGGTCACCCACACCCAGAAAATTGGTTGTTCTGTCCTAAACAGATTTCCTACATGCAGTTCCTCTAGTACCCTTTTCTTACCACCCTCTAGACCAGCAGAGAACAGAAAGCATCTCAACCTATACACCCAGGCCAAACTCCCTATGGTCTTCTCCCCTTAGGACCTCCTCACTGAAAAACTCCTTTCTCTTTCCTTCTCTGCCAATCAAATGCAGACATCCCCCAAATGCAAATAGATGGTATAGGAGGGTTCATAGACAGGATGCTACCATCAATCTAAAAGTATGTGATTCTCACCTCTGGCCGGCAAGAACACTCCCTTTCATCCAATTTAATCCTATGAGGGGATAGAGAAGGAAACCGAGGGTCAGAGAGGTTGGGAACCTTGGTCAAGTTCACCAACAAAGAAGGATCCTAACCCAGGGAGAGCAAACTCTTAAACCTAGCATTATGTGATACGGCTCCCCTCCTCTGAAAAGAGATAGAAATTTGTTGAAATAAAAAGTGATTAATAGAGCCTTTCCTTTCAACTTTAGCAGTACCTAGTCACCACCTATGATTATTTCCTCATGAACTGATTACTGGCACTCAAGATTCAACTTCCCTGCCTCTGGTCTGAGGAGAAGTCTCTGGTTGAGCTGCTCCTGTTATGTGGCAGCACATGAAGTTGTGTAACTGTTTTCCTAGATAGAATCCCTCAGGGCCTTTCACTTATTTTGGGTCAACTGCCTCACTTCATCTGTTTACAGGGCTGCTTTTACCTGGAGTGTCTAGCCTGCTCATCTTGGTTTCTTTAACTGCCTTGCATTCAGTTTTCACTCCGCTTCTTAGTCTGGTTCAAAAAGAAAGCAGAAGAGACCAGATTTCTGCCTGCTTCCTGCTGCCTGCTGGGATTCTGCCATATTCTTCAATTCCCATTTGGTCATGTCTACTGGGACCATGACTCTATCAGGGCCACCAGCCTTGCTCTGAATTTTCTTGTTTTCCTCCTTTATACACAATTAATCATGAATTGAGTCCTTACTGCTTTGAGCCTTACAGCATTTCTGTTTTTGCAGTCTGATACAGTCCAGTGCTTAAACAGGCCAAGTTTGTATTTCTTCTTTGGCCTTTTTAACAGCACAGACCAGAACATCACCTGAATTATCCGAAGCTTTGGAATTCTCTGATGACTATAAAATAGAAGGCAAGACCACCACCCCACCAGGGAATAATTTAATAAATTTGAATTCAATTTGTACTTATATAACAAGGCTATGGATACAGTTATGCATTGTTTAACAACAGAGATGTTATGAGACATGCATCATCAGGCAATTTCAACATTGTGGGAATATCATACAGTATGCTTACACAAACCTGGATGGTATACCCTACTACACACCGTACAATATAGTATAGCCTATTGCTGCTAGCTACAAACCTGTACAGCATGTTACTGTATTGAATACTATAGGCAAGTGTAACACAATGGTGTTTGTGTATCTAAACATAGAAAAGGTAATGTGTTGTGCTACAATGTCACAATGGCGATGACCTCCGCAGTTGGAATTTTTCAGCTCCATTATAATCTTATGGGACCATTGTTGTTGGAGGGGAATTCAATATTTTGTGAAAAATGGCATTAAAAGATAAAACAGAAATATAAACTTTAACTCTCAATATAAGCTCCGTTAAGTTCAAGACACTTTTGTAATCAATGATATCAGCCATTTCGTTAATCCCTAAAGAACTGGGAATTTAACTGAAGAACACGAATGCTCCTTAAATATTTTCCTTAAATATTTTTTTAATTAGGAAACTAAAAGAAGGCAGAAGGAGACAAGACAGGAGTGTAAAATGGATCCAAATGATTGGCATCCAACGGGCACCAAAATCGCCCTTGTTTGGTGACAGGAATAAGCAAGAGAATTCTCATGGTAGAGAAGGACTCTCTGGTAAATGTTTCCTGATTGTTTACTGCTAAAGCTTTGGATACTTTCTCAAAACACCCTCACAAGTAGATGTTATTTTTCCTTGGCCCTCCAGAAAATCAACAAGCAAACTGTATTGAGCAGCCCACAAAACAGTTGACGTGATGTTTGTTCTTGACTAATCTACTTTTGCTTTGACTGGACCACTTCTACCTCTTGATAGCCATGGCTTTGATTGTGCTCTGTCTTCAGGATTGTACTGGTAAAGCCATGTTTCATCTCTTGTTACAATTCTTCCAAGAAATGCTTGAGGATCTCAATCTCACTTGTTTAAAATTTGTATTGAAAGCTCTGCTCTTGTCTGCAGCTAATCTGGGTGCAATGGTCTTGGCACCCAGCGAGTGGAAAGTTTGCTCAACTTTAATTTCTTAGACAGAATTGTGTAAGCTGAACTGACAGAGATATCTATTTTATTTGCTATTGTTGTGCTGTTAATCATCAGTCTTCTTCTATTAGGGCAGAAACAAGGTGAAGTTTTTCCTCACAAATTCATGTAGATGGTCTGCTGCTGCAGGCTTCATCTTCAACATTGTCTCATCCCTTCCTAAAATGAGGTATGCATTTTTAAACTGCTGATTTCTTTGGGGCATTGTGCCCATAAATTTTTTCATAAAGGAATAATAATTTCACCATTCTTCCACCCAAGTTTCACCATAAATTTGATGTTTGTTTTTGCTTCAATTTTAGCAGAACTCATGTTTCTCTGATAGAAGATCTTTTCAAACTGAGATCTTATTCCTTTCAGTTCCTCAAACTAGGTACTATTTAGGCATGTTATAACAAATTAGTACAAGTTTATTTGATTGCAAAAAATTATCCATGCATAGTTTTTTCATAATATGCATTGTAATGAATTTTTAAGACCCCCCATATATACAGTTGACTGAAATGTCATCACCTGGCACATGGCTATAATTTGCTTGCCTTAAAAAGGACTCTGTTTTCTTTTATTTCCACTAAGTAATTAATTATACATTTAAATTTTTATGTGTGGTATTATTCAGGGAGAAATGTGTTAGGATGAGCTAGGTTTTACTGCAGTAACACAAACAGCAAAGGCTTAGTAGTTCTTAATAATAAGTGTCTTTTGCCTGCTCATGTCACAGGTCCATCGCAGGTTGGCTGGGAACTCTGTACCATGCCTCCTTACTCATGGAAGCAAGCTGATGGAGTATCTACCATCTTGAATGTTGCTGGTAGTCACAGAGGAAAACAGGTGTATTAGTCTATTCGCATGCTGCTAATAAAGACATACCCGAGACTGGGTAATTTACAAAGGAAAGAGGCTTAACTGACTCACAGTTCCACATGGCTAGGGAGACCTCAGGAAACTTACAATCATGGCAGAAGGGGGCACAAACATGTCCTTCTTAACAGGATGGCAGGAGGCAGAAGTGCCGAACCAAAGGGGGAAAAGCCCCTAATAAAACCATCAGATCTTGTGAGAACTCACTCACTATGAAGAGAACCATAGCATGGGGGTAACCCACTCCAGGACTCAATTACCTCCCACTGGGTCCCTCCCTTAACATGTGGGGATTATGGGAACTACAATTTAAGATGAGATTTGGGTGGGAACACAGCCAAACCATATCTTCTGCCCCTGGCCCATCCCAAATCTCATGTCCTCACATTTCAAAACACAGTCATGCATTCCAAACAGTCCCTCAAAGTCTTAAATCATTCCAGAATTAACCCAAAAGTCCAAATCCAAAGTCTCATCTGAGACAAGGAAAGTCCCTTATACCTATGAGCCTGTAAAATCAAAAGCAAGTTAATTACTTCCAAGATACAATAAAGGTACAGGTGTTGGGTAAATACACCTAATCCAAATGGGAGAAATTGGCCAAAATAAAGGGGCTACAGGCTCCATGCAAGTATAAAATCCAGTAGGGCAGTCATTAACCCTTAAAGTTCCAAAATGATGTTCTTTGACTCAAAGTTTCACATCTAGATCACACTGATGCAAGAAGTGGGTTCCCAGGGCCTTAGGCAGCTCCATCCCTGTGGCTTTGCAGGGTAGCGCCCCACTTCTGGCTGCTTTCATGGCTGGTGTTGAGGGTCTATGGTTTTTCTAGGCACACGACGCAAGCTTTCAGTGGATCTAGTATCCTGGAGTCTTGAGGTCAGTGGCCCTCTTCTCACAGCTCCCTCTTCTCACAGCAGTGCCCCAGTGGGGATTCTGTGTGAGGGCTCCAATCCCACATTTCCCTTCCACACTGCCATAGCAGAGGTTCTCCAGGAAGGCTCCACTCCTGCAGCAAACTTCTGCCTGGATATCCAGGCATTTCCATACATCCCCTGGAATCTAGGCAGAGGTTCCCAAACCCCAGTTCTTGTCTTCTGCACACCCACAGGACCAACAGTGCATGGAACCTGCCAAGGCTTGGGGCTTGCAACCTCTGAAGCAATGGCCTGAGCTGTACCTTGGCCCCATTTAGCCATGGCTGGAGCAGATGCAGGGCACCATGTCCCAAGGCTGCACGGAGCAGGGGGACACTGAGTCTGGTCCATGAAAGCATTTTTCCCTCATAGACCTCTAGGCATGTGATGGGAGAGGCTACCCTCAAAGTCTCTGACATGCTCTGGAGACATTTTCCCCATCATGTTGAAGATTAACATTTGGCCACTTATTATTTATGCAAATTTCTGCAGCAGGCTTGAATTTCTCCCAAGAATATGGGTTTTTCTTTTCTATCACATCATCAGGCTGAAAATTTTCCAAACTTTTATGCTCTGTTTCCTTTTGAATGCTTTACACCTAGAAATTTCTTCTGACAGATACCCTAAATCATCTCTCACAAGTTCAAAGTTCCACAGATCTCTAGGGCAGAGGCAAAATGCCACCAGTCTCTTGCATAGCAAGAGTGACTTTTATTCCAGTTTCCAACAAGTTCCCCATCTATATCTGAGGCCACCTCAGCCTGGACTTCATTGTACATATTATCAGCACTTTGGTCAAAGCCATTCAACAAGTCTCTAGAAAGTTCCAAACATTCCTACATCTTCCTGTCTTCTGAGCCCTCGAAGTCTCCAGGAAGTCCAAACTTTCCCACATTTTCCTGTGTTCTTCTGAGCCCTCAAACTTTTCCAACTTTTGCCTGTTACCCAGTTCCAAAGTCACTTCCACATTTTGGGGTATCTTTACAACAGCGCCCTACTCCCAGTACTAATTTATTGTATTAATCCATTCTCATGCTGCTAATAAAGACATACTTGAGACTGGGTAATTTGTAAAGGAAAGAGGTTTAATTGACTCACAGTTCTGCATGCCTGGGGAGGCCTCAGGAAACTTACAATCATGGCAGAAGGGGAAGCAAACACATCTTTCTTCTCATGATAGCAGGAAGGAGAAGTGCTGAGCAAAGGAGACAAAAGCCCCCTTATAAAACCATCAAATCTCCTGAGAGCCCACTCGCTATCATGAGAACAGCAGCATGGAGGTAACTGTGCCCATGATTCAATTACCTCCTAGTGGGTTCCTCCCACAACATGTGGGGATTATGGGAACTAGAATTCAAGATGAGAGTTGGGTAGGGACACAGTCAAACCATATCAAGAGGTTATGACAAATGTGCCAGGTTCTTTAATTTTCCTTCTAAAAGTGTGACATGTTACTGCCATCTACATTTTATTACCCAAGGAAGTCACAAGGCCACAACTAACCTAAAGGGGTCAGGAAAGTGTAATTCTATCAAGTGTCTGAAAGTGGAGAGAGCCAGAAATATTTGGTGAGAAGCACCGTTAACAACAACTGGGGGTTTGGGTAATAACTAATATCCAAACTGTGCCAAGAGTCTTAACACTGGTGAAACAGTGAAAATGATTTTTTTTCAAGTTAGAAATACGTAGTAAACTCTGATTCAGTGAGCATCTAATTGCTTCTCAACTCAGTTCCTTGAGAGTAGGGATTTTTTGTTCTAAATTGTCTTATTGACATGACATAGCCTAGTAACTTTGGCATCAAACATACTCAACTTCATGATTTATTTGTTGTATGAACCCATTTTTTTTAGGGAGAAAATAGATCATGCCAGCCCCTACACCCACAGTTGTACTCAGAGATAATAGCTATTTTTTACTGAGTTCCCCTTGTACTCTAAGGCTATATGTTTTGGCTGAGACCAGCTAGTTGTTCAACATAAGTGTTTTCTCATTTTCTTGGACACACAACTAGAATATAAACAGTCAAATGTGGCCATGTAACTGAGTTCTAGAATTATAATGAGAGTGAGAGTGATGTGTACCATATCCAGGCTGGGCTACGTTATCCTCCTGTGAATGATTTTCAGTGCTCTTTCTCCTTCTATTAACCTAATGCAGGCAAGCATGGTGACCTCAAAAGCCACGTGTGAGAATAGTAGAGCCAAGACAGAGGGAGCCTGGATCCTTAAATCATTGCTTTGAGAGAAAAGCGGTTTGCCAATCAGAGACAGCCATTTTGGATTTATCTTGAATAAGAAAGAAACTTCTTTTTTAAAAAAACTATAATTGAGATGGGGTCTTCAAACTCCTGGCTTCAAGCAATCCTCCCATCTCAGCCCCCTAAAGTCCTGGGATTACAGGCATGAGCCACTACAACCAGCCCACGAAAGAAACTTCTAACATGTGTGAGCCATTATTCTTTTTCCTTGGACTGTTAAAGGAGCCAACATTTTCTGAACTGATACAGATATCTTTGATGAGGTCTTGGTGAGCTAGTGGAGAGGTCCCCCTACTTTTTTTTTTTTTTCGAGATGGAGTCTCACTCTTTCGCCCAGGCTGGAGTGCAGTGGTGCAATCTTGGCTCACTGCAACCTCCGCCTCTTGGGTTCAAGCAATTCTTCTGCCTCAGCTTCCCCAGTAGCTGTGATTACAGGCACCCACCACCATACCTGGCTAATTTTTGTATTTTAGTAGATGGGGTTTTACCATGTTGGTTAGGCTTGTCTTGAACTCCTGGCCTCAAATGATCCACTTGCCTTGGCCTCCCAAAGTGCTGGGATTACAGGCTTGAACCACCCCGCCCAGCCGGAGAGGCCATTTGAGGAGAAAATTTGCCCCCAGATTTTGGCAGAAGGTTCTACAAGAAGAGGGTGGTAGGAGAGAAAAGCAAGAAAAAAGGCAGGAGTCCTCTCTTAGAGATGGAGAGTCAGCCCCCGGCCAACTCCATCCCTGTGGAGAGAGCTGATGCTATGGGGTGAGTAGTGGGATTCTTCTCATGTCTGTGTGAACAGACAGTCTTAGCCTATCTGTAGAGCTCCAGTGCCCTAGTGGTGGTGAGCTGAGGGTAGTGTGCAAGTAGATGGCAGCCACATGAAATGTGAGAAATACCCTCAAATTTTCTCTGCCACATGCTGGAAATCCCCACTAGGGAGTTCCTCTGAGCTTTGGCATTGACTCCAGAAGATTCTATTAAATTATATGCAAATTATCAAACAGCATAACTAATAAACCCCAAAGCATGTTTTAACTAACATGCAATGTCTGCAATATAAGAAAGCTAGGGATGAAGTGGGATGAGGCTGGGCAAGCATATCTGGGAACCTCTGTTTCAGTCCTGGCATGGCCAGCTTGATGTGCTAATTTGAGAAAGTCCTTGTAACTCTGTTTCCTAACTTCCTCTTTTCACTCCTTTGTTTCTTTAGAAGGCAACAAATCTAGAGATTCAGCTCATATGTGATCTCCTTTAAGGCTTCCCTGACCCCTGCCTAGGATAGGTACCCTGGCAGATCAGACTCCTCCTCTATTTTCCCGCAGGGGAGCATGCACTGCAGCACCATGGTTGTGTGTCTCCACAACTGGACTCAATATTCTCAGGAGCAAGAGCTATGTCTTACTCACTGTTGAATCTCCAGTGTGTGGCCCAGGGTCTGGCTTACCAAAGGTGTGTTGAATATATTAGCAACCTATTTTGCTGGGAGATTTGTGTCCCACATGAAAAAGGGATCATGGCAATCTTCATCTCAAAAGACAGGATCTGAGCTGGGACCTAAAGAAACGGAAGTGAAGAGGGGAGAGGAATTCCAAGTAGAGGACACCAAATGAGCAGGGCCCTCATAAGACTGATCTGGAACAGCCTTCACAAGATAATGCAGTGACCTAGAAGCCCCTTGAATTTTTGGTGGCATAGAGTTCTCTCAAGGTTTCTCCATGCAGACAATGGGAAGAGGTTGGTGGAAACAGAATTCTGCACTATTGACCGCAGGAATGCCCTGTCACCTCTGGAGCTGTCTGGCTGCTGTCCCCAGGCTTGGGCTGTCATCAGTAATGGCAATGTCCATGGAATAAAAATAAATAAATAAAGCTATATTAATATCTGCTCCATTAGAAACACAGGAAATAAATTAATATTGGCCAAATGGGAAAAGAAAAAAATCAATAGGGAAAGAAGTATTATTTTTAATCTTCTGAGAAGGTTTTTACAAACAACAGAAAGGGAAAAAAATACGAACCATGAAAAAGGATCGGCCATCATCCTTTTAACCTTTATTATCACTCATTCTACATCATCCTGAACTGCATGATAATTTAAAATTTCATTTTAATTTCAATGTATCATACAATTCAACCTAGCCTTTTCAGCATTTTTTTTGGCTGAAAACTTTTTAAATGTCTCAGAAGGAAATGTAGCCAGGGGGAGGGAGGGTAAGAAGTCCTGTAACCTTCTAGAGTAGTCATTTAATTTCTGAGATTAAAAGGTCTGTGCAAAAATATGATAACACTAAAAGCAACAAATATGAACAATGTGAATGTTCCTCAAAGACATGCCGAATCATATAGTCTGTCTACGGCTTGGCTTTCTCTCTGTGTCCTCTGTGTTTCCACTTGAATTCAAATTATTTTAGCCATTTTGGTTGTTTTAGGAGAATATGCCTTCATTTGTTTCACTATGGTATATTCTGAGAGAATGGCTTCTCTTTTCTGAGACTTGTCCTTTATATCCTATCTGAGAGATTACTAGAGTTTAGGAAAATACTCATATTCATAGCTAGCATTTATTGAGCACATACTTTGTGTCAGACATCAAGTTAAGTGCCATAAGTGCCCTTTGTTAATTAATTCTCGCTGCCTTGTGAGATGGAGGGTATTATTGTTCACATTTTATAGAAGAAAACTGAAGCTCAGATTGGTTGAGAAAATGCCCAAAGTCACATAGCTAGGAAGTAGTAGAGGAGTGAGCCCAAGCCTAGCAGATGCCCAAGACTGTGCTTTTAGACTCATTAAAACGAGGGTAATTAATAAGAGGTACCAGAGGGTTCCTGGCTTCCTTTCTCAATTGCCCCACCCAGGATCCTGCATGAAAGATCCTACTCTACCACAGCTCTCTTGCTCTCAAGAGATCTATAGTATTTTTCCAAGCAAATAACTTACTGAGAAGAAGCATCCGCTGGGTGAACCGTGGCTTCGGAGCAAGGCTGGACCTTTAACACGGTCAGTAAGACCTTTACTTTACCTTACAGCCTCCATTTTGGATTTGGCCCTGGTCTTATGCTATCAGCTGTAGGCAAATCTGAGTTGGCCTCTGGTTGCTTTTGCCTGAGAGGTGTGCTGAGATCATCTGCCTATTTAATGTGTTCATTCATTCATTTCTTCACTTAGTCACTATGTTAGGGCAGGTTAGATTATACCAAAGTAACAAACAACACCTCCTCTCCAGAGCTTAGGGGTATAAAATAGCAAAAATTTATTTTTCTGTGATAAATTTACAATACGAGGTGTCAGAGGTCATTTGCGCAAGTTCCACCTTGACATGTGCTTCCCTGAGATGCAGGGACGGGAACATGCAGCCAGGGGAAGGGAACATAATGAATCACGCACTGTCTCTTAAGGGTTCACTTTAGAAATGATGTGTGTTACTGCTACTTACATCTCATTGACTAAAGCAAATGAGATGACCAAATGTATCTGGAAAGATGTGAGCTGGAGTGTTTGTGAATAGCCAGGATGATGGCCATGGCACTGTTCTAGGCAATATGGATACTGTAAAAAGTCTTCATACTACTGGAGAAGGTAGTTAACAAACCTGGGAATAAACATAGAGTACAATTTTATGCTGAATTAAGTGCTGTGTAAAATTAAAGGAAGAGTAGAGAGTGATGGAGGCAACGAGTAGAGGAAACTTTTTTAGATAAGGTATTCAGGAAAGACCTCTCTGAGACATGGCATTTGAGCTAATAAAGTGAAAAAAAGAGATACAAAAAGATCTAGAAGAACATTTTGGGAAGAAGGAACAGCATATGCAAAGGTCCTGAGGTGGGAATGGGCTTCACATGTTAGAAGGCCAGCAGGCTGAAGTGTAGTGAGGGAGGGGAGAGTGGCTGCTGCTGAGGGTAGGGAGCAGCCAGCTCACAGGAGCCTTGGAGGCTATGATAAGGCCTGTGAATGTAATTGGTGGTTTTTTTTAACAAAGGAGCAGCATGACTTAATTTACACTTTTATAAAGATCATTTGGCTGTTACGAGAAGAAATTGTAGAGGGTGGTGATATGAGTAGGGAGACCACTCAGGAGGCTACCATCACCCTCGTGTCTTCTTCTCCTCCCTGGGAAACCAGAGACAAGTAGAGACCAGTGCCCATGGTTTGGACCTTTCTGTCCCTGAGAGCTGCTCTCCTTAGCCTTCACTGGGTTATCCACACAGGTGAGGCCTGGCTTGGGGAGATTCTTCCTAAGAGATGCATGTTTTCTGCCCATGGTTCAACCAATAAATTGCAAAGAAGAATGGCACTCAGACTCAAGATCTCATTCCCTAATTCAAGAATAGAGAAGACATGGCTGCAGGGTTGAACTGAGGCCTGCACAATCTGTTTATGGTGGCTGAGCGCCACTCCCACATTTGATTGCTACAGTTTTTCTCCATAAACATAACTGAAAAATAAACTCCTCGCCTCATAAACAAAATGTTATTTCAAAAACTCCTAAACATTAATTTGCTTAATGCTGCCCTGTTGTAGACCATGTGTTTCGCTTCATGCTTTGGCACAAGAGATGGGCAGAAGGTGCCTCATATGTTTGTGTCAGGCTTCATCGGCAGTGGTGTTTGTCAAGGACTGCTTAAGTGACAGCCACAAAACACCTGATTGTATACCTAGAATTACCTATTAAGGAAGAGTAGCTCACGTCTCTATCTGCCATCAGTGATTTGTATATTTCAGCTGAAATGGGCATGAAACAAATCTGGAAGGAAGTAGATATCCAAATTAGTTCTCCAACCAACCTTTCACAATGGAAACAGGCATCTTCTCTGAAAGTTTTTGTGTGGCAAGTTTACCTGGGGCATTTGTTTTCTGTCTCTATTCTTTCCTCTGCCCAAGTATAAGCACTTAGGCATAGTTAAGCCCAGGGGAAGGGGCCTAATTCAGGCATTGCAAATGATTTTCAATTAGAGAGGATTCATTTCTATTATTGCTGAATCTAGCCCAAATTGGCATTCAATCCTCAAGACCAGAAAAGAGAAATAGATAAACTTCCTTAACATTTGTCCAAAACCCAATTTGACATTTTCTTGGATTAAATTTGAATTATTATGGAAATTTAAAACAATGCATTAAAATAAAGGAGCATGAGAAAGACAGCACATTTATAACCCTGCCAGTTTTAGAAGCATATTGTCATGAATACTGCGCAGTACCTATTTAGTTTTTAATTTTATTTTTTGAGTAGGTAATATTTTTACATGCTTTAAAAATAAAAACAATATATGTATATATCTGCAGCAATAACAATTAGAGATAGTTTTTTTTAACTTCTGATTTTGGCATAACTTTAGACTGATAAAGAGTTGCAAAGACAGTACAGAGTTCCCAATATACCATTCACCCAGCTTCCCTTAAAATGAACATCTTACATAACCACAGTAAATTTGTCAAAATTAAGAAATTAACACTGGTACAATACTACTGACTAAAGACTATTCAGATTTCACCAATTTTGCTACTCATGTCCTTTTGTCTGTTTCAAGATTCAATCCAGGATATCACATGGATTTAGCTGGCGTGTCTCTTTAGCTTTCTCTTATCTGTGACAAGTTTCTCAGTATTGTGGTGTTTGCTATGACCTTAACAGTTTTGAAGAATATTGGTCAGATATTCTGCAGAATGTCCCTCAACTGGGGTCTATCTTATGTTCTCTTTTTTTTTTTTTTTTGAGACGGAGTCTTGCTCTGTCGCCCAGGCTGGAGTGCAGTGGCGTGATCTCGGCTCACTGCAAGCTGCGCCTCCCGGGTTCAAGCGATTCTCCTGCCTCAGCTTCCCGAGTAGCTGGGATTACAGGCACGCACCACCACGCCCAGCTATTTTCTTTTTTGTATTTTTAGTAGAGACGGGGTTTTAACCATGTTGGCCAGAATGGCCTCCATCTCCTGACCTCGTGATCCGCCCGCCTCGGCCTCCCAAAGCACTGGGATTACAGTGAGCCACGGCGCCCAGCCATGTTTTCTTATTGTTAGACTGGGGTTGCAGTTTTTGGAAAAGTGTATCACAGAGATAAGGTGCCCCTCTGATTGCATCATATCAGGGGTATGTGACATGCTAAAGCTGATCACTTGGTTAAGACAGTGTTTGTTGTCTTCCAGATTTCTCCAATGTAAAGTTATTATTTTTCCATTTCCATAATCTATGATTCGGACACAGGTCATTAACTCTAGCCTCACACTTTACAAGAGGGAAATTCTACCTCCTGGAGAGGGGACTTTCTACATGTATTACTTGGAATTCTTCCGTAAGGAAAATTTATCCCTTAGTCTCTCGTTTATTTGTTCAATCATTTGTTTATATCAATATGGACTCATGGATATTTACTTTATTATGGGGGTTATAATTCAATACTATTGTAATTAATTTTCTAACTCAAATTGTTCCATCTTTGGCCACTGGAAGCTCTTTTTCATTGGCTCGTTGGTCCTTTTGACTTCACCCCATCCTTTGATTTTTTTTTCTTCCTTTGATTGCTTTCTTGGTTTCTGAATCAATGAAATGCTCCAGGCTAATCTTGGAGTTTCCCTCCCTCAGCCATAGAATCAGCCATTTCTCCAAAGAGCCCTGGTTCCTTTCATTAAAGAATGGTATTTAGAGGCTGCGTGTGGTGGCTTATGCCCATAATCCCAGGACTTTGAGAGGCCGAGGCAGGAGGACTACCAGAGCCCAAGAGTTCATGATCAACCTGGACAATAGAGGGAGACCCCATTTCTTAAAAAAAAAAAAAAATTAGCTGGGCATGGAGGTGGGCACCTGTGCTCCTGGCTACCGAGAAGGCTGAGGTGGGATGATTGCTTGAGCCCAGGAGGACAAGGCCGCAGTGAGCTGTGATCATGCCACTGCACTCCAGCTTAGGTGACAGAGTGAGACCGTATCTCCAAAAAAGAAAAAAAAAAAAAAGGGATAGAGAATAATATTTAGAAATCAAAATCTGGGCAGTGGTGTGCCTCTTGCTAGTGGGGTGTCACTGCTTCTGGTTCTACTCAGTGAACAGAGCTAGGAAATAACCCATGTATATATACAAATCTATACCTCTCTCACTCTTAAAACACTCACACTCACATCTCTGATTCTAACCCACAGGAGAGATGGTCCAGAGTCCATCTCTGTCTCTAGTTCACAGGATTTATTGTAGTCATCCACCCTTGCTTATTTTTAATTCCTTTCTATGATGGAAAATTGGCTCCCATTATCTACAATGCATTTATTTTGTTCAATCCAGCATATACTAAGTTTTAGGATTGCTAACCTATATGCCACTGAGAAATAAATGTATCAACTAGAATAGTAGTGTTTACACATGATTCCTTTGTCTCTGGCCTTAGTATACAGCTCATACCCCGCTTTCCAAATCTACTTAGGTCAGCTCCTTTTTACTCTCCTCTTTTCAGTGAAGTTATGTCATACATTGATAATACAGTTAGACTCAGTTGTCTCAGTTTGCATTCCACCCTGGGATCCCTTAACTTTCTGCTTTAGTGTTTTTTAAATTAGCATACAGTAAAGTTCATACTGTATCGTACACAGTTCTGTGAGTTTTGACAAATGCCTCCACCACCCCACAACCCTACGGAGCCGACATGCCTTTGTGTGACCCTTTGTAATCAGCCCTTCCCTCTCCCCCAAACAACCACTGATTTGTTTTCCATCCCTAGATTTTTATATATACTTATCACTTTTCTTCCATATTATTTTAAAATTCAGGTAGCTCCTTGTTACATGGACTTAGATACATCATAGTCCACATCTTCCCAATATTGAATGTGTCAAGGGACACCCGTCTGCAGTAAGCAAACAGCATAATGTGGAGTCACATTGCTTGGGCACATGCCCGCTCCAATATTTACTAACTGTAGGACTGTGATCAGGTTGCTTAACATTTAAATGTCTCAGTTTCTTTTTTTCTAAAGTGAGGATAATAATAGTAATAATAAATAAGAATAATACCTGTTTTCTAAGATTGTTGTGTGAAAAAAAATGGGCTGACATATGTAAAGGTCTTAGAATGGGACCTAGAACATAGCAAGCACTCCAAAAATGTTAGTTGTTGTTATTATCATCATTATTATTACTAATCTATATGCTGAGTCACCTCGTTAAAAATGAAAAAAATCTTCTTTATTAAATATTTCATCCACTAAATTACAAGTAGAAAATCTGGGGGTTGGGGAATGGAAACTTTATTTTCTTTCTTGCTGATTGCTACTTCTCTTTTCTTTACAGTTTAACTCTTGCTCACTACACAGACAACACACAGATGCAAGAATTTATTCATGATTTAGTACTGTAATGGCAACCAACTTTCTTTTTACTTGCTACTGCTAGCACATGGTAGATACTCAACACCTAATTGCAGCATCAATGAATGGGACCTCCCTGTGTGCTGGTGGTCCTTGGAAATACAAAGCTGAATGAGTTCTGGTCCTTCAGTTGAGCAAGCAAGACAGGCAGGCAAGTGCTATGACCAATGCCTCCGCCTCCCAGAGGTATGTCTGGCTGGCTTTTCCGGAGTGGGAAGCAAAGTCGGCACTTGGAGACAGGTCTCCAAGGAGAATTAGAAAGCTTCTATGTGGACAAGATGGGAAAAGGCATTGTAGGTGGGGACCTACCACATGTAAGCATATGGAGGCTTGAGAGATCTCAGTATGTTCCAAGAATGGCGAGTAGATGATGTGGCTGACAGTGGAACGCTTGGTAATGGGAGGCAAGAGCTGAGGCCTGTGTGGAGGCCAGGGCCAAATCTTGATGGTTCTTATGTTTTATGCTGAGGAGCTTACAATCTCTTCTCAGGGGTGTGGAAGCCATGGAATGCTTTTGAGTAATGGAGTAGAAAGGTCAGGTTTGTGTTCAGTGGATCAATGAGGCTGCAATAGTGAAAATGGGTAAGAGGTGGCAGGCAGGCATTTCAGAAGTACAGTGTCCAACTGGAAGCCATTGGAGATATCTAGGAGAGAGATGGCTGTGGTCTGAACTGGAACAGTGGGAGGGAGAATGGAAGGGAGGGGGTAGTGGAAAGACATTTTGATGGTAAATTTGACAGCACTTTGAGATTCATTATATACAGAAGACTGAGGACAGAATGGAGTAGAGAAACTGACAGCCAGCGTGTCTACTTAGGTAAACTACTGGATGGTATACTTATTCCTGGACATAAGACTTAGGCCTGGATGAATAGGTTTTGGGATGAAAGTAGGAGTGAAAGAATGAGTTCAGGTACACACAGACATAAACTTTGCATACACCTATGCACATGTAATGCATACACACCATTCATCCACCAATAATTAC
Organism: Hylobates moloch; assembly: GCF_009828535.3. Lineage (NCBI taxonomy): Eukaryota > Metazoa > Chordata > Mammalia > Primates > Hylobatidae > Hylobates > Hylobates moloch. The sequence continues at coordinate 13,106,987 of NW_026652297.1, read as the reverse complement.
TGACATTACAACAGGAAACATAGAATCAAAAATGACAAGGGAAGTTTTATGTGTGTTTGAAATGAACATAAGAAAAGGATGTGTCTTCCCAGGAAGGTTCAGATTGAGGTTGGGGCCAGGAAAGTGACTAGGTGCATAGTCACTGAGTTGTGGGGTGACCTAGCCCTGCTTTGTCTTCAGTCACCTCTGACTGGCATGGCGTTTTCCCTCTAATGGTGACTTTCAATTGATAAAATAACATCCTTTGTGTATGGATATGACGCTGCTGCCCATCGCCCACAAGAGAGGCCCCCTGAGTTCCTTTCATCCTTTGGATGGTGAAATTTTCACAGCAGCAACTGATCGGGACTACAGGTACAGCCACAGACCATGGAGCAGAAGGAAACTGTGGACTGGTCCCCATAAGAATGGAGGCCCTGTGACCTTCCCCTTGTGAATGATGCTCTAATCAGTGGAGCAAACCAGCAGCACCAGGCAGAAGTGCTTTATACTCCAGTCACTGCCTGTTTTGCTGAAATAACATGCCCTGTGATATAATGTTGAAATGAAATGCTAGATTCAGAAGAAAGGTCCTATGTTATGGAAAGGCAACTCAAAGCACAGAAGCAAAGAGAATGAGGCCTTCATCCTGACACCTTGAGGGGAACCAGGAGGCCTAGGCCTTTAACTGTGCTGGGCACCCCTTGCCTGTCACTGTACACGTGCATTGCGGGGCAGATGGGAGTCGGTCTCACTCGGTGCTGCCAGAAATATAATAGGACAGCTTTATGTCAAGCAAAGAGGCACATTTATTGCATAGAATCTCTTGCTCCAAGCTGCAAATGGAAAAATCTTCTAATCTCACTCAATTTTAATCCTGGATTAAGGCAGATTTGTTAATAAAACACTAGTAAAATCAAGAATAGTTTGCAATTATCTTTAACTTCTATTACTTACATCACAATATATGGTTTTAAAAATACACATAGATGAAGTAAAGTATGTTTTAAATTCCCTGCACCCTTGAAGAAAGAGTTCAAAAAAATTAAGAGTTCTAGTGATAAAGCCACTACTAGAAAACTCAAGGAAGAGAAGGAAAGAGAGCAGAAGAGAATAGCTCAATTAGGATAATATTTTCAATTTTTATATAAACAGGCTAACCCAAATCAGAAAGATGACCCCAAACAGTGTTGGCGGAGGGTAATGCTGAGTTTGCTGGGATGAGTGTAATGTATGCTGAACTCAGACACAGGTATGCTGACCCAGGCCCTCCCTCCCATCTAAAGGGACAGCAGCATTATCTATGCAGACAAGTGTTTCTGAGGCAAGGCAGGGAGGATAAGCTGCCCTCATTCATCAGCTCCGTACATAGAACTCAGCCAGAAAGAGCATCACATACCTGATGAATCTGTGAAACCCTGAAGGAGACAGCCATGGTTAGACTATTCTCAAACAGTCTGCAGCTCCAGGAAATGCCTCAAGTAGCTACGTCTTTTCTTATTTCTAGAAGCTGGGGTGCTGTTTGTGTCAAGGCAGTGCCAATTGGACGGCAAAGAAGCCTTGTTTCCCTGAATCCCTCTGAGGGTGCCTGGGTAGCACTCATCTTTGAGAACTCATCACTTTCCAAACATGCTTTCTGTGTAAACTTCTCCACTTTCATTTCCACTTTGCTTTAAATTTAGTTGTGCCCGTCTCCTCCTTCTCTGGAAGTGCTCTGGAGCTTCTGTCTTCACTGAGGACTGGTGTGGGAGGTGGGGAGGGTGCAGAGAAACAGCTATTCACAGCCATCCACAAGCGGGACCAGCTCACATACATGTTTTGTTTGTTAGTACAGAGTTAGCTCAGACAACGTTGGGGGGGAAAGAATACACTTCACATAACAACCCAGATTTACGGCTCCTGAAAAATTTGAGAGCTGTGGTAACCCTGGGCTGCGTTTCCACTGGGCAGCAATCTGCAGAAGGGCAGAGGCAGCTTCTTGTTGGATCGGGTGGTGTGCACACACTTTGCACTGTCTGACCACACCACTCCCTGCTTACCAGTCATCACTGAGGTGAGTGTCAATGTCACTGAATGCTCTCCTAGTGCTGTTGTTCACCTTATAGAAAGAAGAAATGAACTCTTTCTTGTTCCCATGTTTCTCTCAAGGAAATAATAGACCACTGAGTCTGCATGCATGTCTCTTACCACGCTTCACTCATTTATGGTACTCGTCTGGCCCCTGACAACATCTGTTTTTGTAATTCCTACAAGTCTAGGCATGTACATGGCTGAGAACCTGAGCTCTTTGGGAATTAGCAATACCAACCATAAGAGCACACATATTTCTCTTGGCTCAAACTGCCAAGTTTCAGTTAGGAGCCATCACTTTATCCCATCTCTCCATTTCCATCACCAGCTCTAGCAGTTGGCTCTCTTTTCAGAGCCATTTTCACTAGAAAAAGAAATCACTTCTTGAGGGTTATCATGGCCTGGACTTGGAGTAGAGCCAGACTGTGGACTGTGATTTGTGGGCAGCAGCTGGGCTTGCTCATGGGCTTGGTGACTGGCTGCTGCCACCTTCATTCAGAACAGGATTCACTGTTACAGAACCTGTATCTCAAATTTGACGAGAAGCCATGGAACTTTGGGGACACTAACTTGTCCAAATCATAAATGTTGAATCCACAAATCTCCTTTATATAATTTTGGGGAATAATTTCCTAGAATTCGGGCATAGCTTTAGGAAATCCAGAACACCTCGAAATTCTATACAAAATTTCATGTTACTAAGAGGATTGCTGATGAGAAGGTTGATAACTTTCATTAGACTCTCAGAAAACTCTATATTTCAAAAAGAGTTAATGACTGTTAGTGTTTTGTGTGTATTTTCACCCCTTCTTGTTCCCCCAAAGTTAAGGTTACTTGCAAAATTGTCTACAACATTAAAGTTATAATAAATTAGAGCCATGTATTAAAATTGAGGGCTGGTTCAACTGATATGGCTGGTTGGAATAAAAACTCCTTACCTCTCACCCTGTCATATGTCTCTCTGTATCATTCATTATCCATGACCATTGGGGTGCTGGTGCATCCAGGCTGTGGCTCCCAGCAGGTTCTTAACGGAGAAATGACTTTGGGAAGGCCCCACATCTCTGGGCCATATCAGAGAGAGGAGGAGTTGACAATTCTTTCTCAGAAGCAAAACTGGGAAATCGTGCGTATGCACAGGTATAGGTATGTTTATGTGTGTGTACAATTGTAATTAGGTGTGTGGAAGAGTATATATATGTGTGAGTTTGAAAATATGATTGTGTGTATATGGTAATGCGCACACAACTACATCAACTACATATGTGGGTGAGCTTCATTATGTGTTTGTGTTCAGGTTTGAGTGTACTTACAGGTGTGTCACAGTCCATAAATATACAGAATATTGAGGATGAGAAAGGGCAAGGCCTAGGAGAAGCATTGTAAGTAAAGAGAGGAGAGAAAAATTCCCTGGAAATATTTTTAAAGAAATGAGGAGCATAAACAATATTTCAAGATATCTTCAATGAGCTAAATATATATGTGAGTTCTATTGGTGATAAAGTAACAGGTACTGCTAATACTACCATAGTTTGTTCCCTACATTAATTATAGAAGGGAACACTAAATTTCAGTTTCAGCTAGTAAAAATGAAGATGTAAAATTTCCCATTGAAAGTTATGAACCCTCTGAAATATATTCACAGCCCTTGTTTAAGTGCCCATTGACCCTGTGTTAAGAAACCCTGATTGAGACAGTCACGACTAACATTTTAAAGGAAAATATAGAATAGAATGGAAAACTTCAGAAAATATTTCACACAGGAAGAAGAAGTATTATATGAATATATTGTTTCAATTATTAGGTGGTGTGTGTGTGTGTGTGTGTGTGTGTGTGTGTGTATTGGGTCATGATGTGCAAATAGGCAAAACAGGAAAACATTATGCCAGGGAAATAAATCCTAAACCTCTTGGAATGTCAGCAACTATAGGAGGCACCTGACTGGGGTTCAGTTTTTGAAAGCCTTTTTCTGATAGCTGTAAGAAGGATGGACCAGAGTCAGGTGAGGCAGAAGGCAGCAGGTAAGAGCTTACTTACCATGGAATGAGGGGAAAAGGAGAGTATCTGTGATGGCAAAAACCAAGGTGGGGCTGGAGCAGTTCCAAGGCTACCAAGGAGGTAGAATCTAGGGATTTGGTAACTCATTGGATGTGACTGCTTTTAGGAGATTGGCTAGGGTGAAAATTCAAAGAACTCTTAATAACTCTGTGTCCTAGGAAGCCCCATTAAGGGAGGGAATCAAGATTTAGCAGGCGGAGATGTCTACAAGAATTTTGAGTATCTTCTAGATTATTAAATTGAGGGATTTCCTAACTTCTTCATGCATTGGACAAGAATCTTCCTGAGCCTCCACAGAAGGGACAATAGCAATTGCCCCCCTTCACCTGCTCTACGCACTCAGGAGCCTCTGCACTTGGAGCCTGTTCCAGCTGTTTCTTTGGGCTGGGTGCCCTAGGACAGGCAGAGTAGGCTTTCAGAGGTAAGTTTGTGGTTAGTACTTTAGCTCTGGTCAGTTGACCATAAATAGATTTTTATACTTGCACATAAACTACTCTGATTGCCCACACATACCTATAAGTGGATTTGCACGTGTGCGTGTGCGCACACACACACACACACATGCACACACACCTCAAAAAGCAATTTTCCCCCCAGAGCATCAAGAAAGTTCCCCTTTCCACTTAAATGCTTTTCCAAATAGTCTTATTTTATTTTATTTTTTTTTATTTATTTCTCTGCCATATCCTTTTCAATCTGGAAAGTGACTTGGCCTCTTTTCCTCCATCTATTTTCTGCCTTCCTGCTATTCAGTTTAGGCATGAAACACAGAACTAGATTGAAAGCATTCAATGGCTATTCAATCGGAGAAGAAAAGAGCCCCTTGGAGCTTTATTAGATATGAAGATCCACAATAAAAATCAATTTCTGCCTCTTTATGCAGTTTAAATGACAAAGCACCCACCCATTCTGCAGCCATTGTGCTGGGGAAATGTAATTCAGTCCCCGAGCTGGGCCCAGAGCACCGCGGACTCCCTGACCTGCACTGACAGATTCCAATATGATACAGACCTTCGGAGATAATGACAGCCACTTCATCTCACTGCAAGGAAAAAGTTATCTGATATCTTTGAGGGTTAAAAGGCTATGTGGGCAGCATTTTCAATAACCCACTAAATCAGCATCTTAAAAAATACCTAAGCTTTGTTCCTTTAAAAAAAATTTGCCCCTTACTCCAAACTCCATTTCTGAGCCCCATCTGATAGTGTCACAAGTGTCTCCTACCAAATCTATTGAGCCTTCCCTTCCTTGCCACAGAAGGGGACCCTCCTAGATAATTAGTCCAAGGGGAAACAAGGTGAGAAGAACGTCTTTATTCCTCTGAGGTATACAGATCCTCAGGTCTCCAGGTCCTGATAAAATGAATGGTATGAAACTAGTGAAAAGAAAAAAACTGGTCCCCAAATCTGTCCTAACCTGTTTAAAATGTTACTATAAAAAGTTTTTTTTTTTAAATATAGAAATGACACACAGTCCCTTTAATAGAAAGAAGTTTGTATTAGAAGAAAGTTTGTGATGGAGTTGTTGCCAAGGGAAGCAGTGAAAACCCTGTCTTTGGTCTTTAATTTTCAATGGTTGAAATCATCTTGACAGAAGAGAAGAAAGTCAAGAAACGAGATGTGTATTTCCCCTTTCATTTTAAATGGTTAACTTGCAGGAAAACATGTATTTGGAAAATAAACCTTTGGAAATAGTGGTTTATGCTCTGAGACTTACAGAGAAACACTTATGAGAACTTCATTCTCTCACTACTACCGAGGAGGAAGGAGGGTAAAGAGATGGTGGAAAGACAAAGTATATTGCTCTCTGGTCTCTAGGAAGGACTCAGAGAATGAAAGAGCTACAGGATATTAAATAAGGAGCGTGGAAAGGACTACGGACTCTTAAGTTGAGAAAAGTGCATTATGTTACAAAACCACCTGGTCACGGTCTATAAATAACGTTAGGAATGCGAATGAGTCAAAACAATGATGCATTGCTGGGGCAGCAGTGGGGTGCAGTGGGAGTGGGGTCGTATTCAAAGAGCTCTATGTGACTTTAGGAAGGCTTCTTCATTACCTGGGCCTTAACTCCTTAATCAATGAAATACAAAGTCTCTGCAAAATGATTTTTGTAGTCCTTTTTATCATCCTCCAAATCTATGATTTGTTCCCCACATTTACAAAGTTATTTGCTATAGAGATACTATCTTTCAGTTTTGCATTTTAAAAATGCTTTGCAACCAACTGTTCTAACAAAGTGTTCTTTAAAAAATAAGGTGGAAAATCTCTATTTAGCTCCATAGCTAGGAAAACATGGCACTGTTGCTCAGACCTGACATGGCAAATAGGTTTCATCCTGTATGCCAATTCTGTCTGGCAGTGGCTATCTAGAGCAGTGCCATCTGATAAAAATGCCAGACATAAAAGTGAGCCACATACGTAATTTTAAATTTTGTGTATGCTGCATTTTTAAAAAGGTAGAAAGAAACTAGTACAATTAATTTTTAAAGTATACTATATTTAACTCAATATATCTAAACTACCATCATCTCAACATATAATCACAATTTTAAAACTTTAATGAAATATTTTACTTTTTTTTAATAAAGTCTTCAAAACCCAGTATATTTCACAGCTCTACTTAGATTAGCCACATTTCAAGTGTTCAATAACCACATGTGGCTTGTGGCCACCAAATTGAAGATTGTATGTCCAGAGCCTTGTGTTGGGAAAGGTTGTGAGGTTGTCCTATCAGCAGCCAGAAAGAGTTCTTTGCTTGATTAGTAATGTCTGCAATGAATAAGCTTGGGGACTGCACCTGTAAGCATGCTATGCTAACTTTGTCAGTCTGTTTAGGTCACAACCAGAACTCAGGCTCCCAGTTTACTTTAATTTCAAATTTGGGTCTTTGTGTTGACATGACATCAGAAAGATCTCAGCTTTTGCTGAAAAAAAAAAAAAAATAGCTTTCGGAATCTGGGGTATTGATGTAGGTTTTTCTCAGCAGACACAAATTTCTATCTTTGGAGGAAAGTTTCTGTGTACTAAAAGAATCCCTCCTAGGAACTGAAGTCCACGTTTCTTCCCTGTGGTTTGACTTAGCAGAATACTTCACTGTGAGAACAAATACCAAACACCAATCTACCCTTCAGTTGTATATTTGGAAGTTCAGGTGGAAGAAAGGCAGACTTAGGATGTAATCTTATTTTTGCTGACAGCTCTTAAATTTGTCATTGTGGCATACTGTTCTAAACTAGAGAGTTTTAAAGGAATTAATCAGATCCTTTTTAAAAAAGAGATACATTTTTAGTAATCAAAGCATCTTCCCAGTTTTCTAAACCTTTATCTTAATCTGCAACCATATAATCGTTCCCTTTTTTGGAAGTGTTGGGGTTAATTTCTGCCTGTTTTATTATAATAAAGGACAGCAGGAACTAATTTTTCAAAATATGAGTAGTTATTATCTTTCTTCTGGTTTCTGTTTGTGATCTCTTTGTCTTTGAGGAAAGTTATGGAATAATCTTTTACATTAAAAAAAATTTATCTTCCCAACTCCAGTTTACTAGAAATAATGGATAGTGTTTGTCTTCAAGTTCAAGAAGACCAAGAGAATGAGACTGGAAGGGCAGCCAGGATAATTTAATAGAATCAGCCTTTTTAGGATTTTATACTGTTTCGAGGAAGTTCAGTCTATACTGATTCTTATTTTATGGAATGGCTGTTTTCTAGGGAAATGATCTTCAAATTTTTTGAGTAATGATATACATAGTTTATTCACTCTAGAATATTTCTTGGATAGACATCCTAAAACCTAATGACTCTTGCTTCTTTTGTGGCCTTGAGGAAATTATCTGGTCAAACTTGTCCCATTGTAATTCAGCTGAGTTAGGATTTGAAAAGTATTAATAAAAATGTTAGTGAAGCCCTTGAAACCTGTTGAAGAAAGATAAATAACAAGATGAGATAATTCTTGATTAATTATTTTTGATTACTCTCTTAATTTGGAATCTAAGGTTCTTGAACTGGACTCATCCCAATTTTAATATTTGGTGAGATCAAATACTTAAATGCACCTATGTGTTCACAGAAAACTTTTTGGAGAATGATAAAGCCTAAAGAGCTCTATCATTAAATCAGATCCTGTTAGACAAAGTATTAAGCAAAGGCTGATAAAATTGCTCATACCGTTCATATATGATCTCACCTTCCACTCTAAGTCATAGAGCAAGGTTGGCTGACTCCGTGGAGCAATGAATTAGGGGAAGAATGCTTCTGCCACATCTCAAAAGATCACCAACTGACACTGGAAAGGGCTCTCGACTGAAAGGTCCCTGCTTTTGTTTACCTCACAGGTTGTGCGGTTGAAGAGAGAGGACTTACTTGGCCCAGCTCTGGAAATAGAAGCCCTATCTATGGATGCTGTGACATAAACCTAACTTTGGTTGGACTGGCATTGGTCCAGCTTCAGGAGATGAATTGTTGTTGTTTAAGCCAATCATTAGCTTTCAGGTGGGCATGTGAACGTGTTCTAGACAAAGAAACATAAAGAGAAACATAAAGAGAAAACTAGGGGATTTCAAGAAGGATTTCCCTCCCCTATAAAAAGTGAAAAGCCACAGTGAAAAATCCCCTGTCCCACACTTGCCTGCTTCCTGCTTGGCAGTTTATGTTAAACCAATCCTTCTCAAAGTGTGGTCCCCACTTTGAGAACCACTTGGGTACTTGCTAAAAATGCAAATTCTCAAAAGTTAACATAGCAGGCCTGAGACTAATTTCCTTAGAAGGTCCTACTTGAAAAGTTAGCACTGTTTGGTATCTAGATTTCACCCTCTAATCAGAGTGACCCACTGTGCCTAAAATGTACAAACAATGCCATTTATGCTGAACACCTACTTTCCTTCTGGGAGTCTGAAATTTTGGTATATGCTAGGCAGAGGACGCCTATGTGACTAGCCCCTAGTGAAAATCTTGGCCACTGAGTCTCTAATGAGCTTCCCTAGTAGATAACATTTTACATGTGTTGTCACAGCTAATTGCTGGAGAAATTAAATGCATCCTGTGTGACGCCACTGGGAAAGAACTGTTGGAAGTTTATGCCTGGTTTTCTCCAAGCTTTGCTCCATGTGCCTTTTCCTTTTTTGCTTTACATCCTCCTGCTGTAATAAATCTTAGCCATGATAACTGAAAAAAAGTAAATCCTCAGTTAACCCTCGCCCCCCACCAGACCTACTCAATCATGAGCTCTGCAGTTGGAACCAACTACTGTGTTTTAACAAGTCTCCTAGGTGATTCTGATACACATTGAAGTTTCAGAGCCTCTGGTAAGGCAGTGATGCTTGCAGCTGCTGCAAGCTTTTTGGCCCTTGACCTCATGACCCCAGTAGTGATGACAGCACTAAGTGACTTAGAGCCTGAATCCTTATGCTTCTGAATTAACCAATTCAGGACTTATCTACCTTTAGACTTCTTGAATGAGAGAATAATATATTATTGGCTGGGTGCAGTGGCTCACGCCTGTAATCCCAACACTTTGGGAGGCTGAGGCGGGCAGATCACCTGAGGTAAGGAGTTGGAGACCAGCCTGGCCACCATGGTGAAACCCTGTCTCTACTAAAAATATACCAAAAAAATTAGCCAAAGGTGATGGTGGGCACCTTTAATCCCAGCTACTCGGAAGGCTGAGGCAGGAGAATCGCTTGAACCTGGAGGCAGAGGTTGCAGTGAGCCGAGATTGCACCATTGCACTCCAGCCTGGGTGACAAGAGCGAGACTCCCATCTCAAATAAATAAATAAAGTAAAAATTAAAATTAAAATTAAAAAGAATATATTGTTTAACAACTTATTAAATTAAAATAAAATTGGCAGCAAGTTCTTTGACACTGCTCCAATCAAGAGGAGACCCTTGTGCAGGCCTCTTGAATCTGGGCTTGCCTGTATCTGCTCAACCCATAGAACAGGGTGGAAGTGATGCACTTTCAGTCCTAGGCCCAACTTTTAAAAGGACTGTCAGTTTTTGCTTCCTTCCTCCTGGAGCCCTGAGCCACCATGAAAGAAGCTCAACTGCCCCAATGCCACTACACTGCTAAGAAGCTTAAGCTAGCCACGTGGAAAGGTGGTATGAAAATAGTCTTACATGACCAGTCCCTAGTTCCAGCCCCGTGCCCTTTGAGACCTCCTAGGGGGAACTCAGGAGTTGGCAAACTATGACCTATAGGCCAAAGCTGATCAATTCCATATTTTTGTATGTTTTTTGAGCTATGGGTGGTTTTTAGATGTTTAAATTGTTTAGACAAAATTAAATGAAAAATATTTTGTGACATGAAAATTTTATGAAATTCATGTTTCAGAGTCTATAAATAAAATGTTTTGAACACTCACTTGTTTGCATATTTTCTCTGGCTGCTTTCATACTAGAGCAGCACAGTTGAGTAGTTGTGACAGAAACCATGTGACCAGCAAACTCAAAATATTTACTATCCGGTCCTTAAAAGAAAAAGTTTATTGACCCTTATTATAATTGATTGACCTGCTTTACTCCACTTTCACAGGAATGGAAAAAAGACCATATGCTTCCAGATTGTCCAGTTATTTATGTACATATTCTTGGGCTCTTATAAGCAGGAAGTGCAGTATCTCTTTCCGAAGACCATTGTCCCTTCCCCAGAATTATCCAAAAACCCTGAAGAGTCTTACTTCTAATTTCCAGACAGAGAGGGATTCAGTAGTCCACCTATTGCTTCATCTCTGCCACACTGTATTACCAGGTAAAAGGGCCGCCCTGGTGGATCCTTGTCCTCTGCTACCCTGAGGCTCTTACAGGTAGATACCAGACAGGCCAGGGTGGTGAGCTCTCCGCGTCACATATACATGGCTAAGCTTCACTTTTAGAGCAAAGTTGTTAACTGAGATGGCTGGGTCATAGCCCAGCTGTCACAGCAGCCCTTTCCCCTCAACCTGTAGGCTCATATGTGATCTGGATCACTAGACCAGATGCCCCTTCTTCACACTAAGTTCCTCTCTAGGAACTCTGGTGTTATTTTCTGTCCATAGAGGTTGGCCAGAATCACTGTCATCCATCCCCACAGTATACCTTAACTGTGAACCTTACTTCCCAGAAAGCTCTTGGGTTCCTCATATGGATTTGCCTGGACTTCCTTCAGAGCTCTGGACAGATTTTGCCAAACTATGTGGGGGAAGAAAGGTCTTATTATATTTTTCCACCAAAGTAAGAGAGGAAGGCTTCCTACGTGACTCTTATCAGAACAGAAGAAATGTGCTGTAAGATAATGTGTTCCTCTCCAAGACATGAAATTAGCTGATACAATTTTTACCTACAGCAAAATGAAATTGGCAGCAAGTTCTTTGACACTGCTCCAATAAAGAGTGAAAGAGACCTTTGGTGCACACCTCTCAAATCTGGGCTTACCTGTGTCTGCTTCAACCCATAGTACAGGGTGAAAGTGATGCACTGCCAGGCCCAGGCCCAACTTTTAAAAGGACTGTCAGTTTTGGCTTCCTTTCTCATGGAGCCCTGAGCCACCATGAAAGATGCTCAACTGCCCCAATGCTACTTTAATGTGAGAAAGCTTAAGCTAGCCACGTGGAAAGGTGGTGTGGAAATAGGGAAATTCTTCTATGGCTAGTCTCTGGTTGCAACCTCCTGCCCCTTGAGTCCTCTTAGCTGAGACTCCAGAAATCATGGAGCAGAGATGAGCATTTCCCATTTTAACTTGTCCAAATTTCTTACCTGCAGAATCATGGCTGCAATAATAAAATACTTGCTTTAAGCAACTACATTTCTGGACATTTTTTATGCAGCAATAGATGCCATAGAACCTACTGTGTTGCTAAATTTTGCTCTTGCCATAGTTTAACGCAGATTAAAGATAAGCTAAAATCTGCCCAAAGAGAAATTTCCTTCAAATAAGGCCTGTAGTTTAGTTAATAGTGTTGTACCAGGTTAATTTCCTAGTTTTAATAATTGTGTTATGGTTATATATAATTGTTATATAAATTGTTAGGGGAAGCTGGATGAAGCATATAAACTCTCTGAACTGTTTTTGCAGCTTCTCTGTAAGTCTAAAATTATTTCAGAATAAAAAGTAATCCAAGAAGTCTTACTTTATACCTCTTATTTTTTTCTCTGAGGCAGCATCTGCAAAACGTAAGCCTTCTGATGGAAAACTGTCATCTGCTTAAATCTCCCAGAAGCCTTGGAGTGGTATGGCTATAATATGAAAAATGTAGATCTCTAAATTTCCACCTAAGTTGTATTCATCTTAGAACACTGCACCCAGAGTTTGGAGAGAACTTCTGAAACTTCTCTACAAGGCTCTCAGTGGCCCTGTCTAAAGGGACAGTAAACAAGATGAGAGGAAAATCTAAATGGGAGTCACTTATCCTGTAAAAGATACGGCCACCAGAACAACCAGTCCCATCAGTTATGCAATTACACCTACAGAATGTCTTGCAACACAACTCTTCCTTTTTTGCTCAGAACATCACTTTGCTTGCATCAACCCTCATCTTAAAACACAATTAACCCAATACTTACTTTCTTCCGACATCTCACCCAAAGAACTTTCAAGCCCAACCCAAACATGATAAAAATTGTGCAATTTTCCTAATGAAATACCATTTCTGAATTGCCTATGTGATATTCCTCATCACTGGAGTAAGCCAATAAGACTTACTTTACTTATTGTGTAATAAGTTGCCTGCCTGTCTTCCATCCTTCCTTCCTTTCCTTCCTTCTTTCCTTCCTCTCTCTTTTCCTTCCTTCCCTCCTTCCTTCCTTCCCTTCCTTCCTTCCCTCCCTCCCTTTCCTTCCTTCCCTCCCTCCCTCTTTCTCTTTCTCTCTTCCTCTCCTCCTCTCCTCCTTTCTTTCTTTTTTTCTTCCTCTCTCTCTCTCTCTTTCTTTCTTTCCTAGAGACTCGCTCTGTCACCCAGACTGGAGGGCAATGGCACGATCTCGACTCACTACTGCAACCTCTGCCTCCCAGGTTCAAGCAATTCTCCTGCCTCAGCCTCCCAAATAGCTGGGATTACAGGCGTGCACCACCATGCCCAGCTAATTTTTGTATTTTTTAGTAGAGATGGGATTTCACCACATTGGCCAGGCTAGTCTCAAACTCCTGACCTCAGGCGATCCACCCACCTCAGCCTCCCAAAGTGTTGGGATTATAGGCATTAGCCACCGCGCCTGGCCACAAGTTTCTTTCCTGAGGAAGGGCCTTTCTGCAAAGAAGAGTGAGGGAGGTTGCAATTGAAGCTCCACTGTATCAAGGGATTTTTAGGTGGGTTGTGGAGATAAATTTTTCTTGTAAAAAGAATAGATTTAAATTTGAAGCAGGACAAAAAGGCTGTATGTCATTCATTCATTTCATTTTTCATGTAAATGTGCCGAGTGCTGAGGATTTAAAGGATAAAATGATATCTCTTTTTGTGATGTAAGAGACAGATGTATAAGCAGTCAGGAACAAACAGTGATGGCCACAAGGACAGAAGAAAGTGCATGGGCCTTGGGAGCAGGAGGCCGGGGAAACTGTCTTTGCCTGGCATCCTATCAGTGCCACTTCCTTGCCCTCACTCAGTCTGCTGCAGCCACACTGGCCTCTTCGCTGTTCTTCCAACATGCCAAGCTTGGGCTATACCTCATGGCCTTTGTGCTGGCTGTTTTCTCAGTCTGGAACATTCTACTCCCCAAGTGTTCATGCAGTTCATTTCCTCACTTGCTTCAGCTTACATGTCACCTGGCTAAAATTTCAACTTTCCCCGTGCTTCATTCCCTTTCTCTTCAGGCTTTAATATTTTTCTAGCACGTTTTATTTGTCTTGTTTACTGGCATTTTCCCCCAGTAGAATATAAACTTAATAGGGGCATGAAATTTATCTGTTTTGTTCACCATGGTATCCCCAGAGATTGGAACAGTGCTTTGCTCTAGTAAGTGCTCAATTAATGTTGTTGAATGAATAAATGAGACAGTGAGGTCTTTCCTGACTTCCCTGTCTCTTCCTATAACCCTTGCTCTGCTTAATTTTTCTTTATAACACTTGACAAACTTCCTATTTATCTATTTTGTTTGTTTGGTTGTTGTCTCTGCTCTCTAGAGCGTAAGCCCCATGAAGACAGGACTTCGTTTTATTCTTTGCTATATAACTCATGTGCCCAGAGCAATATCTGGAAGTAGGTTAATGCCCAGTGTTTTTGAGCAATGAATTAATAATTGGGTGAGTGAGTGAGAAATGGATAAACAAATAAGTGGACACAGGTCATTTGGTGACCATTTCCACACATCTTGGGTACAATTCACTAGTTATATAGAGTCATGAGGCTCAAAGACCAATCTTCACTAAACTGGGCCTCTCTGAGGGTATTTAAGAAAAAGCCAATCAAGAGTGAGCCAACAGAATAAGAAGCCAGGAGCACCCTGCCTGAGCTGAGCAAGGGCTCAGCTCAGTTCATCCAGGTACTTATCCATAAGTCCTGCTAGACTTTTAAGCTGGCCGGGACGTGGGTAGACAGGGTGTGGACACTCCTTTCTCTCAGATGGAAAGCTGCTTCACCCAGCAGATGATACAGAGACTGAGATTTCTTCTCCTAAATAAATAAAACTCTCCATTTGTCTGTTCTGACAGTGCCTTTCGTTTTACTCCTATCACCATCCTAGGTGTGAGAGGGTGCGAAAGAGAAAAAAAGAAGATGCCATTGTTCATTCCCCAGCATCCCTGGCCTCAGTAGAACATAAGAACTATCTGAACTAGAGGGAATTTGCATAGCTTCCTCATTACATCCTCATTCTCTACCCTCCCACTCCCCACTCCCTTTAATTCTGGCCTTTGGAAGCTTTGCAGGGTTTTTAATTACAATCAAAAAAGGGCATGTTCAATAGTTAAGTAAAATAAAATAACAATACTTAAAATTACAATGGAGCACCCCAAACGATCGACGGTTTATTCTCTGCCTTAAAATAAAATAGCTTTCATCTTTTCCCCCTTACAACAGCCTCCTCTGCCTAGATAATGCATTTCGTTAGATTTATTTGCTCAGCCCTGAAAACTTGACACTAAGGGGATTATTTAGTTTTAGATTTGCTGTAGTCCATAGTAATAGCCAACACGAAAAGGAATGAAGCAGCAATATTAGCAGGGCGATGGGAGGGGAGGGGGCTGTGCAGTTTGCAGCTAAGCAAAACTGCTTGCGTAAACACCATTAAGAAGATTTAGACATCGCTTTCCTTATCATCAGCACTCCTGGAAGAAATAAAAAAAAAAAAAAGAAAAAGAAAAAAGGGAAAAGGGACAGGCCTTGACTTGCTGTGTATGCGTTTCCATTAAAGGTTCAATAGGAAATAAAACCAGTTGAGAGTCCAAATGCAATGATGCTACAGACCTATCCATGCTACCTCATCATAGTCCAAAAGAGACATTTGTTCCACACGTTACCGGAAGAAGCAACTGGACAGAGAACAAAACACCCTGCATTGCCCAATCTGTGTCTGAGCATATGAAACTAAGGCTGCTTCCTAGGTTGGCCCTGCCTTCTTTACAACCCCTCTACACACACACACACACCACACACACACGTACACACACACACACACACACACACACATACATCCCAAGATAAAATATTCCTGATTTTCCATGCTCTACCCAAACCACTAATTATCAGGGTGCTGAGCACAAGAACTGGTGTGAGACAGGAGGGACTTGTAATGATCAGAAAGGCTAGTCCTGTGTTTGGCTGCAGTTGTGCGACAGAAAGATGAGAGGAAGCCAAGCAGGAGGGAGAAGTAGTAGAGGAGACTGGTCAAATCTCAAGAGAGAAAGTGGGAAAACATTTCAACAATTGAAAGTGGTTTTAAAGAAGTGCTGGAATCAAATGGGCCATTCCTGGAGAAGCGTCTGTTGGTCTGTCTGTCTAGACAAAGGAAAAGCTGCAAGTAGGCATTGCATGTTTATGGAGCACCAAGAAAAGAAAATAACTCTGCTGTGGGAGTCCAGAAAATAACATTTGGGATTTTAACCACTGTTCCATTTTCTAGATCCATCCTTAGCAAGAAATTGCTACTCGGGAGGCTGAGGCAGGAGAATGGCGTGAACCCGGGAGGCGGAGCTTGCAGTGAGCCGAGATCGTGCCACTGCACTCCAGCCTGGGGGACAGAGAAAGACTCCGTCTCAAAAAAAAAAAAAAGAAATTGCTAAATGGTAAAAGGGTGTGTGTCTACATATATATTTTTTTAATGCAGACATAAGGGCTCTTGGGGTTTGTAGTATACACTCTTTAAAAATCTAATTAGTAACTAAATGTTATTAGCCAAACACACAGCAACAACACCAGGAAAAGTATTTTTCATTATCAGATTGTGGACAAAATATTGGCATCCCTGGAGCTCTACACTTTTTTTTTCCTTCCCTCCACTCACTAGACTTTCCATTCTGTGGGTTCATTTTCCTGGAGGCCAGATATCTCAGGAGCTGCTGAGGATTGCACCCACAAAACCTCTTATTTATTTTTTTTTTTTTCGCTTTTTTTGAGACAAGGTCTCACTTTGTTGCACAGGCTGGAGTGCAGTGGTGTGATTACAGCTCACTGCAGCCTCGACTTCCTGGGCTCAAGCGACCCTCCCACCTCAGGCCCTCAAGTAGTTGGGACTAAAGGCATGTGCCACCACGCCTGGCTGATATTTCTTTTATTTCTTTTTTTTTTTTTTTTTTGGAGAGACAAGGTTTTGTTATGTTGCCCAGGTCTGAAACTTCTGGGCTCAAGCGATCCACCTACCTAAGCCTCTGAAAATGCTGAGATTACAGGCATGAGCCACCACTCCTGTTTTTTAGAGGATATAGATAGAATGGATCCTGCGTCCCATAGCAAATTAAGGGCAACTTGTTACACCCCTTCCATACAAAGACTGAATCAGCAGACACCACAGCCAAATCAGACAGAGGGAACGATGGCATGGGCTTGTTTGGTTAAGCAACAGAATAACAGCAATAATAACATAAATATAACTGCAGTTTATGAGTTCTTTTTATTTGCCAGGTTCTGTAATTAATGCCATCATTACTATCTTCTTTTTTTTACAGATTCAGAAGCTGGTGCTTGGAGGAGTTAAATAATTAGGCCCAGTCACTCACTTAGAATATTAGAGCCTTGTTCTGCTTGTTTCCCAAGCCTGTGCTCCTAACAATGACTTACACTGCCCCAAAAAGATGAGACGCTGGTGTCTTCAGGGCTGTTCATTCTCAGAGCCAAGTAGATCATCCATAGCAAATTCTCTCTAATGCACCTCTCCCAGGCTCATTAAACTCTTACAAGGGAGGGTGGGAGTCGGGGATCTTAAATCTTAGACTCTCATAACTGTGAAAGATGGGAATAAGAATGAGAGTTGCTTTGACATGACCATGGCTGTGATTTAAGTCCTCAGACCAAAAACCAGGACTGACTAACCCAAGCCCTCATAGCCATCTATTCACCATGAACCAGGAAAGTCTGCTTCCTCCATTTGGGCATGCCGAATGAGCAGACTTTTGCTTATGCTCTCATCTTTAGCACATGTATCAGGTATCCAAGGTCTGATATGAGAAACATGTGGCCAGTCAACTCTGGTTCCCTGTGGTCTTCAAACTCCCTGTGCCCGTAGATCCCCTGGAAACTTGCCCCACACCTGGAGCTCACTGATGTCAGGGATTGTGCTGGTTCAGCTCTGCATCCTCAGCATCCAGAATTTCTGGCACAGAGAGCTCAGGAAACACCTGTTTAGTGCCACTGTCCATTTCACTGCATCCATGGGTTGCTGGGAACATTTCTCTGTCCACTGCCACCAAGTGGGACTGACTTAACAGCCCCATGTAGGCAAGTAGCTATGCTTTAAAAAAAATTGTTTCTAGTAAAATAGTTTTCCACCAGACTTAATAACACATTACAGCATTTAATAACTCCCTTGTCAGAAAGTTTTTTTCATTAACCAACTTCTATTTCTCTTGTGAAGCACCAAACTTACTTTCATGTCCATCCACTGTAGAGATAGAGAATAATTAATGACACGCCATCCCTTATGTAATAATTCTTTATCTGCTTGAAGGTTATTTACTGGTCTTGTAAAAATTATCTTTCTATTGGCCTAGTCCCAGGGTGCTAGTAATGATAGAGAAGTAGGGACTGACACAAACCCTAACCTCCAGTTTTTTCTTGCCATGATTTTAATCAAATATCAAACGAAAAGATGGGCAACTAATAAGGGTCCAGGTCAATACTGCTCAGAGATGTCCCACCCATGCAGAATAGTTTCTGTGCAGTTGTAGCTCATGCTGACATTCTGCAAAGCCCACCCACCCTCTGCCCCTGGGCCCCAGAGCACATCCATTATGGACAGACCCTCACCTTTTGGAGGGCTGCTGCCATTATCTGGGATCCTTGAGTTCAACACAAATGTCTCAAATGCTTAACAACAATAGCCTAATTTTTGAGTGCTTATGCAAATATATATATATATATATGTAATATATATGTAATACAGACATAAGGGCTATTTGCATAAGGTATTTCTAATAATGGCAGGGTTTGTAGTACAGATTAAATAATAATTGGTACCAAATGTTAGCAAAACACAGAGAAACACAAGGAAACTTTTTTTTTTCATTAACAAACTTGTACATAAAATGTGTCAGACATTGTTCTATCTCTTTTGGTCCTCATTACTACCTATAAAACAAGTTTTATTATTATCTGCATTTTACTGAAAAGGAAATATAGGACAAAGTGAGTTAGTAAACTTGCACCAAATTCTACAGTTTATTATTGGTAGAGCTGAGAGCTGAACCCAAATAGTCTAACTCCAGAGCCTGTGTTTATAGCCCAACAACATAATACCACCAAGGCTTATCACAGTGCCTGGCATACAGTGGACACCCAATATATATCTAGTGAATTTCAATGAGATGGGTGGTATATTTTCTAGAGATCTGGTTATCCAAAGAGATTGTCCCCAAGAGGTCTCAGCTTTCTTTTTTTTTTTTTTTTTTTTAATTATACTTTAGGTTTTAGGGTACATGTGCACAATGTGCAGGTTTGTTACATATGTATCCATGTGCCATGTTGATTTCCTGCACCCATTAACTCGTCATTTAGCATTAGGTATATCTCCTAATGCTGTCCCCGCACCCCCCACCCCCCACCCCACAACAGTACCCGGAATGTGATGTTCCCCTTCCTGTGTCCACGAGTTCTCATTGTTCAATTCCCACCTATGAGTGAGAACATGCGGTGTTTGGTTTTTTGTCCTTGCGATAGTTTACTGAGAATGATGTTTTCCAGTTTCATCCATGTCCCTACAAAGGACACGAACTCATCATTTTTTATGGCTGCATAGTATTCCATGGTGTATATGTGCCACATTTTCTTAATCCAGTCTATTGTTGTTGGACATTTGGGTTGGTTCCAACTCTTTGCTATTGTGAATAGTGCCGCAATAAACATATGTGTGCATGTGTCTTTATAGCAGCATGATTTATACTCCTTTGGGTATATACCCAGTAATGGGATGGCTGGGTCAAATGGTATTTCTAGTTCTAGATCCCTGAGGATACAAACAAATGGAAGAACATTCCATGCTCATGGGCTGGAAGAATCAATATCGTGAAAATGGCCATACTGCCCAAAGTAATTTATAGATTCAATGCCATCCCCATCAAGCTACCAATGACTTTCTTCACAGAATTGGAAAAAACTACTTTAAAGTTCATATGGAACCAAAAAAGAGCCCGCATTGCCAAGTCAATCCTAAGCCAAAAGAACAAAGCTGGAGGCATCACGCTACCTGACTTCAAACTATACTACAAGGCTACAGTAACCAAAACAGCATGGTACTGGTACCACAACAGAGATATAGATCAATGGAACAGAACAGAGCCCTCAGAAATGATGCCGCATATCTACAACTATTTGATCTTTGACAAACCTGACAAAAACAAGAAATGGGGAAAGGATTCCCTATTTAATAAATGGTGCTGGGAAAACTGGCTAGCCATATGTAGAAAGCTGCAACTGGATCCCTTCCTTACACCTTATACAAAAATTAATTCAAGATGGATTAAAGACTTAAATGTTGGACCTAAAACCATTAAAATCCTACAAGAAAACCTAGGCAATACCATTCAGGCCATAGGCGTGAGCAAGGACTTCATGTCTAAAACACCAAAAGCAATGGCAACAAAAGCCAAAATTGACAAATGGGATCTAATTAAACTAAAGAGCTTCTGCACAGCAAAAGAAACTACCATCAGAGTGAACAGGCAACCTACAGAATGGGAGAAAATTTTTGCAACCTACTCATCTGACAAAGGGCTAATATCCAGAATTTATAATGAACTCAAACAAATTTACAAGAAAAAAACAAACAACCCCACCAAAAAGTGGGCAAAGGACATGAACAGACACTTCTCAAAAGAAGACATTTATGCAGCCAGAAAACACATGAAGAAATGCTCATCATCACTGGCCATCAGAGAAATGCAAATCAAAACCACAGTGAGATACCATCTCACACCAGTTAGAATGGCCATCATTAAAAAGTCAGGAAACAACAGGTGCTGGAGAGGATGTGGAGAAATAGGAACACTTTTACACTGTTGGTGGAACTGTAAACTAGTTCAACCATTGTGGAAGTCAGTGTGGCGATTCCTCAGGGATCTAGAACTAGAGGTCTCAGCTTTCAAGACATTATTCTGTCTGACAGAGAGTTAAAAGCAAAACTTCCAAAATTCAAGAGTATCAGTGGTGCAAGGAACATAAAATCTTTAAAGCCAAAAAAAATCTTAATCTATTGGGGAGAAATAATGAGTTTTGTTTAAGAAAGAGCATGAAACAGTTTTCAAGGAGAATATGAGCAAATAAACTAACAAATACTAAGCCAAGCATCCAGTATGAACTAATCTGTGACACAGAAAAATATAAAAACTCCTTTTCATATGATTGTTGACTGCATGTACATCTTCTTTTAAAAACTGTCTGTTCATGTCCTTTGCCCACTTTTTACAGGTTTTTTTTTCTTGTAAATTTGTTCAAGTTCCTTATAGATGTTGTATGTTACACCTTTGTCAGCTGCATAGTTGGCAAAATTTTTCTCCCATTCTGTAGGTTGTCTGTTTACTCTGTTGAAGGTTTGCTGTGCAGAAGCTCTTTAGTTTAATCTGATCCCATTTGTCAATTTTTGCTTTTGTTGCAATTGCTTTTGGTGTTTTGATCATGAAATCCGTGTCTGTGCCTATGTCCTGAATGGTATTGCCTAGGTTGTCTTCCAGGGTTTTTGTAGTTTGGGGTTTTACATTTAGGTCTTTAATCTATCTTGAATTAACTTTTGTATGTGGTGTAAGGAAGAAGTTCAGTTTCAATCTTCTGCATACGGCCAGCCAGTGATCCCAGCACCATTTATTGAATAGGAAATACTTTTCCCATTGTTTGTTTTTGTCAAGTTTGTTGAAGATTAGATAGTTATAGGTGTGCAGTATTATTTCTGGGTTCTCTATTATTTTCCATTGGTCTGTGTGTCTGTTTTTTTTTTTACCAGTGCCATGCTGTTTTGGTTACTATAGCCCCGCAGTATAGTTTGAAGTTGGGTAGCATGATGCCTCTAGCTTTGTAAAAGCTCAACATCACTGATCATTAGAGAAATGAAAATCAAAACCACAATGAGATACCATCTTAACACCAGTCAGAATGGCTATTATTAAAAAGTCAAAAAATAAAAGATGGTAGTGAGGTTGTAGAGAAAAAGGGATGTTTTATACACTGTTGATGGGAGTGTAAATTAGTTCAACCATTGTGGAAGATGGTGCGGTGACTCCTCAAAGACCTAAAGACAGAAATACCATTCAACCCAGAAATCTCATTACTGGGTATATATCCCAGGGAATATAAATCATTCTATCATAAAGACACCTACATGCTTATGTTCATTGTGGCACTATTCACAATCGCAAAGACATGAAATCAACCTAAATGCCCATCAAGATAGGTTGGATAAAGAAAGTGTGGTACATATACACCATGGAATACTATGCAGCCATAAAAAAGAATGAGATCATATTCTTTGCAGGGACACGGATGGAGCTGGAGGCCATGATCCTTAGCAAACTAACACAGGAACAGAAAACCAAAGACTGCATGTTATCACTTATAAGTGGGAGCTAAATGATGAGAACACATGGACACATAGAGGGAAACAACACACACTGGGGCCTTTCAGAGGGTGGAGGGTGGAAGGAGGGAGAGGATCATGAAAAATAACTAATAGGTACTAGGCTTAATACCTGGATGATGAAATAATCTTTACAACCAACCTCCATGACACAAATTCACCTATGTAACAAATTTGCGCTTGTACCCCTGAACTTAAGTTTTAAAAAAAGAAAAATACAAAAGCATGTCCACTTAATCTCAAATATTTTACAGTAGTGACAAATTAATGCCATAGAATCTTGGAAGAAAAAAGGACCATTGGGCCATCTGGACTAGTGCCATCAGGCCATCTGATATGGTTTGACTCTGTGTTCCCACCCAAATCTCATCTCAAATAGTAATCCCCACTTGTCAAGGGAAGGACCTGGTGGGAGGTGATTGGATAATCGGGACAGTTTCCCCCATGCTGTTCTCATGATAATGAACGAGTTCTCATGAGACCTGATGGTTTTATAAGGGGCTCTTCCCCCTTGGCTTTCTCTTCTGTCTCTTGCTACCATGTGAAGAAGATCCTTGCTTCCCCTTCACCTTCTGCCATGATTGTAAGTTTCCTGAGGCTTCCTAGCCATGCGAAACTGTTGAGTTAATTAAACCTCCTTCCTTTATAAATTACCCAGTCTGGGGTATTTCTTTATAGCAGTGTGAAAATGGACTAATACACCATCTTTGCATTCATGGGCATTGAAGCTCTGCATGATCAGCATGCTGCCAACCTCTCCCCCTCACTCACTTGCCCCTACCCCAGTGGCCTTCTCTCTGTTCTTTTGTACTAGCAGCTTCCCCTGTCCAGAAGGCTCTGTCCCATGTCTTTAACATGGTGTCTCTTCATGTCACTCAGGTGTCAACTTCAATATATCTTCTTCAGAAAAGCCTTCTCTGAACTCTGAGGCCAAAGCAGACCCTCTGCATACACACAGACATACACAAACACACACACACACAAGCCAGTTTTAGTCTAGCTCCTGTCGAAATGACCAGATCTTTCTTTGCTTACATGTTTATCATCTGTCTCCTCCACTGAATTTATTCTCTTTAAAGTATGTTTACTGCTCTGTTTATCACTGTATCAGCACCTACATTAGTACCTAGCACTATTTTTGAGTGATTTGATTTCTTTTTAAAAATATTTAAAAATTGGTACATATTATCTATATATATTTATGGGTTATGTGTTATCTTGTCACATACATAGAATGTGTGATGATCAAGTCAGGGTATTTTTGGCACCCATCACCTTGAGCATTTACCATTACTATGTATTGAGAACATTTCAAATTCTCTCTTCTCACTAGAAGCACCATATATTTTGAAATATATAATACATTGTTTTTAACTATAGTCACCCTACTCTGCTATTTTTTCTACCTAACTGTATGTTTGTGCCCATTAACCAACCTCTCTTCATCCACCCATCCGCCTCCACACAGTTTCTATCCTCTAATAGCTATCATTCTACCCTTTACCTTCACAAGATCAAATTTTTTAGCTGCCACATATGACTTAGAAACATGTGAGATTGATCTTTCTGGACCTGCCTTATTTCAATTAACATAATGACCTCCTGTTCCATCCATGTTGCTGCAAATGACATAATTTTATTCTTTTTATGGCCAAATAGTATCCCATTGTGTACATATATACCACATTTTCTTATCCATTCATCCATTGATGCATACTTAGGTTGATTCCATACATTGGCTATTGTGAGAAGTGCTGCAATAAACATGGGAGTACAGGTATCCCTTTCTTTTCCTTTGGATAAATTCCCACTAGTGACATTGCCAGATTATGTGGCATGTCTATTTTTAGATTTTTGAGAAATCTCTATACTGTTTTCCATAGTGACTGTACAAATTTACATTCTCACCAACAGTGTATAAGATTCCCCTTTTCTTCACATCTTTGTTACTTTTTATCTTTTAAGTAATAGCCATTCTCACACTAGAGTAAGATGATATCTCATTTGGTTTTGATTTGCATTTCCCTAATGATTAGTGATGTTGAGCATTTTTTCATATACCTGTTGGCCATTTGTAGTCTTCCTTTGAGAAATGTCTATTCATGCCTTTTGTCCATTTTTAACTGATTTAAAAAAAAATTCTTTACTGTTGAATTCCTTGTACATTCTGGATACTAGTCCCTTGTTGGATAAATAGTTTGCAAATATTTTCTCCCATTCAACAGGTCATCTCTCACTCTGGTGACTGTTTCCTTTGCTGAGCAGAAGCTTTTTAGTTTAATATAGTCCCATTTTCCTATTTTTGTTTTTGTTGCTTGTGCTTTTGAGGTCTTAGCAATAAAATCTTTGCCTAAACCAATGTCCAGAAGAGTTTCCTCTGTATCTTCTTCTGAGTAGTTTCATAGTTTCAGGTCTTACATTTAAGCCTGTAATGTATCTTCAGTTTATTTTTGTAGATGGTGGGAGATAGCGGTTCAGTTTCATTCTTCTGCACATGGGTATCCAATTTTCTCAGCACCTTATTGAAGAGGGTGTATTTTCCCCAATGTATGTTATTGATGCCTTTGTTGAAAATTAGTTGCCTGAAAATATGTGGATTTATTTCCAGGTTCTCTATTCAGTTCCAGTGGTCTATGTGGCTGTTTTTATACCAATACTATGTCGTTTTGGTTATTATAGTCTTGTAAAATATTTTGAAGTCAGGTAGCGTGATGCCTCCAGCTTTGTTCTTTTTGCATATGATTGCTTTGGCTATTCAGGCTCTTTTGGGGTTCCATACAAAATTTAGTATTTAACAAACTTCTGTAAAAAATGATATTGGTTGGTATTTTGATAGAAATTGCAAATAGGAACAATTTAATTTCCTTTTTTGCCAATTTGGATGTCTTTTATTTCTTTCTGTTGGCTAATTGCTCTGGTTAAGACATTCAGTACAATGCTGAATAGGAGTGGTGAAAGTGGACATCCTTGTCTTCTTCCAGTTCTTAGAGGAAAGGCTTTCAGTTGTTCCTCATTCAGTATGATGTTAGTGGTGGCTTTGTCATATATGGCCTTTATTATTTTGGAGCATATTCCTTCTATACCTAGTTTGTTGAGAGTTTTTACCATGAAGCAGTGTTGAATTTTATCGAATGCTTTTTCTGTGAATATTGAGATAATCATATGGTTTTTGTCCTTCATTCTGTTGATGTGATGTATCCCATTGATTTGCGTATGTTGAACCATCCTTGTTTCCATGGTATAAATCCCACTTGATTGTGTTGTATTATTTTCTTTGATAGGCTGTGGATTCAGTTTGCCAGTATTTTGTGTCTATATCCATGAGGAATATCAGCCCACAGTTTTATTTTTATGGTGCATCTTTGTCAGCTTTTGGTATCAGAATAATGCTGGCCTCATATAATGAGTTAGGGAAAATTCCTTCTTCTTTGGTTTTTGGAATAGTTTGAGGAAAGTTGGTGTAAGTTCTTCTTGGAAAGTTTGGTAGAATTCCACAGTGAATCCATCTAGTTCTGAGTTTTTCTTTCTTGGGAGACTTATTGAGTCAATCTCATTATTCATTATTGGTCAGTTCAGGTTTTCTATTTCTTCCTGATTCAATCTTGGTAGGTTTTATGTGTCCAGGAATTTACCCATTTTCTCTAGGTTTTCCAGTTTGCCAGTGTGTAGTTGCTTAAAATAGCATCTGATGATCTTTTGCATTTTTGCAGTACCAGTTGTAATGTCTCCATTTTGATTTCTAATTTTGTTTATTTTGCTCTTCTCTTTTTTTCTTGGTTAGTCTACATAGTAGTTTGTCAATTTTGTTTATCTCTTTAAAAAAACCTGCTTTTCATTTCATTGATTCTTTACATTTTTTAGTCTCAATTTCGTGTGGTCCTGTTTCATCTTTATTCTTTATTTTTTAACTAATTTGGGGTTTGGCTTATTCTTGCTTTTTTATTTCTTGGGGTGCATTGTTAGTTTATTTTAAATATTTCTGTTTTGTGATGTAGGCACTTATTTTTACAAACTTCCCTCTTAGCACTGCTTTTGCTGTATCCCATAAATTTTGGTATGTTGCGTTTTGATTTACATTTGTTTCAAGAAACTTTTAAATTTCTCCTTTAATTTTTACGTTTGCCCAGTGGTCATTCTGGAGCATGTTGTTTAATTTCCATGTATTTGTACAATTTTCAAAGTTTCTCTAGTTCTATTCCCTTGTGGGAATACTGAGTTCTAGTTTTTTTCTCTCGTGGTCTAAGAAGACACTTGAAATGATTTTGATTTTTTGAAATTTGTTGAGACATGTTTTGTGCCATAACATACAGTATATGCCGGAGAACGATCTGTGTGCTAATGAGAAAAATGTGTATTCAGGAGCTGTTGGATGAAATGTTCTCCAAATGCCTCTTAGGGGCTTTTGGTCTAAAGTCAGTTTAAATCCAATGTTTCTTCATTAATTTTCCATCTAGATGATTTGTTTATTGCTAAGAATGGGTTGCTGATGTCCTCAACTATTATTGTATAGGAATCATTCTCTCCCTTTAGCTTAAATAATTGTTTTACATATCTGGGGCTTTGGTGTTGGGTGCATATATGTTTAGAATTGTTATATCCTCTTGCTGAATTGATCTCTTTATCATTATATAATGACTTCTTTGTCTCTTTTTACTGTTTTTGATTTAAAGTCTGTTTTATCTGGTGTAAGTATAGCTACTTACACTTGCTTTTAGTTTTCATTTGCATGGAGTATCTTTTTTCCATCCCTTTACTTTCAATCTATATGTTTCTTTACAAGTGAGATGAACTTCTTGTAGGCAGCATACAGTTGGGTCTGTAGGTGACATACAGTTGGATCATGTTTTTTAATCCACTCAGCTGGTCTATATTTTTAAATGGGATGTTTAATCCATTTAAATTCAAGGTAATTATTTATATGTGAGGACTTGATTTCTTGTTAATTAGTCTTTTTTGTAGAGGATAATTTACATACTAAGTAATTCACCCATTCTAAATTTACATTTCAGTGAATTTTGACAAATATGTAGTCATGTAACCATTGCCATAATCATAATATAGAACATTTTCATCATCTCAAACTTCCCTCTTGCCTTTGGTAATTAATCCCCCTCCTCATTCTAGTCCCTGGCAGTCATGAATCAGCTTTCTGTATGTGTGTATTATGTAATTTATAATTTCTGAATATAATTTTGAAATATTTTAGTAGCTCTCTCATCATTTTTTATTGAGTAATGGCTCTCTAATCAGTTTTTTGTTTTAACAGATTTAACATATTTATTTAATTGTAATAAGACACACATATTTTAAATGCACCATTTAGTAGGTTTTAACACACTTATATACCTACTAAACCATCACCACAATCAAGAGAGTGATAATACACATTGCCAAAAAGATCCCTCATATCCTTTTGTAATCACTTTTTCCCATCCCTTCTCCTCACTCCCTATCCCCAGACAACTATTTATCTACTTTCTATAACTATTGTTCACATTTTCTATAGTTTTATATAAATAGAATCTTAGTGTGTGCTATTTTTTGGCTTGACTTCTTTCACTTGGCATAATTATTTTAAGACTTCCATATTTTAGGTGTTTCCATAGTTCATTCATTTTTACTGCTGAGTAGTATTCCATTGTATGTATATACCACAGTTTATTTATCCATTCACCTATCCGTGGACATTTGGGTTGTTTCCAGTCTAGTTATTGCAAACAACCAACAAAATTTACATACAAGTATTTGAATGGGCATATGCTTTCATTTAGATATTTTGAGGTCAGACAAAAATCATAGAGTACATACTCAATGATTACATCATATGAAATTCTAGAAAATGCAGGAACTGATAAATGGTTGCCTGAGACTAGGAATGGAAAGGGGTGGGATGGAGGGATTATAAAGAGATATGAGAGAAAACTTTTGCAAGTGATGGAAATGCTCATTATCTGGATAATTTTAATTATGTGTAATTTATTGAATTTCAGTTATAGCTCAGTAAAACTTTTAAATTATCAGTCACTCAGAATTAATAAACTGTGATGCATCTATACAGTGGAGTTCTACTCAACAACAAGGAAAAGCTGCTGATACATATAACAACATGGATGAATGTCAAAAGCATTAGGCTGAATGAAAGAAGTCAGACACAAAAGACTACAAAAATATGATTTCATTTACATAAAATATTAGAAAAGGCAAAACCATAATGCCAAACACCTGCTTCTAACTAACAGAGAACAACAGGTTCCAGATTTAGCCTCTTGTCTAAAAGAATAAAACAAACAAAAAACCACAACAGATAAGATATATAAAATCACAGCTTCATAACTGATA
Source organism: Hylobates moloch (assembly GCF_009828535.3). Taxonomy (NCBI): domain Eukaryota; kingdom Metazoa; phylum Chordata; class Mammalia; order Primates; family Hylobatidae; genus Hylobates; species Hylobates moloch. Next base: position 13,078,360 of record NW_026652297.1, on the reverse strand, counting down.
AACAGATCTTTTTACCCAATTTGTTTGAACTTTGTTGATACAAATCTAATCCCTTGCAAAAAAGCAATGGTTTCCTAGTTACTCAGAACAAAAGCCAGAATCTTGGGAGGCCATATAAGATCTGCCGCTTTCCCCTGAGCCCCATCATCATTGCATTCACATCACACCAATAATACTGGCTTTGATAGTTTTTCTCAAATACTGCAAGCCCACTCCTATTTTGGATTTCTTCCACTAGTCTGGCTGGGACACAGTACTGTTGACAGATTTATATTTTATGCCCCTCCCATTTTCAGGTCTCTGCTCAAACCTCACTGTCCAGTGAGGTGGTCACTACTGTCCTTGAGATTTTAACACCCTCACCTTTAGCCTGCCTGGTTCATCTCCCTTGCTTCATTATGCTTCATAGCACTTACTATGATCTGACATACTCTATATTTTACCTATTTACTTACAGCTCGTCCCTGGAATGCAAGCTTCACGTAGAATGAATGTCATATATGTGGTAAATTACAGCAATAATTAATAGTAAAATAATGATAATAATGGCTAACATGTATTAAGCACTCTGTAAGGCAGTATTCTAAGTGTTTTCTGTGTATTAACCCATTTAATCCTCGCAAGAATGTTATGAGATAGGTAGAATTATTATACTCATTTTACAGATGAGAAAACTGAGGCACTGGGAGTTAAGTAAATTTCCTAAGGTTATAGAGCGCAACTGTGATTTGAACCCAATCAGTCTAGTTCAGAGCCTATGCTTATGACTGCTATGTTATACTTCTTGTTGAAATCCTAAAACTGACAATTTTCCGTTCCATCTAAAGCTTTCTTTGTCTATTAGAAAATGTTGCAATGTAAAGAAGCCAATATTCTAAATGCTGGGTTTTGGTACAAACTTTGTGTTTACTTTACATTAATAACAGGAGCCTGAGATAATCTCTCCATTGTTAGCATTGTTCTTAAAGAAGTGTTCTGACAGTACTATGGGTCAGACTGATCACTGTGATTTCCATCCATGTGACTGGCAAAGGCCTGGAAGTGCCCAGCAGCATTCCACCTCCAAACAAGCCCCACACCCCGGATGGTCACAAGGTAAATATATCAAGGACATATTGACATTTTTGTCACTGTCATAAGAATTTACAGGATCACGAGGATCCACATTCTCTAGTAGGCTTCGCAGATCAGCATGCTGCTTTGTTCCCATTAGTGACAAGGACTGACTATTTTAATAGCTGAGAATGCTTAGATACCTAAATGCATTGACAAGACACTCCAGTTTCAGCTGAAATACCGTTCACCCAAGGTGAGGATTAATTCATGCTCCTGAACTGGCCTCAAGTTAAGAGATGTGTAGACAGCCTTATTGGCCTGATTTTCATCTCTTTATAAAGTTACTACACAGAACCTACGCAGTGGACTTATCCTAGATTTGAAAGGGAAGCTGGCATTTGAATTAGGGGTTTTGTGCAGAAGATGAAATGGGATTACAGACATCATATTTAAGTTTACTGAGTATCTGCAACATAAGAGCCTACATGTAACAAAGTTAAATGTGAATGGAAAATAAGACCAGGATGAAAATAGATTTTGAATCTGGGACTGACTTTATCTAACTGAAACATCTCTTTGTAATGTTCTGAACTGGAAAATCTATCCCAGAGGCAGTCACATATATGACAAATCATTTCTTGATGAACTGGTCCCATACACGGTCTCCTTCAGACAAGACCTCACACTTGGGATACAATTTACCACCCCATTCACATCCCCCTATAAAGTTATTTTCAATAATTCTGAATTCAGAATTTTAATTTAGGTATCTTTTTAGTTTGAAGTAAATTCATGTTTTCTAAAACCATCACAGCAAGAGCAAGATTACTGCCTAGGCCATGCTTCAAACTTGTCTAAGGATCAGTAAAACTTGGAAGACCCTAAATAACTATTTAAAATATTTAAAAGAGCTTTAAAGAGCTTCTCTGCTTACTATGTGAACACCACTCAGATTTAGTTATAAACCAAGGGTCTTACATGAGAAAAGAATGAGGTCTAGAAAGTGGATATGTGTACAATCCAGTGATTTGGGTTTGGGTAGGGGTGGGAATAGAACAGAATTGTGGAAGTATGTTTATCCTCTTTAGAACCTGGAAGCAAACAGTGAAGGGCTAAAGAAACTTCAGAATGGAAACAAATATGAGACCGGGTTTTTACATTAACCCAGGCTACGAACACAGCATCTATCTTAGAGAAATCTGTGTGTGAAAGTCATTAGGGATGGTCCCTCTGGGAATATTAATGGTTTGTATTTCTTTACCCACTTGAAATTAGCTGTGGCCCTGCACTTTGCCTTGCTGAGTGAGATATGAACAGAAGCATTAAGAATCAGTGTGTTCTTTGCTATATCTGCTTTTCCATCTGGCATAGTGAATAGCAATATTTACAATATGGCTGCTTCATAAGCCTGAGTTCCTGCCATTCTACAATGACATGTAAGTGAGCAAAACCCTTTGTTTCTTTAAGCCACTGGGATTTTGGGCGATCTTTGTTACTGTGTATGCTTAACCTGTCCTGACTAATACATTAGAAGAGCCAAATGATTGAAGTATTTAAACATAAGATATATTTGGAATTAAAATGGGCCTTGGGAACAAGATATTTAGGAAAGAGCTGACCCAATGGCTAAATCACAAATGAGCAACACAGGTGTTTACTACGCCAGGAGAAAAGACCACAGGAACACTAGCCAGGAATACTCTGGCAACATGGTACACTGAGGATGAAAGGATGGCAGAAGATGAACTATTTTCTACCCTCTCCTTCGTCACATAGCCACAGGACCCATTTCTGAGGAAAAGAGATGGAAAAGAAAGAGGCAGAAGAATTTCCCAACTGACTGAGCTTAAATCTAGAATCATTTGATTAATTACCTGAAATAGACTGAATTACATTTAATTGACAAAGAAAAAATTTGCCTCATTATCACTGGGAATGGGGGAATACAGCATCGTCTTCTGTCAACACTTCTGTGGTGTTTCTGACAAAAATGCTTATATCATGAAGTAATATCAGGAAAACTCAAAGGAACTTGTCTGTGCTTTTAAAAAACATCAACTTCATTCAGTCAAGAAAAGTGTAAGCAAATATTCCAGACAAAAGAGACATGACAACTAGTTGCACCAGGTATCCTGGATTGGATTCTAGACCCATAAACAACATTTCAACATTACAATATTAGCAAATGAGAATGGGATCTGTAGATTAGATAATATTGGATTAATATTAATTTCTTGATTTTGATGGTTATATTGTGGCTGAGAAAGATTTCAGAAAATATACCCTAAAAATTAAGAAGTATTTCTTCTTTATGTTTAAAACTTACTCTCTAGGGTTTAGAAATGTTGTCAATTGGGAAATCTGGTTGAAGGATATATAAGAGCTCCTTGTGTTATTTTTTCAACTTTCATGTATTTAAAATTATTTAAAATAAAAAGGTTAAAACATACAAAAGCAAATAAAAATTAAAGTAAATAAATTAAAAATTTGATAAAATTATTGTCTAAATAACATAAATATATAGCTAACAAAGTCAACTCTATACTAAAAAGCAGAGAATATACATTTTTTCAAGAATATTTGCAACAATTCACTATACAGTAGTGTCTTTAACACTGACATTTATTGATAAGAACAAAATGAAAATAAATGTATATAGCATTTATAGCCATCAGGACATAAGTTATTTTGCTATAGTAGATAATGGCAAAACATCTGAAGGACTGAAGATAACAAAAGTTTTTCTTCATTCTATTCATTCATAGTCATTCAGGTCGATGGAGGCTTGCATGATTACCAGAGGACAGGAATAAGGACATGGAAAACTGTGCACTGGCTCTTACCCCTTCTCCGTCAAAGGGTGAGACACATCACTTCTACTCATATCTCATTGTGCAAGGCAAATCTTATTTCCATATTGAGTTATGGAGAGAAGCAGTTCTATCATAATCCCGGAAGGAGCATATTTTAAGCAATCCTAATGCTACATGCAGAAATCAACTCCAAAAGTTAGCAAAAGAATAACAGTAAGAACAAACATTAAACAAAGCAGACTGATATGATTAATTAAAAAACAAAACAAATAATAAAAATCAGTACATATGCTTACAATGTTGCAAATTGTAAGTCCCTCGTAAATCTAATTTCCCTTTCTTTCATAGCAATAGGGTACATGGCAGTCTTGCAGAGACCACAATTTCCAGTCTTTCCTGTGGCTCTGCCGGCCACTTGATTAAGCTCTCACTAATGAGTGTGAACAGAAATGCTGGGTGCTCATTCTATGTCACTTACTTTAAAGAAAACGTATGGCCTTGGGTTTTCTTTCTTTTCTCTTTTCCATTCTGGAATGCAGACCTGGTGATGATCCCACTTTGGCTATACAGATGAAGAAAATACCCTTGGAGTGGATGAGGTTTCTGGAGAAGAAACCTGGGATCTTGGACGACTTTGAGTAACAGGGTGACTAACCTGGACTAGCTGGACTGTTGTATGAAGAAGAACAAAACTTCTACCTGGTTTACACCACTGTACTTTGGGGTCTTTTCCTTATATCAGCTTAACCTTTGCCCTAATTAAAATTACATATAAAGGCCAGTCTCTTAAAAAGGGCTATGAAATAGATGAAGGTAGGTAACAACCAAGTAAACAAGAGCCAGCACGAAATTAGAAGCAAGGGCAGAGAAGTATCCTCAAATAATGAATTAACTGGACATATAACATATACTTTCTTTGACACTATGCAAAGTGATGATTTTTCTATAAAAATAGAAATTTCCAAAATCTACCTCAAAGAAAATATATGACTGAAATTGTTTCAGAGGTGAATGCAGTAGAATAATCAAGACAAATAAAATTCTAATACTATGCACACTGTCCCAAACCATAATGACAGAAATAACTCTTTTAAATTCTGTCTGCAAAAATGAGCACAATTTTGACAGTAGAATTTGACCCAGATGGCACAAAAGTAGAAAATTATAATGACCAGAATATCATTATAAAAATCACAAAATATTACCTGCCTACTAACAAATACCATCCAATAGCACAGTATAGACTATATCACAATAAAAGAATAATTTGCTACTATGAAACATTTTAATAGAATTATCTACATTAGTGGAGAAAAGGAGAAAATTTAAGATCAAAGGATTTTTTTAACAAAACATAACATACATTCCTGATTTTAAATGTCTTATTATACCAAAATTAATAGAAACTTTCTTATTGTAATTTTATATATACAGAAGTATGGTTCATTTTATATAGAGTGTTATAGTTAATTTCACTAGAAGCATATTTCCATTAGAGTAGAAATGCCCCCATCAACATTTCTATATAGCATTGTTCTGGAAATTCAGGCAAATGCAATTTAGCAAGAGAAGGAGTAAGTGCTATAGTATTTAGAAATGAGGAGACAAAATAATTATTTTTAGCATGAGATATGCCTTTTAACTTGGAAAACCCAGGAGAATCAACTGAAAAATACTTTACAGAAAAGAGACAATTCAGTTAAGTGCCTAGTTGCAATATGAAACAGAAAAAAATAGCTTTTCAGGGGACAAGCAAGCTCTAAACACAGATGGAAAATATGTTATTTAAATAGCACCAAGAAATTTAAAACACTGAAGAAAAATTTTGAGTACTGTTTCATCTTTCTATGAAGAAAAATTTTCAGCTTTGTTGAGAGATGCAACAGAGTTGACTGAAAGATCTACTGTATTCTTGCTTAGGAGGACTAGATAGGATAACAATGTTAATTCTTTCAGAATTATTCTATAATTTCAATAAAAATTCAATAAGAAAGCAAATGATTTTTCTTTTAGATAAAAGTATTCAAAATTTCAGATGAAAATATAAATACTTGAGGGTAACCAGAACAAATCTGTAAAAAAATAATATGAAGGGGCACTATACCAAATAATAAACATATGATAAACTTACAGTCATTAAAACAATCTGGTACTGGCACAAGAATAAACAGATTATTGGAAAAGAGAGATCAGAAATAGGTCCAAGTTCATATGGGATTTTAATTTATGAAATGTGGCATTACCATTCAGTGGAATAATGATACATTACTCAGCAAATGATGCTGTGGCAACTGGCTAGCCATTTGGAACAAAATAAACCTTGATCGCTACCTCATTTACTACATCAAAATGAATTACTTGGATCACAGTTTTAAACATAAAATATTAAATCATAAAAGTAACAGTAAACAACAGGAGGAAATTTATTTGTGACACTTGGTGCAGCCTTACTTATAATTATGAAAATATGCATTGAAATGACAAGATACCATGTTTTGTCTATCAAATCAAAAATTTAAAATCTATTTTTAAATTTTATAGTTGGAAAATAAATATTTTCACAGCTAGTAGTGAGATTGCACATCAATGCAAGCTCTTTAGAGGGAAATTTGATAATTTAACCCAGCAATTCCATGTCTAAGAATTTAACTTTCAGATGTACTTGCAAATTGTGTAAATACGTATTTACAAAAATGTTTACTTCTGCATTGTCAGTAAAAGCAAAACACAAAACAAAGCAAAAAACCCAAACATCCCTCTCCCCCAAAGAAACAACAGAAAGGAAACAACCTAAATGTCTTTTACCACATGACTAGCAAATGAAGTATAGTAAGTCTTTACAAAGGAATGCTATGCAGCCATAAAAAAGACTGTGTTAGACCTGTATGTGCTACCAAACAATATTTAAGTTTTATTGTTAAGAGAGAAATGAAAGAGACATGTAGAGCATGGTATGGTCATGTGATTTAAGTATATACATTTAAACATACATCACAGGTTTAATTGTATATATATATATATATCTTACATCTTTAATTGTATATATGTATCTAATGTAACTTATGTATATATAAAATATACATACATATGCCTTTATACTCAGGCCACACCAGACTTCCTACTGTTCTGCCAATGCTCCAGCACATTCCTGCCTCAGAACTGTGCCCTGGGCATCTGGTTCCTGTGTATCTTCATGGTTTACTTTCTCCTCTCCTTACGTGTTTGCTCAGATGTCACCCTCTCAGTGAGGCTGAACCTGACTACCCTACTTAAATTTACAATCCCTCAAGACCCTTTAATCTGCTGTGCTGTTTCTCTTCTTCTTTCAATTACCTATTTATCCTATTTGTTTACTTTTTCTGTGGGGTTGTTTTTCTTCTCTGTGTTAATTTATAATAAATCTTTTCATACTGTGGAAACTAATCACTTATTTTTATATCAATGGCAGATGTTTTCTCCTAGCCAGTGGCTTGTTTTATAAAGTGTTTTTAATCACACAGAGGGTGATTTTTTTTCTGCTTTAACATGTTCAAGTTTATCAACATTTTTATGGTTTGTGATTTTTGTGTTCTATTTATCTTTTCCTAATGTCATGAAGACATTGTTCCATATTTCTTCTGAAAGTTTAAATTTTTTTTTACCCTTATGTCTTTAATCCATCTAAAATTTGTTTGTGGTGTGAGATGCAGATCTCATTTTACCTTTTCAAACAGTTTTCTTAGCCCTATTTATTTGGTAGCCCATTCTGTTCCTGCTGATTTGTTTTGCCACCTTTGCCATACACCAAATTTCCACGTATGAAAACATTTTATTATGGGCTCCACATGATGCACTAGTTAAGAGCATGAACTCTGAAGCAGACTGTCTATGTCTGAATCCCAACTTCATTGCTTACTAGCTACATGACCTTGGACAAATTACTTAACCTCTCTGAGCTTCCTTTATCTCATTAGTAAAATGAGGATAATAATAGTGCTTACTTCATAGGGCTGTTTTAAGGTTTAAATGAGCTAATATTTGTAAACTGCTTAGAACACATAGTAATTACTATATATAGTGTAGTATAAGTACTACCTATAGTGTAATATATACATATGTTTGTATGTTGTTAAGTAAAAATACGTATTTTAGAATAAGCTTTTGAAGAACTCTATTTAGATCTTGATTATACACTCATTTGGGAGTATCGTCTTTACAATATTAAATCTTCCATCCATGTACATGGTAAAGGCTTCGATTAACTAGGGTTTTCTTTTACTTGCTTCATTAAAGATATGCAGCCTTTTCCATGGTCTTGTGCACATTGATTAGATCTATCCCTGGGTACTCTGTAGTTTTTGATGCTGGTATAAAGACACTGTGTAACAATGTTACTGTTCTTGAAATCATCAACCTTGCTGACCACTTTACTTGTTCTAATATTTGTAGATGCTCTTGGATTTTCTACATACACAATCTTTTCTTCTGTGTGTAATGAATTATTTCTTTCTTTCTGGTTCTCTCTCTTTTGCTTCTTTCTTGTCTGATTATCATATATATTATTTATTTATTTCAATAGTTTTGAGGGTACAAGTGGTTTTTGGTTACGTGGATGAATTGTGTAGTGGTAAAGTCTGAGACTGTAGGGCCCCTGTCACCTGAGTAGTGTGCATTGTACCCAATATGTAGCTTTTTAATCCCTCACCCTTTCCTCACACTCTTATTGGACACTCTCCAAAAGTCCATTATATCACTCTGTATGCCATTTCATACCCACAGCTTAGCTCCCACTTATAAGTGAGAACATACAGTATTTGGTTTTCCAATTTTTAGTTTCTTCATGTAGAATAATGGCCTCCACCTCCATCCAAGTTGCTGCAAAAGAACTTATTTCATTCTTTTTTATGGTAGAGTAGTATTCCATGATGTATACATACCACATTTCCTTTATCCACTTGAATGGGCACTTAGGTTGGTTCTATATCTTTGCAATTGTGAATTGTGCTGGGATAAACATGCCCACAGGTGTTTTTTATTTTAATATAATGACTTATTTTCCTTTGGATAGATACCCAGTAGTGGGATTGCTGGATCAAATGGTAGGTCTACTTTTAGTTCTTTGAGAAATCTCCATACTGTTTTCCATAGAGGTGTACCAATTTACATTCCCACCAGCAGTGTGTAAGCATTCCTTTTTCACCACATCCATACCAACATCTAGTGTTTTTTGACTTTTTAATACTGGCCATCTGGCTGGGGTAAGGTGGTATCTCATTGTGGTTTTAATTTGCATTTCCCTGATGATTAGTGATGTCAATTGAGCATTTTTATATGGTTTCTGGCCACTTGCATATGTTCTTTTGAGATATATATGTTCATGTCATTTGCTCACTTTTCGATGAGATTATGCAGAGTTTTTTCTTGCTGATTTGTTTGATTCCTTGTGGATTCTGGATATTAGTCGTTTTGCAGATGCATAGTTCGAGAATATTTTACCCCATCCTGTGGGTTGTCTGTTTATTCTGATGATCTGATTTTTTTTTTTTTTGTACAGAAGCTTGTTAGTCTAATTAGGTCCCATTTATTTATTTTTATTTTTGTTGCATTTGCTTTTGAGATCTTAGTCATAAATTATTTGTCTAGGCCAATGTCCAGAAGAGCTTTTCCTAGGTTTTCTCCTAGAATTTTTATGGTTTCAGGTCTTATATTTAAGTCTCTAACCCATCTTGAGTTGATTTTTGTATATGGTGAAAGACAGAGAACCAATTTTATTCTTCTACATGTGGCTTGCCAATTATTTCAGCACCATTGCTGAATATGGTGTCCTTTTGCCAATTTAGGCTTTTGTATGCTTTGTCAAAGATCAGTTCGTTGGAAGTATTTGACTTTATTTCTGAGTTCTCTATTCTGTTCCATTGGTCTATGTATCTATTTTTATACTATTACTATGCTGTTTTGGTTCCTATATCCTTGTAATATAATTTGAAATTGAAAAATGTGATGCATCCAGCTTTGTTCTTTTTGCCTAGGATTACTTTAGCTTTTTGGGATCTTTTTTGATTCCATAAGCATTTCAATTTTTTTTCTAATTCTGTGAAAAATGATGTTGGTATTTTGATTGGACTTGCATTGAATCTGCAGATTGCTTTGGGAAGTATAGCCATTTTAAGATATTGATTCTTCCATTCTATGAACATGGGATATATTTCCATTTGTGACATTTATGATTTCTTTCAGCAGTGTTTTGTAGTTCTCCTTGTAGAGATCTTTCAGCACTTTGGTTAAGTATATTCCTAGGTATTTTTGTTGTTGTTGTTGTTGCAGCTATTGTAAAAGGGGTTGAGTTCTTGATTTCATGTTCATCTTGGGGATTGTTGGTGGATAGCAGTGCTATGGATTTGTGTACATTGATTTTATAACTGAGACTTTACTAAATTCATTTATCAAATTTACGAATCTTTTGGAGGAGTCTTTAGGGTTTCCTAGGTATGCAGTCATATCATTGGCAAACAACAATAGGTTGACTTTCTCTTTTCCAATATGGATGCCCTTTATTTCTTTCTCTTACTTGATTGCTCTGGCTAGGACCTCAAGTAATCTGTTGAAGAGAAGTGAAAGTGTGCATCCTTGCATTGTCCCAGGTCTCATGGGGAATGCTTTCAACTTTTTTCCATCCAGTCTGTTGTTGGTTTTAGATTTGTCATATACGACTTTCATTATTTTGAAGTATGTTCTTTCTATGATGTTGCCAGAAGTCAGGGACCCTGAATGGAGGGACCAGCTAAGCCATGGCAGAAGAACACAAATTGTGAAGATTTCATGGACATTTATTAGTTCCCCAAATCAATACTTTTACAAATTCTTACGCCTGTCTTTACTGCAATCTCTGAACATAAATTGTGAAGATTTCATGGACACTTATCACTTCCCCAGTCAATACCCTTGTGATTTCCTCTGCCTGTCTTTAATTTCTTATCCCGTCATCTTCATAAGATGAGGAGGATATATGTCACCTCAGGACCCTGTGATGATGCGTTAACTGCACAAATTGTTTGCAGAGCATGTGTGTTTGAACAATATGAAATCTGGGCACCTTGAAAAAAGAACATGATAACAGCAATGTTCGGGGAACAAGAGAGATAACCTTAAACTCTGACCGCTGGTGAGCCGGGTAGAACAGAGCCATATTTCTCTTCTTTCAAAAGCAAATGGGAGAAATATTGCTGAATTCTTTTTCTCAGCAAGGAACATCCCTGAGAAAGAGAATGCGTCCCTGAGGGTAGGCCTCTGAAATGGCTGCTTCAGGGGCAGCCATCTTTTACAATCACAGCTGTAGGGATGAAATAAGCCCCAGTCTCCCGTAGTGCTCCCAGGCTTATTAGGACGAGGAAATTCCCGCCTAATAAATTTTGGTCAGACCGGTTGTCTGCTCTCAAACCCTGTCTCCTGATAAGATGTTATCAATGACAATGTGTGCTGGAAACTTCATTAGCAATTTTAATTTCACCCCAGTCCTGTGGTCCTGTGATCTCGCCCTGCCTCCATTTACCTTGTGATACCTTATTACCTTGTGAAGCATGGGATCTCTGTGACCCACACCCTATTCGTACACTCCCTCCCCTTTTGAAAATTGATAATAAAAACTTTCTGGTTTTACGGCCCAGGGGGCATCACAGAACCTGCCGACATGTGATGTCTCCCCCGGACAACCAGCTTTAAAATTTCTCTCTTTTGTACTCTGTCCCTTTATTTCTCAGAGCAGCAGACACTTAGGGAAAACAGAAAAGAAACTATTTGAAATATCGGGGGTGAATTTCGCCCAATACTATGCCTAGTTTGTTGTGGGTTTTTATTATAAAGAGATTATTGATTTATTGGCTGCTTTTTCTGCATCCATTAAGAAGATCATATGGTTTTTGTTTTTAATTCTGTTTATGTGATGTATCACATTTATTGACCTGTATATGTTAAATCATCCCTGCATCTCTGGGATGAGACCCACTTGATCATGGCATATTGTCTTTTTAATGTGCTGATATTGAATTTGCTGTGCTAGTATTTTGTTGAAGACTTTTGTATCTATGTTTATCAGGGATATTGGTCTGTAGTTTTCTTTTTTTGTTATGTCCTTTCCTGGTTTTGGTATTAGGGTGACACTAGCTTCATAGAATTAGTTAAGGAGTATTCCTTCTTATTCAGTCTTTTGTAATAGTTTCAGTAGGATTGGTACCAATTCTTTTTTTTTTTTAGAGGGAGTTTTGCTCTTGTTGCTCAGGCTGGAATGCAAGGGTGCAAGCTTGGCTCACTGCAACCTCTGCCTCCCAGGTTCAAGTGATTCTCCTGCCTCAGCCTTTCAAGTAGTTGGGATTACAGGCAACTGCCACTACACCCAGCCAATTTTTGTATTTTTAGTAGAGACAGGGTTTCACCATGTTGGGCAGGTTGGTCTCAAACTCCTGACCTCAGGTGATCTGCCCACCTCGGCCTCCCAAAATGCTGGGATTACAGGCATGTGGCACTGTACCTGGCCCCAATTCCTCTTTGAATGGTAGAATTCGGCGGTGAATACATCTGCCACAGGGCTTTTTTTTTGTTGGCAACTTTTTATATTGGTTCGATCTCATTGCTTGTTATTGGTCTGTTCAGGGTTTCTATTTCTTTCTGATTCAATCTAGCAGGGTTGTAGGTTTCCAAGAATTTATTCACTTCTTCTAGATTTTCTAGTTTGTGTGCATAGAAGTGTTCATTGTAGTGTCGAATGATCTTTTGTATTTCTGTGATGTCAGTTGTAATGTCTCCATTTTCATTTCTAATTGAGCTTATTTGAATCTTTTCTTTGTTAATCTAGCTAATGGTCTATCAATTTTATCTTTTAAAACACCCAACTTTTTGTTTCGTTGATCTTTTGTATTTTTTGTTTCAATTTCATTTAGTTCTGCTTTAATCTTTGTTATTTCTTTTCTTCTGCTAGCCTCGGGTTTGGCTTGTTCTTGTTTCTATAGTTTCTAGAGGTGTGACATTAAGATGTCAATTTGTGATTTTTCAACCTTTTTGATGCAGGCATTTAGTGCTATAAACTTTCCTCTTAGCACTGCTTTTGTTGTATCCTAGAGGTTTTGGTAACTTGCATCATTATCATTTATTTTAAATAATTTAAAAATTTCCATCTTGATTTCATTGTTAACGACCAAGTCATTCAGAAGCAGATTGGTTAATTTCCATGTATTTGTATAGTTTTGAGGATTTCTTTTGGAGTTGATTTCTGAGAAGATACTTGGTTTTTAAAAATTTATTGAGGCTTGTTTTGTGGCCTATCATATGTTGTATCTTGGAGAATGTCCCATGTGCTGATGAGAAGAATGTATATTCTATAGTTCTTGAGTAGAATGTTTTGTAAATACCTATTAGGTACATTTGTTCTAGAGTGTAGTTTAAGTCTATTGTTTCTTTGTTGAGTTTCTGCCTTGATGATCTGTCTAGTGCTGTCAGTGTAGTGTTGAAGTTCCTCACTATAACTGTGTTGCTGTCTGTCTCTTTCCTTAGGTCTAGTAATACTTGTTTTTATGAATCTGGGACTCCAGAGTTAGTTCTATATATATTTAGGATTGTAATATCTTCTTGTTGGATTGATTCTTTTATCATTTTTAATGACCTTATTTGTCTTTTATTTTTAGTGTTGTTGCTTTAAAATCTGTTTTCTCTGACATAAGAATACCTACTCCTGCATGCTTTTGGTTTCTGCTTGTGTGGAATATCTTTTTCCACCCCTTTACCTTGAGATTATAAGAATTCTATGTGTTAGGTGAAGCTCTTGAAGACAGCATATATTTGGTTTGTGATTTTTTAAATCCATTCTTCCAATTTGTATCTTTTAAGTGGAACATTTAGACCATTTACATTCAACACTAATATTCAGACGTGATATATTGTTTCAATCATTATGCTAACTACTACCTACATACTTTGATTTCATCATTTTGTTATTGTTTTGTAAACCCTATGAGTTTTATGCTTTCAAGAGGTTCCATTCTGATATATACTGAGCCTTTACTTTAAGGTTTAGAACTCCCTGTAGCATTTGCGGTAGAATTGATCTGTTAGTGACAAATTCCCTCAGCATTTGCTTGTCTAAAAATAAATTATTTCTCCTTCATTTATGAAACTTAGTTTTGCTGGATACAAAATTCTTGGCTGACAGTTATTCTGTTCAAGGAGGGTAAAGATAGGATCCCAACCCCTTTTGCCTTATAAGGTTTCTGCTGAGAAGTCTGCTGATAGTCTCATAGATTTTCCTTTATAAGTTACTTGTTGCTTTTGTCTCACTGCTCTTAGAATTCTTTCCTTCACATTGACTTTAGAAAGCCTAATGACTATATGCCTTGGTGATGTCCTTTTTGTAATGAATCTCCCATGAGTTCTTTGAGCTTCTTGGATTTGGATATCTAAATCTCTAGCAAGAGCAGGAAAGTTTTCTTCAATTATTCCCTCAAATAAGCTTTCCAAAGTTTTTGCTTTCTCTTCTCCCTCAGGAACACCAATGATTCTTAGATATGACTGTTTTACATAATCCCATATTTCTTAGATACTGTTCATTTCTTTTAATTATTTTTTCTTTGTTTTTATCCCATCAGGTATTTTAGTTGTTTATTTGCTTTCAGTCTTCATTTCTCTGGTTATATTTCTACTTTTGATTTTTCAATTTTAGACAGTACCTATGATTTTCTTCTGTGAAAATTGAGTTTTGTTTTTTTTTTTACACACACACTTTCCTGCTCTCCACAACCAAACCTCCATATACAGCTCAATTTTACTTTGGTTAAATAATGCCGGGTGTAGTGGCTCACCCCTGTAATCCCAGCACTCTGGGAGGCTGAGGCGGGCAGATCCGTGAGGTCAGGAGTTTGAGACTAAACTGCCTGGCCAACATGGTGAAACCATATCTCTACTAAAAATACACAAATTAGCTGGGCGTGGTGGGGGGTGCCTGTAATCTCAGCTACTTGGGAGGCTGATGCAGGAGAATTGCTTGAACCCGGGAGACAGAGGTTGCAGTGAGCTGAGATCGTGGCACTGCACCCTAGCCTGGGTGAAAGAGCAAGACTCCATCTCAAAAAAAGAAAATTTAGTTAAATCATTATTCAGTGTTTGCCTTGTTACAATTACATAAATTCTCTTGATAGAAGAAACAAGTATTTTATTTTGTAGTAAACCAAGATAAAATTTTTCCTGCAAAACCTTTTTATCTGAATTTTATGGTTGTTTTGGTTTTTTATTTGCTTAGTTGTCTATGTACTTATCACTAATCTCTACTCTTAACCAGTTGTCTAAATCTACTCTTGATACATTCAGACACATGACACTAATTTCACCTTCTTTAGTAAACATTCTCTAGAGACTTCCAACCTCTTCCAATCTGGACAGATTGTCCTTACTGCTCAATTGTCCTTTCAGGAGCTCTCTTTACCATTACCCAGTGGATTCTATTCTCTCTCAATCCTGTATGAAATCTTCTGTTTCCTAATCTTGTGTTCCTCATTTTGGTGGAGTATATCTTCCATTAATTTTCTAGAAAAAGGGCAGGTAGATACATATTTTGAGACCTTGAATGTCTAAAAATATTTTTAACCTAATCTCATATTTGATTTATAGTTTGAGAGGGTAAATCATTTAGAGGTTAAAAAAATTTTCAAAAATTTGTGGCATTTTTCCTTTGTGTTCAATTCCTATAAAGGCACATATATTTTTGTTTCATTCTTACTCCTAAGAAGTAACCCTTTGGGTTCCAACAGAAAATCTAGAGTGATTACTACAATCTCTCATCTTTGGTGAACTATAACTTTTGTCTCCTGTGACCCCATGAAACTTAAAAACTCTGCTCAGCTTCTCAGCTTCTCAGCTACTTATCTCTACTTACGTTTTCAACTTTTCAGCTACCATTTTCAAGTTAGCAGATGTCACAAGAGAAAAAGCAGTGCCAAAAGTCCAGTACCTCCTTGGACTTCCCTTCATTTTGGGATATTTGCTCCACAAATATTCACTGTTTTACTGCCTTCGTAATTATATGATGACTTCATACTGATTAGACAGGTGACAGATGAATAGATGATAGAAAGATAGAAAAAGAGATAGGTATTCCAGCATTTCTCAATAAAAGAAATGGTTCAAAACCAGCTAATCCAATTTTGTCTACCTTTCCAATAGTGAAAACTCCTCTCAATCTCAAACCACTTCTGAATCACATTTCTAAGCAATTCTGTTCTAACCTCACTTTCAGCCTCATTTCCAGAAATACTTGTTCTTTTCATTCTTGAGTTTTCTGTGTCTCTGTGGGATAAATGGGGTTTCTTCTCTGTTTCCTCCAATTATGGCTAACTTGTAATTCAAAATTTTTGGCTTTGCTAATTTATTACTACTTCTTCATCTGCTTTTTAGCTTGTAACCTTATATTGCTGCTATTTTCTTTCTCTCTTTTACTTGTGGGTCAAATTTAGTGGTTTTTGAGTCAGTGTAATGCCTCAGTTTACCAAATTCTTAACTAATTTTAACTATTTTATTTAAAAATGTTCATTTTAAGGCTATAAATCTTCCTCTAAGAATTGCTTTAGCTGCATTCCATAAGATTCAAGATACATTATTTTAATTTTAAATTTTCATTATTATACTGATTAGTTATAACATTTCAAAAATTATTAAAATATATTCATTTTTCTATTAATTATTTTTAAGTTTCTTATATAAATATAAAAATATTTCAGGTTTGATTATATTTTCCATATTGATCTCTTATTTTTATTACATTTTGGTCAGAACATTTTTTAATATAATATCAATTACAGTATTTGAAATATATTGAGATTAACTTTGCGGCCTTTGTATAGTCAATTTTCAGGACTGTTCCATGTGTACATGAAAGGATTATATATTTTTGAATTGTTGGATATAAAACTCAATTAAATCAAGCTTTTACTTGCATTATTAAATTCTCAACATCTTTTACTACTTTTTTGGTCTAGTTGATCTGTTAATTACTGAGAGAGGTATAAAGGTAGCAATTTTTAATCTCTCCTTTTAATTCTGTTAATTTGCTTTATATCTTTAGGGCTAAATTAGTTGAAGGTGTAGGATTGTTTTATCTTCCTAGTGAATTGTTCCTTTTTATTATGTTCTGTTGATCTTTATTCTTCTTTTTTTTTGCCTTAAAGTCTATTTTGCTGACATTAATAAAATTATTTTAGCTTTCATGTGGCTAGCATTTGACTTGAAATATCTATTTCCATCCTGATAGTGTCAACATTTCTATCAGTATGTTTTAGGGTGTCTTTTGAAACTGTAAATGTGTGGACTTAAAAAAAATTATCCAATCTGAGACTATCATTTTTAACTGGTGTATCTGATTTGTATAAGTGTATTGTTATTACTTGAAATACCTGAATTTTTTACAACCTATTTTGTCCTTCATATTTACTTAATATTCTGTTTCTTTTTTCTACTTTCCTATATTGAGCTATTTAAATTCTTTTTTTTTCTACTGTTCTGAAAGTTTTGCCTTCTATCCCTATACTTGTAATGTGTATGTGAAATAACACAGACAAAAACTAAGCAATACCTCCAGTTTTAAGCAGTACAAATCTGGTTTAAATAATGCACTAATTTCAATTTTCCCCACCTTAATTAGTATTGTGAAGCATTTTAGTCCCATCTCTCTCTCTTTTTTTTTTTTTTTTGGTAAAATCCCTGCTAGTCTGTGTAATTATTATTGTTTTACTTAGTCAATGCTTGCTTAGATTTGCCCAGATATTTACCATTTTCTCCAAACACCATTGCTTGTTTCATTGCACACATTTATTCTGGGTTTCAGTTTCTTCTTTCTGAAATATATCCTTTATTAATTCTTTCAGAGGGAGTCTGGGAGTAATAGATTCTCTTCATCTTTGTTTTTCTAAAATTTTTCTTCAATTTTCTCTCACTATTGAGTAATAATTTATCTGGTTATAATATTATTACTTTGAAATTATTATTTTTCTGTCTTCAAGCTCTCACTGTTGTGGAATGTTTGTGATGGTCTGATAGTTATACATCTTTGGATATTTTGTCTTTTCTTTTTGGTTGCTTTTAAAGTTTTATCTTTATATATGGTGTTTCACAATTTCACTACCATATATTTAGGTAGAGTTTTGTATTTATCCTGATTGGGAATCATAATGTTTCTTCAATTTGGGGATTTATGTCTTTTATAAATTCCGGGAAATTTTCTGCCTTTATCTTCTCATTATTTGAAAATATTGTCTCTCCCTATTTTCATTGCGATATTATTCTTAGAATCTGCTTATTGCACCCATCCTACAAATATCTTGATATCTTTTTTTTTTAGTTCTTTTTATCTGCTAGTACTGAATTCTGGATAATTCCTCAGATCCACCTTCTAGTTCCATTTTTTTCTTTATCTATGCCTAATTCATGTTCAATATTCTGTGGAATTTCTAAACATTTTATTTGGCAATTATAAATAAAGCTGCTATAAACATCAGTGTGCATGTTTCCACTTTTTAATAAAAGCAAAATAAACCAGAAAAAATGGGCTGTTCAAGGAAACACACACATATGTATATAAACAACAAATGTGACCTTGTATACCTATGATGATAATAGTTGACATTTATTTGGTACTTACTTTTTTCAGTCACTATGCTAAGGCTTTTACATATGTTACCTTATTTAGCTCTCACACAATCCTATTTAAAACAGGATCAAAATTTAAACCAACTACTGCTTGGATATGTAATGAAAATGTAGCATCCGTAGATCTCTAACTAATCTAAGTTTCATGACCTTTCGCCCAGCTGAAGAGGGGTCCAAAAGGGCGGGTGGAGAGAGATTGAACTTGCTAGTTTTCAGTATGTTGGTTTCTTACCTAGTAAAGGACTTTGCACTTTGGAGGGACTCAGTAAGTATCAGTGATTGAATGAATGTTGACAAGATATAATATTAAATAGTCCAAGCTACAATGTGTTGAGTGTAGTACATACAACTAGTGCTGGCTACTTTATATAAACATCTTCTCCTTTAATCCTTATAACAGACAGCTTGCAAGATAAACATTTTAAAGAAGAAACAGGCTAAGTGACACGTCCAACTTCTCACAACTGGTGTGAGAACTATATTTAAATCACAGTCAAGAACACTGTCAGTGCACTACCTCCCAATAACCTCAAGTGGGCTGTAGAATTATAAGGTGGGTGCCCTGCTCTGGAGATGCATTTGAGATCATCTAGAGTTCCTGCATTTTTCAGATTAGAATATGTTACTGATGCGAAGTTCCCAGGCCTTCTGAGATTGCTCTGGGGACCAATAAGGGTGCCCTTGGTGAGTCATTAGTAGAGTGTTCACACAGTTCTCAGGTATTCAAATGGTTTGGCAGAATTTCCATTTCTCTTGTTAAACCACTGACTTACTCTGCCTACCATAACCTAACCTAATTGAATTAGCTTTTGATAAAATGTCATACATTTTTAATCTAGTTATTTGATTCTGTGTATAGCTCTCAGAAAAGGGAAAATTAAGATACAAAGACTGTGAAGTGTAAGCATATTAGTTTAGGTTTATAAGTTTGTATTAACAAGTATTCAAAGCCCAGTTCAAATCATTTCGCCTCTAACAAACCCTTTCAGATTCCTTTTTTTTCCTTCAAACTTCTATAGCACATTGCTTGTAGTTCAGTACTTATCATAGACTACTTTTTATTAAAATTATTTATGTGCCCCCTCCTACCTAAATTGTGAGTTCCTTATGTATCAAGACCACCTCTTACTCTTCTTTGGTACCTCATGGAACCTATCACCATTCTTTGTATATGGAATTTATTTAACAAGTATTTGTTGAAGTGATCCAAATATGTTTATATTCAATGTTTAACATGAACTCCTATTCCAGTTTAGATTACCATATCACAGCCTGATTTTTATAGTTTGGTTTTTGAAATATTAGCCTGAGAACATTTCATTCTTTCAGTTTATATTGTTGTTTGTTTAATAATATTCACAGGATTAAAACAAATCCCAGAACTTGGCATCTTTCCAAACACCCCAATAGCTGCTTTGCCCTTTATAGTTGCATTGAACTCAGTCAACCTAATCTTCCACAAAGCCCAATGGTGAGAAGTGAGCCGATTGATGAAGTTGTAGAGATTATTATTGGTTTATAATTGCTCCAAATCTCCCATGATGAGCTTTCCCTTGCTCACTGTGATTTCTGAAAATTCCTTGCCTTATCACCTCTGGGCACAGTGAGTGCCAAGTAGTAGGCACTCAATTAAAGTTTAATGGTTGGAGTTGAATTACTCTTAGTTCCTGGACCCATTTACCAGATCTAAACAGGTGTGTCCTAGAAAGTTCTATGATAAAGAGTTAATCTCTCCATGAAAAACCAGAGAAGGGGGGGTGGAGCCAAGATGGCCGAATAGGAACAGCTCCGGTCTCCAGCTCCCAGCCTGAGCAACACAGAAGACGGGTGATTTTTGCATTACTGCTTGAGGTACCAGTTTCATCTCACCAGGCAGTGCCAAACAGTGGGTGCAGGACAGTCGGTGAAGCGCACTGTGCGCGAGCCAAAGCAGGGCGAGGCATTGCCTCACTCGGGAAGTGCAAGGGGTCAGGGAGTTCCCTTTCCTAGTCAAAGGAAGGGGTAACAGGCGGCACCTGGAATATCGGGTCAGTCACACCCTAATTCTGCGCTTTTCCAACGGGCCTGGAAAACGGAACACTAGGAGATTGTGTCCCGCACTGGGCTCGGAGGGTCCTATGCCCACGGAGTCTCGCTGATTGCTAGCACAGCAGTCTGAGATCAAGCTGCAAGGCGGCAGCGAGGCTGGGGGAGGGGCGCCCGCCATTGCCCAGGCTTGCTTAGGTAAACAAAGCAGCCAGGAAGCTTGAACTGGGTGGAGCCCACCACAGCTCAAGGAGGCCTGCCTGCCTCTGTAGGCTCCACCTCTGGGGGCAGGGCACTGACAAACAAAAAGTCAGCAGGAACCTCCTCAGAATTAAATGTCCCTGTCTGACTGACAGCTTTGAAGAGAGTAGTGGTTCTCCCAGCACGCAGCTGGAGATCTGAGAACAGACAGACTGCCTCCTAAAGTGGGTCCCTCACCCCTGAGCAGCCTAACTGGGAGGCAACCCCCCAGTAAGGACAGACTGACAACTCACTCGGCTGGGTACTCCTCTGAGACAAAACTTCCAGAGCAACTATCAGACAGCTGAATTTGTGGTCTCACAAAAATCCGCTGTTCTGCAGCCACTGCTGCTGACACCCAGCCAAACAGGGTCTGGAGTGGACCTCTAGTAAACTCCAACAGACCTGCAGCTGAGGGCAAAGTAGTAAAACCACAAAGTGAAAAAAAAGAGCAGAAAAATGGAAATTAAAAACAGAGACCTCTCACCTCAAAGACATTCCTTGGATGGAGGATGACTTTGATGAGTTGAGAGAAGAAGGCTACAGATGATCAAACTACTCTGAGCTACAGGAGGAAATTCAAAACAATAGCAAAGAAGTTAAAAACTTTGAAAAAAAATTAGAAGAATGGATAACTAGAATAACCAATGGAGAGAAGGGCTTAAAGGAGCTGATGGAGCTGAAAGCCAGGTTTCGAGAACTACGCGAAGATTGCAGAAGCCTCAGTAGCAGATGCGATCAACTGGAAGAAAGGGTATCGCTGATGGAAGATGAAATGAATGAAATGAAGCAAGAAGGGAAGTTCAGAGAAAAAAGAATAAAAAGAAATGAACAAAGCCTCCAAGAAATTTGGGACTATGTGAAAAGACCAAACCTACGTCTGATTGGTGTACCTGAAAATGACGGGGAGAATGGAACCAAGTTGGAAAACACTCTGCAAGATATTATCCAGGAGAACTTCCCCAATCTAGAAAGGCAGGCCAACATTCAGATTCAGGAAATACAGAGAACGCCACAAAGATACTCCTCGAGAAGAGCAACTCCAAGACACATAATTGTCAGATTCACCAAAGTTGAAATGAAGGAAAAAATGTTAAGGGCAGCCAGAGAGAAAGGTCGGGTTACCCACAAAGGGAAGCCCATCAGACTAACAGCTGATCTCTCAGCAGAAACTCTACAAGCCAGAATAGAGTGGGGGCCGATATTCAACATTCTTAAAGAAAAGAATTTTCAACCTAGAATTTCCTATCCCGCCAAACTAAGCTTCATAAGTGAAGGAGAAATAAAATACTTTACAGACAAGCAAACGCTGAGTGATTTTGTCACCACCAGGCCTGCCCTAAAAGAGCTCCTGAAGGAAGCACTAAACATGGAAAGGAACAACCAGTACCAGCCACTGCAAAAACATGCCAAATTATAAAGACCATCGAGGATAGGAAGAAACTGCATCAACTAACGAGCAAAATAACCAACTAACATCATAATGACAGGATCAGATTCACACATAACAATATTAACGTTAAATGTAAATGGGCTAAATGCTCCAATTAAAAGACACAGACTAGCAAACTGGATAAGGAGTCAGGACCCATCAGTGTGCTGTCTTCGGGAAACCCATCTCACGTGCAGAGACACACATAGACTCAAAATAAAGGGATGGAGGAAGATCTATCAAGCAAATGGAAAACAAAAAAAGGCAGGGGTTGCAATCCTAGTCTCTGATAAAACAGACTTTAAACCAACAAAGATCAAAAGAGACAAAGAAGTCCATTACATAATGGTAAAGGGATCAATTCAACAAGAAGAGCTAACTATCCTAAATATATATGCACCCAACACAGGAGCACCCAGATTCATAAAGCAAGTCCTGAGTGACCTACAAAGGGACTTAAACTCCCACACAATAATAATGGGAGATTTTAACACCCCACTGTCAACATTAGACAGATCAACGAGACAGAAAGTTAACAAGGATATCCAGGAATTAAACTCAGCTCTATACAAAGTGGACCTAATAGACATCTACAGAACTCTCCACCCCAAATCAACAGAATATACATGTTTTTTCAGCACCACACCACACCTATTCCAAAATTAACCACATAGTTGGAAGTAAAGCTTTCCTCAGCAAATGTAAAAAACAGAAATTATAACAAACTGTGTCTCAGACCACAGTGCAATCAAACTAGAACTCAGGATTAAGAAACTCACTCAAAACCACTCAACTACATGGAAACGGAACAACCTGCTCCTGAATGACTATTGGGTACATAATGAAATGAAGGCAGAAATAAAGATGTTCTTTGAAACCAACGAGAACAAAGACACAACATGCCAGAATCTCTGGGACACGTTCAAAGCAGTGTGTAGAGGGAAATTTATAGCACTAAATGCCCACAAGAGAAAGCAGGAAAGATCCAAAATTGACACCCTAACATCACAATTAAAAGAACTAGAAAAGCAAGAGCAAACACACTCAAACGCTAGCAGAAGGCTAGAAATAACTACAATCAGAGCAGAACTGAAGGAAACAGATACACAAAAAACCCTTCAAAAAATTAATGAATCCAGGAGCTGGTTTTTTGAAAAGATCAACAAAATTGATAGACCACTAGCAAGACTAATAAAGAAGAAAAGAGAGAAGAATCAAATAGATGCAATAAAAAATGAAAAAGGGGATATCACCACCGATCCCACAGAAATACAATCTACCATCAGAGAATACTACAAACACCTCTATGCAAATAAACTAGAAAATCTAGAAGAAATGGATAAATTCCTCGACAAATACACCCTCCCAAGACTAAATCAGGAAGAATTTGAATCTCTGAATAGACCAATAACAGGTTCTGAAATTGTGGCAATAATCAATAGCTTATCAACCAAAAAGAGTCCAGGACCTGATGGATTCACAGCTGAATTCTACCAGAGGTACAAGGAGGAACTGGTACCATTCCTTCTGAAACTATTCCAATTGATAGAAAAAGAGGGAATCCTCCCTAACACATTTTATGAAGCCAGCATGGTCCTGATACCAAAGCCTGGCAGAGACATAACCAAAAAGGAGAATTTCAGACCAATATCCTTGATGAACATTGATGCAAAAATCCTCAATAAAATACTGGCAAACCGAATCCAGCAGCACATCAAAAAGCTTATACACCATGATCAAGTGGGCTTCATCCCTGGGATGCAAGGCTGGTTCAACATACGCAAATCAATAAATGTAATCCAGCATATAAACAGAACCAAAGACAAAAACCACATGATTATCTCAATAGATGCAGAAAAGGCCTTTGACAAAATTCAACAACCCTTCATGCTAAAAACTCTCAATAAATTAGGTATTGATGGGACATATCTCAAAATAATAAGAGCTATCTATGACAAACCCACAGCCAATATCATACTGAATGGGCAAAAACTGGAAGCATTCCCTCTGAAAACTGGCACAAGACAGGGATGCCCTCTCTCACCACTCCTATTCAACATAGTGCTGGAAGTTCTGGCCAGAGCAATCAGGCAGGAGAAGGAAATAAAGGGTATTCAATGAGGAAAAGAGGAAGTCAAATTGTCCCTGTTTGCAGATGACATGATTGTATATCTAGAAAACCCCATTGTCTCAGCCCAAAATCTCCTTAAGCTGATTAGCAACTTCAGCAAAGTCTCAGGATACAAAATTAATGTACAAAAATCACAAGCATTCTTGTACACCAATAACAGACAAACAGAGAGCCAAATCATGAGTGAACTCCCATTCACAATTGCTTCAAAGAGAATAAAATACCTAGGAATCCAACTTACAAGGGATGTGAAGGACCTCTTCAAGGAGAACTACAAACCACTGCTCAATGAAATCAAAGAGGATACAAACAAATGGAAGAATATTACATGCTCATGGGTTGGAAGAATCAATATTGTGAAAATGGCCATACTGCCCAAGGTCATTTATAGATTCAATGCCATCCCCATCAAGCTACCAATGACTTTCTTCACAGAATTGGAAAAAACTACTTTAAAGTTCATATGGAACCAAAAAAGAGCCCGCATCACCAAGTCAGTCCTAAGCCAAAAGAACAAAGCTGGAGGCATTACGCTACCTGACTTCAAACTATACTACAAGGCTACAGTAACCAAAACAGCATGGTACTGGTACCACAACAGAGACATAGATCAATGGAACAGAACAGAGCCCTCAGAAATGATGCCGCATATCTACAACTATCTGATCTTTGACAAACCTGACAAAAACAAGAAATGGGGAAAGGATTCCCTATTTAATAAATGGTGCTGGGAAAACTGGCTAGCCATATGTAGAAAGCAGAAACTGGATCCCTTCCTTACACCTTATACAAAAATTAATTAAAGATGGATTAAAGACTTACATGTTAGACATTAAAATCCTACAAGAAAACCTAGGCAATACCATTCAGGACATAGGCGTGGGCAAGGACTTCATGTCTAAAACACCAAAAGCAATGGCAACAAAAGCCAAAATTGACAAATGGGATCTAATTAAACTAAAGAGCTTCTGCACAGCAAAAGAAACTACCATCAGAGTGAACAGGCAACCTACAGAATGGGAGAAAATTTTTGCAACCTACTCATCTGACAAAGGGCTAATATCCTGAATCTACAATGAACTCAAACAAATTTACAAGAAAAAAACAAACAACCCCATCAAAAAGTGGGCAAAGGACATGAACAGACAGTTCTCAAAAGAAGACATTTATGCAGCCAAAAAACACATGAAGAAATGCTCATCATCACTGGCCATCAGAGAAATGCAAATCAAAACCACAGTGAGATACCATCTCACACCAGTTAGAATGGCCATCATTAAAAAATCAGGAAACAATAGGTGCTGGAGAGGATGTGGAAAAATAGGAACACTTTTACACTGTTGGTGGGACTGTAAACTAGTTCAACCATTGTGGAAGTCAGTGTGGCGATTCCTCAGGGATCTAGAACTAGAAATACCATTTGACCCAGCCATCCCATTACTGGGTATATACCCGAAGGACTATAAATCATGCTGCTATAAAGACACATGCACACATATGTTTATTGCGGCACTATTCACAATAGCAAAGAGTTGGAACCAACCCAAATGTCCAACAACGATAGACTGGATTAAGAAAATGTGGCACATATACACCATGGAATACTATGCAGCCATAAAAAATGATGAGTTCATGTCCTTTGTAGGGACATGGATGAAACTGGAAAACATCATTCTCAGTAAACTATCGCAAGGACAAAAAACCAAACACCGCATGTTCTCACTCATAGGTGGGAATTGAACAATGAGAACTCATGGACACAGGAAGGGGAACATCACACTCCGGGGACTGTTGTGGGTTGGGGGAGGGGGGAGGGACAGCATTAGGAGATATACCTAATGCTAAATGACGAGTTAATGGGTGCAGGAAATCAACATGGCACATAGATACATATGTGGCAAACCTGCACATTGTGCACATGTACCCTAAAACCTAAAGTATAATAAAAAAAAAATGAAAAAAAAAAAAGAAAAACCAGAGAGGGCCCCTACTTTGTGACCAACCCAGTGCCAAATGTAGTCTGAAAAGTCTTTAAAACCGCAAATTAAACATCTCACCATGGTTCTGTTCTGCAACATTGTAAAATTCCTTCTACCTCCAAATGATTTTCAAACAATTTAAAATCAAAAAATTAATTTAGCAACTAAAAAGATTCTTGGTATGTTTCTAAATAATTACTGAAACTGATTTTTTTAAAAACTCAACCAGTATATTTGGGAATGATGATGGCCAAGCAGTATGGATAAATTCGGCTGTGACTTATTAAACTGTCCTTGCAAGCAGTCTAGATATCCCCATTGAAAAATGAAGCAGCAATGTACACATGACAAATGCAGTCCTTTCTGATTCAATTTTTTTCACCAACCTTCTCTGTGATACTCCTACCTAGCTGCTGACTTCACATACTTGAAGGGTTGTCATGGGAAATATTAGACTTGTCTGTCGAGACTCAGGGCTAAAACTAGAAACAAATTCGTAGAAGTTACAGAGACACAGTTTTCAGTTTAATATTTTACAAAAGTTTTAATTATGTGCATAGATGTTTTTCTCATAGTCTAACAGCATAATTTTGTAGGAATATGGAAAATACGAAAAGTCACTCATAATTCCATCAACCAGAAATAATTACTATTTTGATGACTATCATATATGTACTTTTCTTTAAAAAAAGAATTCTTTCATTAGAACAATCCTTAAATGGATTGGGCCATATGGGAAGGCAGAGGCACCCCATCTTTGGAAGTTTGCAAACAGCAGCTAAGCTCTCTGCCAAGACTTTAGGTGGAAAGTTGGACACATGAACCCTTGTAAACCTATGAGCTTTGGAGCCTGGGAGGCCCATACAGTGATTGTGAGAAGTCTTCAAATCCATATATATTTTTATTTGCTCCAATGAATGGCACAAATGTTACTAACAGTAAAAGTGGTCCTTATGTTGGAAGTTTTAGGAAGCAATTGACTAGAAAATCTTTAAGGCACCTTCCTCCCTACAGGCTTAGGAGAAAGCCGGTTTCACTTCCACGCACTGTGCTCATCAGCATTAGAGGTCTTTGCACATTGAGCTCTTAAATGAACTAGCACTTCCCAGGCTTTAAGCCACACAGCCCTTTGACTAGTCACTACTTTATTTTGATTTCATGGATGAAGAACTGAGATTTGGGGAAGTGAGGTAACTTACTTAGCCATTCCATAAAGGAAAAATATTGTTTTTCCGACGATTGTGCAGACTCCACCTCTGGCTCTGAAAGAAAGTCTGCGATACAGGAGTAGCGCTGGGGTAGTGCACCTGAACACCCAAATTAATTCGTCCAGATCTCCCAAAAGTCCCAAAGGGAGAGCCAACCCTGCGCCCCTGCCGCCCCAGCTCATTCAGTCCTGCGGTGCTCTGGGAACCTGGGCTTTCCTGGCGCCAGGCAGGAGCCACATTGCCCGTCCCAGGTGCCTCGCGCTGGGACCCTCTAGCCCTGAGTGCCAGGTCGTTCTCAGCTCTGAGTAGGCGGCATTTTCCAGCTCACATCCCGGCAGAGAGCACACAGACCTCGGAATGGTTATCGGCCGAGAGCTGCAGGCGAACAGCTAATCCAGTCGTGGAAGGGGGCAGTGGTAGTTAAGCCCTTTAATGGCCCCAGTCCTATTATAATTAGTCCTGGCCTGGAGCTAGCGAACAGCGAGCCCCTCTAACCTGAAACGGAGCCTCATCCACTGCTTGGCGCTAATCCTCTGCACAATGAAAGCCGAACTAATTCACTGGGTAAACACCCTCTCCAGTTACTTACAAGCTGTCTTATTTCAGCCCCAAACCAAATAGAAAGGCGGTCAGTGACTGGGAAAAAAATCAAATATTTACGACCTCATTTTGCCTGAAACCACCCCTGGGATGCTTGCTTATCGCTCACGGGATCGCTTTATGCTGCTGCTTTTGTGACAGGCGTCTACTTTGCAAAGGAGGCAACAGCCACCTGAGAGGGATTTCCCTGGCTTGGTCTTTTTCTGGTCTCTTGGTAGCTGAACCAAATCACAGCCTCTGAATATAGGACTAGGCACATAATAGGTGCTTTAAAAATGCTCAACAAAGATCAGCTTCTGCCTTTCTCAGAAAGTGGTTCCTAAAATATTTTAGGCCAGTGGTCCTCAAACTGTAGCGTGCACCAGAATCACCCAGAAGCTTGTAAGAACTCAAATTGCTGGGCCCCAACCTCACAGTTTCTTATTCAATAGGTGGGGAAAGACAATTTTCATTCTAACAAATTCCCCACGAAACTGCTGATCTAGAACAGGGATCCATAAACTTTTATTTTTTGTAAAAAGCCCAATAGTAAATGTTTTAGGCTTTGTAGACCACACAGTGTCTGTCCCAAGTACTCAGCTGCACCACTGTAGTGCAAAAGCACCTACAGACAATACTTAAATGAGTGAACATGTAAGAACATGTAATTTTCATGTTGTAAGCAACTCTAATTTAGATTCCCGCCCCCACCCCCCATCCCCAACACTTAAAAATGTAAGTTCTTTCTTAGCCTGCAGGCCATACAAAGCAGGTGATGGGCCGGACGTGGCTCTTAGACAATTGCTTGCTGACACTGTGGTCTCTAGAATGATTGTGGTTAGATAAATAACTGATGATGGCAGAAACAATGGCTCAGGGACTGAAAACAGAAAAGACAGAAATAATTTCTTTAAGAAAAATTCTTCCATGCCTATAAACCCAATTTCTCATGCTTATAAACCTGACTTACAAATATTCAAGATAATTTTATTGTATATCAGGTGCTGTTCTAGACACTGGGGTTAGAATGGAAGAAAAACCAGATCTGCCTCCCTCCACATGAATTCTATGTTGCTGGACAATGGGTACTGGCTTTGCACAGAGCTCAGAGACTATGATATACAAATTTACAGGTCAGGTGCCCAAAAGCCCAATAGTAAATATTTTAGGCTTTGTAGACCACACAAATTCTGTGCTCCTGAGAGTACAGAATTGCCTGAATTAATCAGCTAACTACAATTAGGAAATGCACACCGTGAGCACAGCCCTATTGTAAGCATGGTGGAGACAGACTGAGAAAAACAGAGATTTGACCCTGGGCGTGAATGTTAGTAGTTACATTGTTCTCAATGCCAAGCATCTTGTCTTTAAGAAACAAAAACAATTATGTCCAAAACTTTCAGGAGAGGGTGACATTAATATGAGAAGATTCTTTATTCAAAAAGCCAAGATGAAAGCAAAATCTCATGTTCTAGAGTAAGACATAGAAATTGTTCTTCTTTGAAAAGGAAGATTCAAAATATCTATATTCCTGTGCTCAGAGTAAGCAGGACTTCTTAAAACAAATGTTGCCATGTTTATTCTATTTTAATCTGGGAAATCAGAAAAGCAGCATTAGAACATTAGTGAGATTTTTATCTTTCACAAATTTAACTAAAGGAAAGAAGTATTTTGGTAACCACCATCAACATACAAGGGTCATCTTTTAAAAGCAAGCCATTTGCTCAGAAGTGTCGATTCTTTCCAAATAAATTTTCTATAGTAGTTTTCGCAGATCTTTAGGATTAAATTACAAGTTAAGCTGCTTTTAGACCTGCCCTTGATCCGATTTTGGGTTTCCTGGAGTGTAAGGATAAGGTGCATCATTCCTTGGACACAGACGTGGACTCCAGTGAACGGTTATGCATCAGTACATTTTCAATCAACATTCACTGAGCTCCACTGGGTGCCACACATTCATCTGCATCCCAGATATGAATTGCCTGGGGGCAAATGAGACAGACCCCTGCCCTCTAGTGGTTTATAGTTTAATGCTAGAGACAAGCAGGCAGGCAAGCAAACACGAGTAGGTGGCACTGGCATTGTGTCAACCTGGAATGATAGTCATCACAGAATACAGAGAATCATGGAATGGGTGTAGGTTTTTAAGTCAGGCAGAACTTAGTTTCAATTCTGGCCATGATAATTCCTAATTTTGTGACATCGTGCAAATTATTTTACCACTCTGAGCCTCATTCCCCTCATGTTAAATGGAAAGAGCACTCTTCAAAGTCAAAGGGGTGGTTATCAGGATTAAATGATAAACTGTAACTAGCATGTCTAGCACACGTCCTGGAACTTGCCAGAAGCCCAATAACTGTTAGTTCTGTCTCTTTCAAATATGTGTCAATGTTATTTGTGAAAATTGCTTATTTTACCTGAGCTCTGTGACTGCCCTCAAGTGTTCAGAAATACAAAATTATTGTGGACTGTGGTGTGGGACTTGGGGTATAGGGCTCCCAAGAACGGCATTATGCTCAAATCTCTGCTTGACTTTTCAGAGATGTGGGTTAGCATGTAAACCTACAGGAGTCCAGAGGGATGGAAAGTGTGCAGCTCCAAGCCAGGGAGGGGCTAAATCAAGATGGGGCAGGTCAAAATCCACCTTGTCAAAACAGGGTTGATTCTGGAGTTGATGAGTCAGGAGGCATGCAGTAGTCTTCACCAACCAGTTCTCTGCCCCCAGTTGGGCATCTCATGAGTATGTAGTGGCCCTGGGTCCAAGGAAAAGGGGTACAAAAGTGAAAGAAGGGAGGAATAGCACCAAGAGCAAGTTAAAGGCTACAAGACACTAGGGGCTCAGGTGCCAGAGACCAGACAGGGACTACAGGTGCCATCGTGGCATGTCCCAGGGCCATGAAAAGTAGGAACCAGGCAGAGAAAAGCAGACAGTCTGATAGTCAGCAACTGCTTCCAGCCAGCCTTCAACAGGCCACCAGTGATTCCCTTGCCACTGAACCATCAGCCTTTCCCCACTCACCTGACAGTAAGACATTTACTGCTCACCTGCAGCCATTCTGGGACTCCAAACTTTAATTTCTAGTTTACCTGATCTGCCTTTGTTTTGAGATTTTCTTCATTTCACAATTTGACTTTTCTTTTCTTTTTTCTTTTTCTTTTTCTTTTTTTTTGAGATGGAGTCTCACTCTGTCACCCAGGCTGGAGTGCAGTGGCGTGATCTTGGCTCACCGCAACTTCTGCCTCCCAGGTTCAAGCAATTCTCCTGCCTCAGCCTCCTGAGTAGCTGAGATTATAAGCATGTGCCATGACACCCTGCTAATTTTTTTTTTTTAAGTACAGACGAGGTTTCATCCTGTTGGCCAGGCTGGTCTTGAACTTCTGACCTAAAGTGATCTGCCAGCCTTGGCCTCCCAAAGTGCTGGAATTACAAGCATGAGCCACTGGACCCAGCCCACAGTTCAACTTCTCTTAACTTTACATTCTGATTTTGGCTGCCTATTTTAACACTCTTCTCTGCTTACACTCTCACCTAACTCCTTGAGGTTGGGGACTGGAGCCCTGGAGGCCCGTACTGGGCTGGGCTAAGATTACCTGGCCCTAGCTGTGGTAATGGAGGCTATGGCAATCTGAAAGACTGTGTCTGGGGTGAAATTAAAACCAAGCACATAATCCACACTGGTCATCATTGGGAAGGAGCCAAGCTATCACAAAAGAAGAGAGGGCAGGCAGAGGATATTTTTATAGCATGGTAGAAAAAAAGCTGTTATAGGCACTGTGTTGTTTTGGACACACCTATGACCCCATGTTCTCTGACTAAACCATGCTAGCGTGAACTTAAACAGGACAGAATCGCCATTCTATTTCAGGCTCCTTGAATACGCTGTGGGATATCACATCTTGGGACTGCTCTGAGGTTGCAATACTTTTCCTATAGCTAAAGCTGGGTCCCAGACTCAGCTAATGCTATAAATGAAACCAGCCTGTTCTCAGGATTTCCACCCTCTTAACCCCCAAGAGCATGCATTCTGAGGGATCTCATTATTGGGAGGCAACTACAGAGACTCTTCTTGTTCACTGCGATCATGGGGCTCTCTTCTCAGCCCATTGTTTGAAGCCTTGCTTGTTTGAACATTTGAAACCACTGAACATTTGTCAAAGAAGTGGCATATCAGGATACAAGGAGCTCTCTTTTTGTTCATGTGTGTCTACCTTCGTGTCACAACTCTCGAGTTGTTTGGGGGTCATATTCATCAGAAAGCCAATTGAGGGAGGTGGTAGAGGTCTTCCCAATTGCTGGTTTTCTGCATCTTCAACTATGAATTGGATTACACTACTGAGTCACAGGGGCAGGAATAATTGTGCGGTCTACATTGCTGAAGCCTTATTGGGTGCCTTCAGTGTAGAAAGACAGCACTGGGTCACATTAGATAGATCTTAGAAGTAACCAGGGAAACCTGAAAATTTCGGGCATTGATGGATGCAGGACTGTCATCTTTGCCTTTGGAATCTGCACACCTCGTGATCTGTTAACTAAAATGAGTTTACAAAGTTAAGGCTACACTTTGAAGCCTTAGCCACGTGAGGTTTTTTGTGTGTCTCTGATATGGTTTGGATGTTTTGTCCTTTCCAAATCTCATGTTAAAATGAAACCCCCAATATTGGAGACAGGGCCTGGCAGGAGGTGTTTGGATCATGGGAGCGGATCCCTCATGAATGGCTTTGTGCCACCCTCAAGGTGATGAGGGAGCTTTTGCTCAGTTAGTTTACACAAGATCTGGTTATTTAAAAAGCATTGTATCTTCCCTTCCCCTTTTGTGCCTGCCCTTACCATGTAATACGCTGGGTCCCTGTCACCTTCTGCCATAATTGTAAGTTCCCTAAGGCCTTCACCAGAATCAGATGCCAGCATCAAGATTCCTGTATAGCCTGCAGAACCACGAGCCAAAATAAACCTCTTTTCTTTATAAATTACCCAGCCTCAGGTATTTCTTTAGAGCAACACAGTAACAGATTCACATAGTCCCTAAATTTCACTGAAGCCCAAGGGAGGCAGGATCAGGCTTAAGGAGAGTGTGTGAGGGTGGCTGAGCTGAGCGTACTCCTTCCCTACCTCCCCATAGTTTGGTTGTTAACTTCTGATTCTCAACTTTAGATGCATAACTCAGAAGCCCCTAGAGGCTCAGTTCCCTCCTCTATGAGGAGGATGGAGCTAATGAGACTGACCTGTGTTTTAGGATTGTGCTGAGGATTGAGTGAAATAATGGATGGAAAGAACTCTTTCAAAGTACTGCACACATGCAAGATATTATATTTAAGTGCCTAATGACTAATTTTACATGAAAATAACAATGTTATTTCATACTTTCATGGAATTTTCCAGATTTTTGTGTTAGACAAGTTAATCTTCTATTCTGTTATCTACTCTGTCATCCAAAAGAGAGACTCTTAATCTCCTCAGGAAATTTAGTGAACAATAAAACAAGACATAAAGGCACAATCTGGATATTTATGGTCCAAAGACTTGTCTAAAGTATGAACTTCTTATAGAAAGCTTAAATCAGGTTTAATCAAACAAAATCTCAATTGTGGTGGGGACTTTTTTTTTTTCATTATAAGGATGATGGACTTAGGAGAAAATAACTTCTATTATTGTTATTATTTTTATAGATGGCATCTGGTTGGCTGTTGCCCAGGCTGGAGTGCAATGGTGTGATCGTAGCTCATTGGAGCCTCAAACTCCTGGGCTCAGGTAATCCTGTCACCTCAGCCTCCTGAGTAGCTGAGACTACAGGCACATTGCACCACCCCTGGTTATTTTTATTTTTTGTAGAGATGGGGTCTCACTATGTTGACCAGGCTGGTCTTGAACTGGCCTCAAGTGATGCTCCTGCTTTGGCCTCCCAAAGTGCTGGGATAAAAGGCATGAGTCACTGTGCCCAGCTCCAGTTCTGTTATTATTGAAAGAAATGTAAAGTTATGTTATTACACATAATGCTGCTCCTCTGGGCATTTTTTCACATACACATTTACATCTGCCTATTTATCAGTGTTTGAATCCTTTAAGTGGTTCTCATCTAGTATTTTTTTTAAGTAGGTATCGAACAATGTGCCCATCAGACCAGAATAGACCTCCTTCCTAGGAGGACAAAGCCAACAGCCTTTTTTCTGATAAGAATAGTTCAGAAAACTGAATGCTGGAGGATCTGTGGTCAGCCTTTGGCAGTGACCTGAAAACATCCACTTACTCATCTCAGGAACCATTACCCCATTGCCAAAGTACCATTACCCCATTGCCAAAGCTTCCAAAGGCCCACTCTCTCAGGAGGGTGGAAAAAACCAAGGATTTGGAGGCCAAAGCCTACACTTTAGTCCTGGCCATGCCACTTAATAGCTTGATCACTTTAGGGAGATCTGTTAACTCCTTTAGAAGTTCAGGTAACTCATCTGTAAGTTAGCAATAATTAAAAAACTGCCTCACTTTCTGCACAAGGGCTATTATAAAAACAATACCTGGGAAAGAACTTTTACAATTATAATACACAAAGAAATTGTTGGCATCAATACTGGCCTAATGGAAAACTTGCCTTGCCTTCTCTAAGACCAGTGCTTGTGATATTATTATGTTATTATTCTCACATTATTACGATAATCCCTAAACACTGGGAAGTCTCTGTCCTTGAATCTATTTCCTCCTCTAAATATTAAGGCAAGGATTTCAGCTCCACCATTTTACAGGGAAATTGGGATAGTTAACAATGCAATATCAGCGTGAATGATTTGTCAACTGTAAGACCATCTATACATTAGGATTCAGAGGCAAGGGTCCTGAATTAATAGGACTTTATAGGCACTTGGTAGTAACAGGATATGCACATCTTGCTATAAGTGGATGCAGCCAAGAATGACCCAGTCAGCAGCTACTGTCCTGTCTTACTGATCAACCATCAAAACCTGATTTGCCGTCAGAAATGAGTCACCAGGCAGGGGCTGGAAGGGGCAGGGTCCTAGAGACCTCTTAGACATGTCACATGGGGATGACAGGCAGGAAAGGGTCCCTCAGCAAGTAATATAAAAGCATCTGGCTAGAGTATGGCATTAAGGGCAGTTAAAGGCAGACAGCAGGGGCCACCCAGGCTAGGATGGACGTTAGGGAGTTCCAAGTGGGGACATTGAGAAGGTAATGTATTCAGTCGGGAGAACAGCAGTAAGAATGGACATGAATGTTCACATTCTGATTCTAAGACATGACCGTAGGGACCAGGTATAACTGGATTGGTGCAGGGGGTAGACACTGGGAAGGAAGCTCAAACAAAGGCAGGCATCATGGAACAAGATTAGGCCCCTGAGATACAAGGCGACGGTTTAGACACAGAAAATAAGGTTAGAGATATAGTCCTCAAACCTGAGTTTCAGACTAGAATGTAAACAGCAAGTCCTGCAAGGCTGAAAAATAGGGAAACTGCTTGGAACTTGATGGATACAGAGCAAAGATAAGCCTGAGACTTAAGTGGAAGTAGTTGGAAAAGAGCTATGAGGATAATTTGGCCAAGGGTGGGCTTTCAGACATCATGTATTTCTGGATAAATAATCACATAGCAAAATCCTGGGCTGGAATAGCAGGGGCAGGTTCTACAGTGGCTGGGTGGTCAGTACCAGAATAACAGGGTAGAGTGAGTCTGGACCAGTTTAGCTAAGTTAGACTTGCTACAGACACTGGCCCCAAAGAGGGCAAGACAGACACCCCAGTGGGCCAGAGTTGGTGCCAACAAGGACTCACTGGGGTCTGAGGTTTTTGTTTTTGTCATGAAGCTCTGGTCCTGCTCCTGGGGCAACCTTCCTCCAGGGACCTCAGGCCTGGGGTAGCTGAAGATGTTGAGTCTCCTGGGGAAGATGCATCCTCCTAGTCTAGCCAGGAGCCTTTACTTTCCAGTACTCATGGTCGTGGGCATGTTCCTCAAGGCCTGGATCTCCCTCTTAGGGCCAATGGCTAGTTGTTACTTAATATTCACTCTCCCTTTCCTTAATAACGAACCCTGATTTTGTTGGGGCTGATGGTATGCTGACATTTAAAACAACACAACACACATTGCCAAGTTTTCTTAATGGATAGGAGTGGCTGTGTGATGTTCTGATAAATCAGGTATAAGCTGAAGATGATGGGAGAAGGATTTTCTGAACGCTGGAAGTTGTTGAGTAGTGTGCTTCTAGGAATGTGCCTTAAAGGGAGAGATGACTCCCTGCACATGTGCCCTTTTACAAGTTCCTGTTTACCCTTATCGTTTTCCTTCCCTCCCTCTTCTCCTTTCTCCCATCCAAGTACTAACCAGACCCAATCCTGCTTAGCTCCTGAGATCAGAAAAGATCGGGTGTGTTCAGGGTAGCATGGCCATGGACTCTCCTTTCTCTTTTCCTCCTCTTCCTTCTTCTTTCTTCCTGCTCCTTTTCTGGAACTTTGATATGATTGCCAGAGCTACACTAACTATTTCATAACCATGAGGCAACTCTGAGGTTAGAAACCATGCTAAGGATTGTAGAGGTTAGAAACCAACTAAGGATTGTAGAGCATCAGCAACAACAGCCCTAGATGCCAACCACCAGAATTCACATGAGGGATTAAGTTCGTTTTATTGAAGTGACCGTAGTTGGGTACCTGTACTTTGCAACTGAACCTAATCCTGATTAATACACATATCTTCCAGCTGAACCGCTTATTTCAGGTGGGAGGTTGGATGGAGGGAGGAAGAGTCTCTTTTACTTTAGGAGATCTGTTGCATTTAGTCCTTATCATCAATGAATAACATGATTTTTAGTGAGGAGTTTCCTGATTCAGTTGTCCTCACAACTGATGGGCATTGCAGACTGTCTGGAGGACCTAGCAATAAGTTTGGAACAAGAAGAAGCAGACACTTGCCCCAGAAGCTCCATCTGGAACCCACCACCTGCCTGCCCATCTCTTGATTTGGCCAGAGAAGTCTCTGCTCTAGGGGCCACTCACCTGGGCTCCCATTGAACCTGATGAATTTTCCCATTCTTGCTGAGGTTCCTCCTGATTTAGAATATCTCTTTTGAATGGTGGAGGAATTCTGACAAAAATACTTCTCTCTGACTCCAAAGTCTGTATTGCATAGTCAGTCTCTTGGTAGACTTTATGTATCAAGAAGGAACATAAACGGGTGATTTATTTAAATTAAGCACTCCTGGTCTACAAAGTGAAACTTTCGGAGGTCCTGATACTTCCTGATCACATCTCTAGATATGGGTCTTCTTGACTTTTGAAAATTTAGTTCTCTGGCTCTGAATCTATCCCTGCTAGTTCTTTAGCAGGAAAAGTTCTGTTTTTGTGGGATTAAGGGATGAGGGTGGGAAATGGCATAGAGTTGCTAAAGTTAAATGACTTCTCCAAACTTATTGCAAGCACTAGGTGACCTGACTGCAGATAAATACACATTGGGAAAACACACCCCTCCTCCTTTAATCCTGAATTAACATAATTAATCATGTATAATGTGTGTTTATAAATTGTATTTTTCTGTGAGGCTGTTCTGTATTACCTTTAAGCAGCACCAGCAAACCCCTTCCAATATTCCGTGTCTTCAGATTTGCTTCCTCCCCTTCCCCACCTTGATCTCCCAAGTCCCTACATCTGTAGAAGACCCATTAAGAAAATCATTTTCCACCCCACCCCCAACAGCACCACATACATGGTAATAAATAATATGATCATTGCCTAACAGGCACTCAGAAGAGCACGGTGATAAATAAAGAGACTTCTCATCTCTCCACAGGCTCTGCAGCTAGGGCTGGCAGAGGAGAGTTAGCTATTAAAGAACTCACATAGCCACAGGCAAATTCTCTTACCCGCTTCTCCTTGTGGAGACCTTTTCTTAAAAGCTGAGATTGCTCTGATGGTTCAAGGTGCTATTGAGCTCTAACCAGGGACAATTATAAGACTCCAGTCACAGCATCTGAGGCGATGCTTGTGCCTGATAAGGTTGCTGGAGAATAATGTGAAGGAGAGAGGCCTGATAATGGATTGCTGAAAGGATGGGATGAGGCATCTTTGCCCAGAGCCCAAAGACAGAGCAGCTGCTGTTGCAGAAAGGCCTCCCCCTACCCCACCCTCAAATTGTTTTACATTTTTATTGCATTAAAAAACCACCCTCTAAACATGCACTTCAGAAATGATTTTTCCCCCTAGCTCCAAGCTAGTAATACTCCTCACCAACTGATTTTATACCATGAGAGATTTTGAGAATGATTCTTCCTTTCTCATTCATTTTTTCCCTCCTGTTTTGTATTGAGAAAACCAGAGATAGAACATTCGTTGTATTTTGTCTCCTCCCTTTCTCTGGTTGCATGGTTGCTTCATATAATTTTCCACCCTATCTTATTCTTTGGCTTTAAAAATCTTTTGCAAAAGCAAAAAACCCATAGCCATTTTAAAATGGTATTTTCTTTTTTCTTTTCATTTTCCTGCTTATTGTCTGTTGTCTTTGGAATCTCTCTCTCTCTTTCTCTCTCTCTCTCTCTGCTTGAATTTGATGAAAGGGAATTTCCCAGGTTTAGCCAAATTCAGAAATGCAAGCCACTTTGTGCAAATTGTGTATAAGCACAATTTAAAAGACAAAATATATGAATTCTGTCCAAAGACACGTTATCCTAAGGCAACCTGAAAACTGCAGAAGCAGGGATATAAGAGAAATTTTATTAGCTTGAATTTCTCATTGTGACTAGAAGCCTACATTTCCCACTGGGTAAAGGTGGAGCCAGAGGATTAGGTACAGTGGAATGTTTTGGAGGCTGGGCTTTGGGGTGAGAGCACAACATCAGTCTTGTGCTTCTTTTACCCATTGTTTGAAGCCGTTTCTATGAGTGAATCACACTAAGAAGAATATCAGCTCAGATATAGCAGATGTACAAGAACTAGTTGCTGAACTCTAAGAACATAAGTTTGGGCCAAAATTAGCAATAATGGATTAATAACACAAAAGAGTACAACAGGGCTATGTGGTACAGGTGCCAGGTGCTGGTGGCATCCACAGTACCAAGGAAATGGTGAGGGTTTAGGCAGTCAGGGTCATCATTGAGGACAAGGTGAGATTTAGCTGGGTCTTGAAGGCTTAAGAGATGTGTACTTGACCACGGGCTTCCAGAGAGAAGCCACCTACCTCTAGTACTCCCTCTAGGGCTGTCTCCATGACTTTAGGTAAGGCCAGGAGCCCGCTACTACAGCATGGGTCACACACCATGAAGTTGGCCCTGCCTGGAACCTTCACAGACTACTGCTTCAGTGTGTCAAGGGAGGGTCCAGAAGAGTCGTTTTGCTCACTTTGTAGAATGAGCTTGGCATAGATTCAACCAACTGCGATCCCGACACAAGGTGAGTGCAAGGCTAAAATGTTCAGGTGATTCAAATTTAAAGCACTCTCTAGTACTATTGCCTATTGTTTAACTATGTTTCACTATTCTGTTGTTGTTCTGAAAGCATGGACATCAAATACATAAAATATGTTCAAAAATTTTTGGCTCTTCTATTTCAGTGAAAATAGTATGTCTTGGATTGATGTCCCAGGGGGTGTGAGGGATGCTGAATGCTGCCCTGGCCTTCAAAGAATGGTGATGTACATCCATTCATCACAGCAGGCTTAGAAGCACCACTCCACAGGATGCTTTGCCAGGCATCAGAGGGTCCAGTCTTAAATACCTCAACACAACGAAATGGACTTCTCTTAACCGTACTTTGTGGATCACACCTGTGACATTTGCAGGCACAGGCTTAACATTCAGGAGTTTAGTAATTTAACAATGACCCAAAGATGCATAAAATGTTTCAGTAAAATCTTTTTGCTGAGGCACAAATATGAACCAGAAGCTGCAGATTGGGGTATAGCAACGAGGTACTTATTCTGGCCACTTATGTGAGCTGCAAGTGCCTTTCATTGTGGCATCGGAGCTTTTCATTCATGTTATCTGTGTAGTTATGGGACTAATTCAATTCTATGGTGCAGCAATATTTATAAGGTGGGAGATTCAAGAGGGACTTCGAATTTACTCCTCTAAAAAGCTAAGGGATGAATGTGAGTGAAACTTTTCACTGATTCAGACCAGTATTTTCCTAATTAGTTTGGGCTGAATTTCTCATTCTGTATCTCTATTTTTATGCCCTGGTTCCCCACTGCACCTCTTGGTTTGTACTTTCTCACTGTTTCTCACATTCCTCATTTCTGAGCCTGAACTCTTTCAACATAAGTCCTGTGTCTATGTCTTTTCCCACGTTGGTGGTGGGAGTTAGTTTTTGTATGTGCCAAGGAAATATATATGTCTAACAGAATTTATTAGCACTATTTGTGCTTGTATGAAAGTATTTGTAAAAAAAAAAAAAAAAAAAAAAAAAAAAAAAAAATATTGCTTATAAGTCAATTAAACATTTGTGGTCTCAAGTAGTGAATGCTAACGTGAAAAGGCAGGATTTCTAAATTCTATGACATTTCTAGGTTTTCAAAACAGATCTGTACACATTGCTATTCACCAAAGAACTTATTTTTAAAGATCCATAGTCCTTAGAGCTAGAAAACCCCAGGAATTTCATAGTGATCATCTCAGCAAGCCCCAACTCTATGCATCAAATGGCTCTAAGACTCCCTATTTTGCTCCTTGAAGGTCTTTAAATCAAGCCTTCAGCATGAAGGCCAATGTCAGGACTAGAAAGTCATGAGACCTGGGTTATTCAAGGGAGAATAAGCAGCTGCTTTTCCCATGGAGACATTTGCTGTGTGTTCTTGAAGAACTTTTGAATACCAATATCATTCCCTCTCCACACAGCCCCTACATGAAGAGGGTTTCTCAGAGTTCCACAGCTTCCATCAAAAAAGCCATGGCTCCTTTCAAAAGTGTGTACGTGCTAAAAGCCCTCACCAATTCGAGAGTTTAGTGTAAGAAAAGTCTCTCATGTCTTTTTTTTTTTTTAAAGGCAAGTAAGGAAAAAAAAAAACCTCTCAATTTTCTAGAGTTCTAAAACTTATTTTTTAAATTAAAATTTTAAGCTGAGGATTTACAAATCGGCTATTAACTTTTAAGAGTTTCATTATGGTTTCTAAAAATCATAATTACTTGAGGTAGGGGAGAGGAGATGTCTACTTTATTCCTAATGGAAACTATACATATAGATGAAGTATCTATATAAAAAAATGGGAGCCATGATTATATTAACACTGTCTAACTGATATTCAATAACTCACCCTTCTATTTCCCATTGTCCATATTTAAATACTTCAAAAAGAATTCTAATCAAGTGGAAATTAATAGGGGAGGAAAGACTGGGGCTGGCAGGAGAAGGTTCTAATCCCACTATCTCTTAATATTTCAAAGTCTTTTTTATTTTCTTAATAAAAGGGCAAGAGAAAGACAGAGAGAGAGAGAAAAGGGAATTAATCCAGTGCTCTGAACTGTCCTCTCATCTTAATGCTTTAAATAAATTCTAAGAGAATATTATACATGAGAAGGCTATATGGCCAATGGCCAGGCTTTCCTTTTGCTTCTCAACATTTTTCCTGTCTTTTCTTCTTCCCTCTCTTTATTCTACCTGTCTTCTCTCTGTCTTCTTCCCTCCATTCCCAAGATCTTCAAAACCCAGTGATGAAAGTTGTATGTAAAGCCCAAGTTCCCCCTTACCTTTGGCCACATATCTCTCCCTCCTTGCTTTCTTTCACATCCCATCACCTGTAGGCACCCTTCCCTCAGTAGACCATGTGCCTCCCTTTCTTTGTGTTTCTAGACTTGTTTTTCCCTCATTTAGCCTATGTCTACTCTCTCCTCTTGCCCCCAATTCTATTAATTCTTCAAGCCTCACTTTCTCTATGAAATACGTAGCTTCTGAAAGTTATAATAAAATATTATAACCATTAATATTTATTGAGCAATTCCAGGGTTCTAGGCAATTTACTTGCATTGTATCATTTAATTCTTTCTGAAATCCCTAGGAGATTATCCCAACTTCATAGGTGGGGACTGGGACTAGGAAGAGGTTGAGTCAATTGTCAAAAGTTGCAAGAGTGGGAGAGCTAGAGCGAGGGGTCTAACATCTGCTTCCTTTCTTGCCCCTGAACCGCTAATGCAGTTATAGTCAAATCACAGAGGATTGAGAACTTCGAATTTCTCTAATTAATTCATATAATGCCAATTTTCTTAAGCAAAATGCTAAGTCTTGTGACGAGGACTATCATATCTTTATATTTGCTTGTATCTCTTGTATCTCGGTTGGGGTAAGTACATAGTAGATTCTTGGTGCCTACTTGATGATAAAGATCTGGTTTCCCCCTAGGAACTTTATCATTTTCACTGTATGTATGCACTCAATCACCATGCATACCCAATTTAGGTCTTCTAATGACACATATTATTCTACTTTTCTTCAAAATTGAACTAAATGAGTCAATACTGACACATTAGAAAGTTGCTCTCTAGGCCGGGCGTGGTGGCTCATGCCTGTAATCCCAGCACTTTGGGAGGCCGAGGCGGGCAGATCATGAGGTCAGCAGATTGAGACCGTCCTGGCCAACATGGTGAAACCCTGTCTCTACGAAAAATAAAAACAAAATGAGCCAGGCCTGGTGGCGCACAGCTGTGGTCCCAGCTAGTCAGGAGGCTGAGGCAGGAGAATTGCTTGAACCCGGGAGGCGGAGGTTGCAGTGAGCCGAGATTGCACCACTGCACTCCAGCCTGGTGACAGAGTGAGACTCCATCTCAAAAAATAATAATAATAAAATTTTAAAAAAAGTTGCTTTCTAATACATATTATTGATTGATTGATTCATTCATTCCAAAAACCCTTATTGAGCACTTATATGTATGGCACTATTGTAGACACTGGAGGGAACTTCATTACAGCAGTGAAGAAAATATACAGAAAATTACTGCCCTCATTGTGTTGCCTATATTCTAGTTGGGAGAGACAGATAAACAAAATAAATAAGTATAATATGTGTTAGAGGGCAATAAAGCTATAAAAAATAAAGCAGGAGATGAGATAGGTAATTGATAGAAGAAGGGAGGGGCTATGACTTTAAATAGAATGATCAGGGAAAGACTGACTGAGCACAGACCTGAGGGAGGTGCAGGAATGTGGATGTCTGGGTGGAGAATAGTGTAAGCAGAAGGCATAGAAAATACAAAGGCAGGAATGTGCCTGGAATGTGCAAGAACCAGCGAGCAGGTCAGTGTAGCTCACTTATCCTTAATTATAGAAGAGAAATTATATCTCCTATGTATGC
The DNA here is from genome assembly GCF_009828535.3 of Hylobates moloch. NCBI lineage: Eukaryota > Metazoa > Chordata > Mammalia > Primates > Hylobatidae > Hylobates > Hylobates moloch. Next base: position 13,034,970 of record NW_026652297.1, on the reverse strand, counting down.
ATGTTTGAAAGCATTGTTAAAAGTTGCATATAGAGTCACACAGGCAGGCAGATCCCCAAAGCACCCATGTAAATTTTGAGCAGAAAGATAGAAAAAGAGTATAAATATGTTACCGTTTTTTAAAACTGGTCAGTGTTTTAGTTCACATTTTCTGGAAAACAAAGGCCTTGGTGAGGATTAAGATTAAGGTTTGTCTTTATTTGAGAGATAAAATCCTGGGCTGGAGAAAGCATAAAGAGAAGCGAGTCAGGGAAGGGAAGGGGACAGTGCAAGGTGATGCATGACTTCTCCGTCTACTCTCTCACAGGGACCCTGGGAGACACAGAGCAGGTGACCTTTCAGGGACATCTGCACAGCCATGCAGGGCAGCACCAAAAGTTGTGCCTTGCCCAATCTATGAAAGGCAGAAAGGAGAAGAAATTTATCAGTGGATTCCCTGACAATACTTGTTTTCAATTGACCAAATTTCATCCTTTAGATAGATAACCCCCGCCACACACATACCCCACCTGTACCCCCACACTTGACTTCCTGGTTGTAAAATCTGGCTTTCTTGTCCATGTCTGTAGTGTGACATTTCATTAACGTTATAAGTGATGAGAGAAGACAGAGACCAGACATGGTTAGCCTGGTCATACAGCAGCTGCCAAGTAAGAGGGGCCAGTATTCACAGGCAAGCAACTGGTTGGCCTCAGACAGTGAGAAATGTGGGTTCTGAGTGGGACTGGTAGGCAGAAATAGCAGCTGAGGCAGAGCAGGCAGCTAAAGGCCTGAAGGTGTTTAAGAAGTGTCCAATACAGTCAGTTAATAGTAATATTTAACAAGAGCAAATGCTTACACAATCCTAAAAATAAATGAGACAGAGGCCCCATTTCCCCTTAGTTTGTAATAAATTGTGTAGAGGAGATTAGCGATGTGTGTAAATGTTTTATGTCAAGAGGAGAAATAAAGAGGGATTGGGAAGAGAACAACCTCGCCATAACTAGGAAAATGTAAAACAGAATACTATGAGTCTATTACTTTCTTGGGAATACCAACTAGCCACACTAAAGATACTCTAAAAATCAGTTCCAGTCAAGCGTTCCACACAAAGTTAAAGCCAATGGGAGAGTACCGGAATCTAGGTCAGAGGATAAAATAAACATGAAACCAATTTAATTGACTTAATATGGCTGAATCTCCTTTTTAAAATGAGCGAACGGGGGAACTTGGTGGATTTAATCGCTGCTGAAATTCACTGTGTGAATATTCTAAGTATCTAAAATACTAGATAACCTATTCTGTTATGTACTCTTTCCAATTTTCAAATCATTTAGTTATTGGAGAGATATAGTTATAGAAGCAATTCTAAAAATTTAATTTGGTAAAATGTAATATTATTTATAAAGTGAAACAAGTCCAGAAGGAACAGAAACATAAAAATATTATCAAGTATATCGCTATGGCAGAACTCTATGCAACACAATTTTGAGGTATGTCATGAGACACTTCTTTATGAAGATTAAATTTAGAATTAGTGAATTCCCTGCGTTCTCTCCAGTTCTTTTTTGACTTGCTCTAGTCTGCCTTCTCTCTGAAAAAAATAGTTCGAAAATTCAGTCAATGAAATTGGTCTGTTGAACTTTAATTTAGCATCATAGTGACATTATGTGTGTTTTGTGAGCAACTATCTCATTCAAGAGGTTGCCCACAGAGTTTGCAGCTAGAGACGACCTTCAGAGTATCAGGGCAACCCTTCATTTTACATCTGAGTAAGCCAAAGTCTAAGTAGTAAAAGATATTCACCCAATGCCTCACAACAAAAAGATGCCTCCAGACTTCTGTCAGTATACATCTAAAATATCTACTTTCATGTCTATACACAGGTAGGAAGCATGAATAAAGAGGTTTAAGATTCAATGGAAACAAATATCTTACATAATTTATTTATTATCCATAACAAGTTACCTCAAAGCTTAGTAGGTTAAAACTAATCATTTTTCACTCACAATTTCTGTTGGTCAGGAATTCGGGAATAGCTTATGTGAGTGCTCCTGGCTCAGGGTTTCTCATCTTGCAGTGAAGATACTGAATGGGCCTGCAGTCATCTGAAAAGCTAACCAGGACTAGAGGATTTGCTTCCAAAATGGTTCACTTACATGGCTGTTATCAGGAAGCCTCAGTTCTTTGTGGCTAGGTCCCTCCATAGAACTGCTTGAGTGTCCTCATGTCATGGTGACTGGTGGCCACCAGAGTAAGTGATCCAAGAGCAAGGAGGAAACCACAATGTTTTTTATGACCTGGTCTTGGAAGTCACACACCATCACTTCTGTTACATTCTATTTGTTACACCAGTCAGCCCTGTTAAATGCAGGAAGGCCCTATGCAAGGATAGGAGTACCGAGAGAATGAGGATCATTTGGGGGTCCTGGTGGAGGTTTGGCTACCACAACTCCTTTAAATCACAACAAGAAATTCCTTAAATTTGTTTGGAGACACACTCCAGTGCTTAATACCTATAAGTATCAAGAAACCCTAACTTCTCTCTGACTGGTTTGGCTGCCTTTTCCAAACTACTTTACCATTTACCACTATAGTTGACTCCCACAACAGCCTTTGAATATTAAACTAGAGTTGGAATTTGAAGAAGCACGGACACACAGAGATTAAGTGATTTCTTTAAGGTCACCCAATGGTAGAGCAGAGGGTTGGAGACCTCTCCACTAGGGTTCATGCCATTTGACTACATTACCCTCTCTCACTTTCTTGGTTATCTTTCTTCCCTCTGATCATTACCTATCATTCAGTAAAAACTCTATCTCATGGCTTACACTTTTTCTCTCTGTCTCACCTGATAGCATCCTAGATTTCATTGTCCAAGTGGATGAATCCAGTCATTATGCTGGACTCATTATGCTCGATCTCCACATCACCAGTGATCTTCTTGTTGCCACCCTAGTTATCCACATTTATCATTCCATGGACTCTGTCATACTGCTCTGCCTCCAGATTCACCAGTTTAATCATCAACTTTCTAACTACAATCTTGTCTCCTTTCATTGCTACCTGTGATAACTAACTTTATATGTCAACTTGACCAAGTTTTGGTGCCCAATTGTTTGGTCAAACACCAGCCTAGATATTGCTGTGAAAGCATTTTTCAGATGGGATTAAAATTTAAATAAGTAGACTTTAAATAAAGTAGATGACCCACCATAATGTGGGTGGGCCTCATCCAATCAGTTGAAGGCTTTAACAGCAAAGACTGAGTTCCCCCAAAGAAGAAGGAATTAAGCCTCCAGACCATAACATAGAAATTCTGCCTAAGTTTCATTTTTTTAACTCAAGACTGCAACATCAACTCTTACTTGAATTTCCAGCCTGTAAGCCTGTCTTGCAGATTTTGGACTCACAATTACGTGAGACAATTTCTTTAGGTCTCTGTCCATCTCTGACTGTCTGTCTCTGGCTCTCTCTCTCTCTGTCTCTTGCTTTTCAACCTCACAGCGTCCTCTATATTGAATCATATATTGTTTCCAATATATCAATAATCTTTATTTTCCTCCATGGTCCTTCATGCAATAACACTGTTTCAAAGAGACTGTCTTGTACAGTGGAAAAAATGTTCAAATATAGTCAGCACCCCATACCTGTGGGTTCTGTATCTATGGATTCAATCACTGATCAAAAATATTCAAAGACAAGTGAACACTTCCATCTGTACTGGACATGTAAAGACTTTTTCTTGTCATTATTCTCTAAACAATACAGTATAACAACTATTTACATAGCATTTACATTATATTAGGTATTATAAGTCATCTATAGATTATTTAAAGTATATCAACTATTTAAATAGCATTTACATTATATTAGGTATCAGAAGTAATCTAGAGATGATTTGAAGTATATGGGAGGATGTGTGTAAATGATATGCCAGTACTACACCATTTCATATAAGGTTCTTGAGCATCCATGAATTTTGGTACCTATGAGGGGTCTTGTCACTAATCCTGCATGATACCAAGGGTGATTATATTTGTTGCCTATCTACTACGTGCTAGTCATGGGGGATACATAATTTTTAAAAAAGAAAGGAAGAAAACACTTCATAACTCTCCAACAAAAACCTGACCTCCATGAAGCCAAGTATTTATTTTCTCTGCACCTGCTAGAGGAAGTCACTTAATAGAGCAGATTGGTACCACCCCATCAAAACAGGCCCCCACCCTGCCGGCAGTTGTACAACAGTTCTCTGATAATTTGTTCACTCATGCTGTTTGACTACAGTATTTTAAAGGATTGATACTCCCCACAAACCTTCAATCCACCTATTTTTTCTCCCACTCTCAGAAGATGATCTTGTCTTTTATTTTGCAAAGAAGTTAAAAATTTGTCAATACGTCTTTATTTTCCACCTTCTAAACTCGTAAGTCTGTCTTTATCTGCACCCATCCCTTTCCCTCCAAAGAAAGAGACAAGTTGCTTCTATTGCTTAATTTTTTCATTAAAAATGTTTTATCCATATTTCTTTTAGATGCTACTTTCTTGCCTCTCTTTTAATATTTGTATGATTGGAGTGACAGTTATCAATTGATGGACAGCAGAAGTTGAGATGAGGAACTGTGAAGCTAGGTTGCTGGACAGATGAAGATTCCAAATGTTGGGATCTCCCCAGATATCAGCAAGAGTGAAAGAGGAGAGGATAACTAAGAGCCTAATGCCAGTCTTAAGAGAGTGAAGGGAAATGACTGAATGGTTAATAATACATGATTGGGTTGAGAAAGGTTAACAAGACTAAATAGGGCAAAAGCCTCAGAGGAAGATCTTTTATCAGAGAGTGAAAGGTGAAAGGTTTAGAGAGTAGTGCAACATGAACTGAATGCTAACATTCCTCTTCTGGCTTTATGGAGAGTTGGTAAGTTGCCTGCTGTGACTCCCAGGGCAAAGGGGAGAAAGGGAGAATGTAGTAAGTGGAGCACAGTGAAAAGTTCCAGGAGATAGTCAAGGAATTAGAAGTGAGGAATTACAGAACAGTGGATGACGTTGGGAAATGGGACTGCTGTCTTTCAGTGCCAATTGGCTGAATGTTCTGACGGTGGTCTCAGTGATTATGACACCAGATCTGGCTGACAATCCCAGATGCACAGCCTAGCCCAGAAAGGTAGTGAGAGGTCTTTTCTCAAGGTGTGGGAGTGGAGAGAATCTGTTTAAGGCAAGTGATGTAGGATTTGCTTGCTGGGAAAGGACTTGTTCTCGTTCACTTCACAGGAGAGAGGCTAACTTGGCAGGTTATTTCCAACTGTTTATTCAAATCATAGTTCTGAATTAGATCTTCAGTGGCATTAGGATGCTTCTAGTGACTCCCCTTCATATGCAAATTCCCCCTTAAAAAAGGAAGTTATCTGTGTCCAAATAAAGTCACTAAATCCCATTAAGGGGGCTCCAACCTCATGGCCTCATCTAAACATATTTCTCTCCCAAGGGCCCACCTCCTAATACCTTCCCACTGAAATTTAGAGTTTCAACATACAAACTTTGTGGGAATAAACATGCAATCTATAACAAACATATGTTGAGAACAACAATTATCACCAAAAGTAGTTTTCCTATAGCAAAACAAGAGCTGTATAGCTCATCCTTCCTTCATGCTTTACCTGGAAGAGTCAAAAAAAATTTGTGGAACTGTCCTTTCACTCACCTTCCAGCTTCTGGGATCAAAGCAAATGTTCTGTGATTCTAGAAACCCTGACTAGAGCTTGGGACTTTAAATGTTTGAAAAAGAAATCTATGCCTTTGGAGTTTCAGTGAGATCTTCAATGCATTTAATGCAAACTAAAAGAACAAGCTCACCAAGAAGTCACTTGACCCTGAGCCAGAGCCACCATTAGAAGCCTGGCATTGTGAGGAACTTTGGAGAAGCTGGCTTTCTACTCTGTGGCTCTTAATCAGAGATATGCATCAGATTCTTGGAACCTGGGAAGCTTATTTTCAAAATGTACCTTCCCAGAATCTGCTCCAAATCTATGAACAAGTACCTCAGAAGGTGGGAGATTTTTTAAGGTGAATCTGAAATATGGGCATTTTCAAAGCTTCCCAGGAGATTCTAATGCCCAGCAATGGTTAAGAACCACCGTTCCTGTCTAATGCAGGATCCCTGTCTTGGCAGACAACCATAGGTGGTCATGGGTGGTCTCTGCTAAAGACTGCACTGGACTCTCATCGTAGGGTGCATTTATATCTAAATATTTGCTGACCCTTCTTACTGGGTTCCTTCCTTTGCCCTTTCCTGGCCCACCCTGTCCCCTTATGATGCCTGATATATTTGTTTCCTAGGGTTGCCATAATAAAGAACCACAAACTGGGTGACTTAAAACAGAAATATATTCCCTCACAGTCACAGTTTTAGAGACTAGAAGTCTGAAATCAAGGTGTAAACAGAGCCATGGTCCATTTGAAGCCTCTAGGGGAGGGTCCTCCCTTGCCTCTCCCAGTTTCTAGTAGGCCCAGGTGCTCCTTGGCTTGTGGAAACATGACTCTAATCTCTGCCTCTGTCTTTACATGGCCTTCTCTCTGTGTCTGTGTCTCTTCTCTTATTATAAGGAATCAGACATATTGGATTAAGGTCCCACCCTATTCCACTATGACCTTATCTTAATTAATTATATTTGCAATGGCCCTACTTTTAAATAAGGTCATATTCTGAAGTACTGGGCATTAGGACTTTGATATATGTTTTTTCAGGGATACAAGTCAACCCATAAGGCCTGGCTTAATGTGGCCCTGCATTTGGTCCTGCATTGGCCAAAGATATATGAAAGGAAGAGACACGGACCACTACAGAGAAAATGCTTTCAGAGCTGTGTTTTCATTCTCCCATCTTCCTGTTCCACTACTATTAGACATGCATGTTGCAGATAGGGGCTGCCCCTTTACCCTTGCTTCTAGAATAAAGATACAGCGACTCTCACATGGCCAGTAACTTGGACTAGAGAAAACCTATTGTAGGGCTGACAAGATTTTCAGGTACTTGCTATCACAGCATATCCTAGAAAAGTCTGACTAATGCAGCCCCCTTTGTTGGATGCCCCAAATGTTAGACAGTTCCTTATTCTAATAAGCTGAAGCAAACCTGATTCATCTCTATTGGGGAAATCTTCTTTACTACATCATGTTCTTACTTCAAGGAAGTAACACTGGGCTTGGAGGTTGAGAAGAAGTCAACAATTCGTTTACAATTTCAGCTAGATATTAGAATCTTAGGAACTTACATTTGTCCTTTAGTAGAAAACAGTGTTAGAGTCATATGCTTTGGGATTCCAAATAAGGAGATATCAAAAGAGCTTTCTTGTCCTTTCTTAACTCCTATATGAGTTGTCTTCTAACTCCTCTGTGACACAGGGCCAGCTTGGGTCAGCTTCATGTGCTGTCAGGCACCATCTTCATCTTCCTCTATTGCTTAGTAATAGTCAAATGAATCTTCTGGGCTTGGCTAAACATTTTTTAAATTAATGAATGTAAATGTGTTACTATATGAGGACAGAATTGAACAGATATTTATATTTTCTGTAAGTAACAGAAATATTCCTAAATGAATAGGCAGAAAACCAGAGTAGGCACTAATTTTGCCTACTAAGACTTCTGGGTTCCTCAGTTCAGCCAGGACTGTTTAGACAGCAGTTGCTTCTGCAATGGAAACAGTCAAGTAGGCCACATTTAGAAAAGAGTCTTTAGTATACTCCTATTATCTAATTTTATTTCAGTTGAAAATACTTTGTTACTAGAATGGAAATTCTACACACTCAAAGGCTAAATAAAGTCCCAGTTTGGATTTTTGCAAATAAGGATAACCATACCAGGCCTGAAGTGAGACAAAGCTTTACAGAATCTCTTTGCAGTGCAGAGCTTTATCCATCCACCCCCCTCCTCCATCCAAATATCTATCATTCAGCCATTCACCCAAAAGGCATTTGCTGAACTCCAGCTACGTGCCAGCTACAGCAAAACACTGGGAACATAAGGACAGATATTCCACCTGCGCTGCCACATGCACCTCTCTTCCAGCTCCACATGATGGCTCTTGATGTATCTCACATTCCTCAGGGTTTTCAGGCCTGATTTTGGAAGGTTTTTGAAAGCCCAGCCACAGCCCAGGCAGCTCCTGACTTTGTCAGAACATTCAGGCACATCCTACATAAGCAGAAGGAGTTTAGAGACAAGGCCCAGGTTGCCACTCACTCTATCAAACAGAGTGGTTTCCTGCCTGACCAAGATCTGGGCCTGCATTTCCAAGACTTACAAGAAAGTGAAATAGAAATCATAGTTATCTTCTCCATATCAATAGAAGGGCTGCTCCACATTTCTGTGCAGCAGTCATGGGCTTGTGGTTTACCCTAATCCATGAGCGCCAGGAGAGGGCTCTGAAATGATCAGAGAGCTCCAGATTTTTCCTTACTCCCCTGATGCTGCTCCATGTATCCTGAGCACCAGTGGAAGTCTGAGATGGTGAAAACACCATCTCTCTCTCTGTATTCAGCCAGAGAGATGGATACACCATGGTTTCTGCCCCTAAAGAACTATCAGACTGGTGGAGGTCACTTCTATGGATAGGAAGGTAGTAAGGAGTAGTCAAGAAAGACTTTATAAGCTGCATCTTGCAGTTGGGTTGGGGGTCTCTATTACAGTGAAGTTTTTTCTCGCTTGTAAGGAGGAAAACACTAGGTGGAGAGTCAAGGGAATTTTAGTCCCAAAATGATCACCAAGAAGCCATTCAACCTTGATCAACTATCTTTACTACCTTCACAGCCTTAGTTGTGTTAGTAAAATAAATACATTGAACTAGCTTATTTCTGACATTCCTCTGCGTTTCATGATTTAAGACTCCACATTTAAAATCTTCTCAGCTGCTATTTATTTTAACAGGTCTCCCCAGTGATCTCAAGTAGCTTATAATCATGGCTTTTGAGGGAAAAAAATACGTTTATTTAAGTTACTTTGGTTGTGACATTTGTGCACTTTGCCCATTCTAATCAATATTTTCATGATTACGCTTACATTTGAATTGTGCTACATACACATAAAGTCAGGTACATATTCTTTTCTGCACTGTGTTATTATCAGCACTCCCATTTTATAGATGAAATAACTAAGAGTAAGAAAGAATAGAAAGCTTGCATACCCTAACTTGATAAGCGAAATAGGTTTTAGATAAAACTGCTTCCCAAGTACCTCATTCCAAAGCCAGGGTTCAGGCTGGGAAGCAGGTCTTTATCACCTTGAGAACAGAATGTTGTGATTTTTCTTTCTTGGGAATTTCTTTGAAAATCATCTCAATGCAACAATTCTTACAGAATATAAGAGTACAACTTTTCTTTGACACAATCTCTGGGGAACTGATCATGTCTTTCTTACTGGTGGTGCTGGTCCTATTGGAAAAACAGTCTGAAATCAGTTCTTTCATCCTATATCTGAATGATGACTAGTTTAAACTTTTTTCCCCCTTGAATGGGGACAAAATTCTTCATTTTCTGATTTCTCCTTTTGAATGACTTTTTATCTAAAAACTAGAGAAGTACGTTGAAACGTTTTGCTATTTAAAATATTTCCTAAGTCTTCAGCTCCAGAATTGGGACTCTATTATACAGTTTGGGTTTTGTTGTTATTTTCTGTTGAAGATAAACCCAGCAATGGCTTACATCTACTTTAGGACTTAGAGAATTATTTCCCTGCTCACAGCAGTTGTCTTGATCCCAACCCCAAGACGAACGGCTGAAAAAATGTTTCTTTCCCTGATTCTAAGTCAGTTTCAGGTGTGTCTTCTCTGTGGCTCAGGAAGTGTTCCCGGCCCTCCTCCCACTATTTACGTCAGGTGTTCTCTACGTTCAGCAACCCTAAGTCTTCACCTTCTCACTGGATGTCAGATTTTTAAAATACATTCCTTTGAGTTGACGAACGCATTTTGTTTCATTTTTATTTATTACAGTGAAACTTCTATTTCTAATTAAATAAATAATACATCTTTATAATTTAAAACATGAGCAATATACAAAAGTATAAGGACATCAGTGAAAAAAATCACATAAAATACAAACTTCTGAGGAATCTATCATTAACAAAAATTTTGTGGCCATCTTTTAATACATATCTTTATTATTATTATTATTATTACTTTAAGTTTTAGGGTACATGTGCACAATGTGCAGGTTTGTTACATATGTATACATGTGCCATGTTTGTGTGCTGCACCCATTAACTCGTCATTTAGCATTAGGTATATCTCCTAATGCTATCCCTCCCCCCTCCCCGCACCCCAGAACAGTCCCCGGAGTGTGATGTTCCCCTTCCTGTGTCCATGTGTTCTCATTGTTCAATTCCCACCTATGAGTGAGAACATGCAGTGTTTGATTTTTTGATGCATTTTAACTAAATTGGGTACGCTACATACTATTTTTTATTATGACATTGTTATGTAATCTCTTACTCTTCAATTACCTCTTCCCTCCCTACAAATTCCTTACCTTTGCTATACTCCCAAATAACAAAGAGAAATAACTGCATGTGCATTTTCTTTTTGTTTAAATTTAGGATTTTTAAAAATTTTTCCCAAGATTAAATGATTATTTAAAAATTGTGCCACAATATAAATAAATCCACACTCTCTCCCTTAATTCTGTGCATCTGGGACTACGGAAAAGTCAGTGTTCCTGCCTTACATCTTCAAATTTACATTGTCAGGCAAGAATAAGTCTTCCCAAGAGGGATCTTCCAGAAAAACAAGCTATTTCCTCGGTTCATATTTCCCTTTTTGTGTAGCATGCACCAATAATCTATCAAAGAAGAATATCTTGGAGAGTAAGGAGGGCATTCACCAGCAAGACCATAGGTGTTGAAAGCCATTAAGACTGGAGACAAGTACAAAGAGGTAGGTCAACATAGTAGCAAAAAAATCCTGTGACAGCTTGAGAATAACTCTTCATTTCATTCCTGATAGAAACCCTGTCCAGGTATTGATGGGGTAGGCCAGTGAGTTACATAGCCACAAAGAAATTATGTCACCCAGGACGCCAGGAACAAGACCCATGGAAAATCCTAGGATGCTCTCTACCCAATAGGTGGCTACCAAGGAGTCACAAACTCCACAGTACTTGGATTCTCTGCCAATGACTTATACCATAGATCTCAGAGTAATCATATAGAAGGAGTGTGTGATGAGGGTACAAGCAGAATGAGTGATCATATCTTAAGTGGTCTCCCTGTTAACTATGTCAAAGAAAGATGAGACTTCTTTTTAACTGCTAGAAGTGCGCCCAGTCTGCCTGATGTCCTGATCCATGAGTGGCAAATGTTTCTCCTGACTGTGTCTACTCAACCATCTTAAGTTGCTCTCCCTGAAAATTCTTTATATAGTCAATTATGTTTCTCTATTATTTTATAATTTCTGAGTTTGCTATGTTGGTGAAAATAGTATCCTCAGCCTTAAAGTTGCAAATGTAATCTCCTATGTTTTCTAATATTTTAAAATCTTTTTTCCCACTTATCTTTTATGCATCTGAAATTTTTATAGAGACGTCTAACTTATTATTTTTGGATGATGTGGATTATAATCCAAAATGGCACATATGGATTGCCAATTGTTCCAGTACCATTTATTAAGAAACTATTCTTTTCCACTAGGTTGGAATGCTATTGTTTTCATATATTAAATTCACTCAGTCCCCCGTTCCAAGTTGGCCAAATAAGAACAGCTCCAGCCTGCAGCTCCCAGCATGATCAACGCAGAAGATGGGTGATTTCTGCATTTCCAATTGAGGTACCTGGTTCATCTCATTGAGACTGGTTGGACAGTGGGTACAGCCCACAGAGGGCGAGCTGAAGCAAGGCAAGGCGTCGGGGGATTTCCAACGCACAAGGGGTCAGGGGATTTCCTTTCCTAGCCAAGGGAAACCGTAACAGACTGTAAGTGAAAAAAACAGGACACTCCTGTCCCAATATTGCACTTTCCCATGGTCTTAGCAACCAGCAGACCACGAAGTTCTCTTCCATGCCTGGCTCCATGGATCCCACACCCACGGAGCCTTGCTCACTGCTAGTGCAGCAGTCTGAGATAGACCTGCGGGGTTGCGGCCTGGCTGGGGCAGGGGCGTCTGCCATTGCTGAGGCTTCAGTAGGTAAACAAAGTGGCCGGGGAAGCTCTAACTGGCAGAGCTCACAGCAGCTCAGCAAGGCCTACTGCCTCTATAGACTCCACATCTGTGGGCAGGGCATAGCTGAACAAAAGGCAGCAGAAACTTCTGCAGACTTAAACGTCCCTGTCTGACAGATGTGAAGAGAGCAGTGGTTCTCCCAAACCAGTGTTTGAACTCTGAGAACGGATAGACTGCCTCCTCAAGTAGGTCCCTGACCCCCATGTAGCCTAACTGGAAGACACCTCCTAGTAGGGGCCAACAGACACCTCATACAGGTGGGTGCTACTCTGGGACGAAGCTTCCAGAGGAGGGACCAGGCAGCAATATTTGCTGTTCTGCAATATTTGTTATTCTGCAGCATCCACTGGTGATACCCAGGCAAAAAGGGTCTGGAGTGGACCTCCAGCAAATTCCAACAGACCTGCAGCTGAGGGACCTGACTGTTAGAAGGAAAACTAACAAACAAAAAGGAATAGCATCAACATCAACGAAAAGGACATCCGCACCAAAACCCCATCTGTAGGTCACCAACGTCAAAGACCAAAGGTAGATAAAACCACAAAGATGGGGAGAAACCAGAGCAGAAAAGCTGAAAATTCTAAAAACCAGAGTGCCTCTTCTCCTCCAAAGGATCACAACTCCTTGCCAGCAATGGAACAAAGCTGGATGGAGAATGACTTTGATGAGTTAACAAAAGTAGGCTTCAGAAGGTCGGTAATAACAAACTTCTCCGAGCCAAAGGAGCATGTTCAAACCCATCGCAAGGAAGCTAAAAACCTTGAAAAAGAGTTAGATGAATGGCTAACTAGAACAAACAGTGTAGAGAAGACCTTACATGACCTGACGGAGCTGAAAACCATGGCATGAGAACTACATGACGAATGCACAAGCTTCAATAGCCGATTCGATCAAGTGGCAGAAAGGGTATCAGTGATTGAAGATCAAATTAATGAAATAAAGTGAGAAGAGAAGTTTAGAGAAAAATGAGTAAAAACAAACAAACAAATCCCCCAAGAAATATGAGACTATGTGAAAAGACCAAATGTACGTCTGATTGGTGTACCTGAAAGTGACGGGGAGAATGGAACCAAGTTGGAAAACACTCTGCAGGATATTATGCAGGAGAACTTCCCCAAACTAGAAAGGCAGGCCAACATTCAAATTCAGGAAATACAGACAACACCATAAAGAGAAGAACAACCCCAAGACACATAATTGGCAGATTCACCAAGGTTGAAATGAAGGAAAAAATGTTAAGTGCAGGCAGAGAGAAAGGTCGGGTTACCCACAAAAGGAAGCCCATCAGATTAACAGCGGATCTCTCAGCAGAAACCCTACAAGCCAGAAGAGAGTGGGGGCCAATATTCAACATTCTTAAAGAAAAGAATTTTCAATCCAGCATTTCATATCCAGCCAAACTAAGCTTCATAAGTGAAGGAGAAATAAAATCCTTCACAGACAAGAAAATGCTGAGAGATTTTGTCACGACCAGGCCTGCCTTACAAGAGCTCCTGAAGGAAGCACTAAACATGGAAAGGAACAATCGGTACCAGCCACTGCCAAAACATGCCAAATTATAAAGACCATGGATGCTATGAAGAAACTGCATCAATTAACGGGCAAAATAACCAGCTAACATAATGACAGGATCAAATTCACACATAACAATATTAACCTTAAATGTAAATAGGCTAAATGCGCCATTTAAAAGACACAGACTGGCAAATTGGATAAAGAGTCAGGACCCACTGGTGTGCTGCATTCAGGAGAACCAGCTCACGTGCAGAGACACACATAGGCTCAAAATAAAGGGATGGAAGAAGATCTACCAATCAAATGGAAAGCAACAAAAAGCAGGGGTTGCAATCCTAGTCTCTGGTAAAACAGACTTTAAACCAACAAAGATCAAGAGAGACAAAGAAGGCCATTACATAATGAAAAAGGGATCAATTCAACAAGAAGAGCTAAGTATCCTAGGTATATGTGCACCCAATACAGGAGTACCCAGATTCATAAAGCAAGTCCTTAGAGACCTACAAAGAGTAGGTCTCTAACGAGGCAGAAGGTTAACAAGGATATCCAGGACTTGAACTCAGCTCTGCACCAAGCAGACCTAACAGACATCTACAGAACGCTCCACCCCAAGTCAACAGAATATACATTCTTCTCAGCACCACATCACACTTATTCTAAAATTGACCACATAATTGGAAGTAAAGCACTCCTCAGCAAATGTAAAATAATACAAATCAGAACAAATTGTCTCTCAGACCACAGTTCAATCAAATTAGAACTCAGGATTAAGAAACTCACTCAAAACTGTGCAACTACATGGAAACTGAACAACTGCTCCTGATAGACTAGTGGGTAAATACCGAAATGAAGGCAGAAATAAAGGTGTTCTTTGAAACCAATAAGAACAAAGACACAACATACCAGAATCTCTGGGACACATTTAAAGCAGTGTGTAGAGGGAAATTTATAGCACTAAATGCCCACAAGAGAAGGCAGGAAAGATCTAAAATTGACACCCTAACATCATAATTAAAAGAACTCGAGAAGCAAGAGCAAACTAACTCAAAAGCTAGCAGAAGGCAAGAAATAATTAAGATCAGAGCAGAAGAAGAAGGAGATAGAGACACAAAAAACCCTTCAAAAAATCAATAAATCCAGGAGCTGGTTTTTTGAAAAGATCAACAAAATTGATAGACTGCTAGCAAGACTAGTAAAGAAGAAAAGAGAGAAGAATCAAATAGATGCAATAAAAAATGAGAAAGGGGATATCACCACTGATCTCACAGAAATACAAACTACCATCAGAGAATACTATAAACAGCTCTACACAAGTAAACTAGAAAATCTAGAAGAAGTGGATACCTTCCTGGACACATACACCCTCCCAAGACTAAACCAGGAAGAAGCTGAATCATTGAATAGACCAATAACAGGCTCTGAAATTGAGGCAATAATTAATAGCCTACCCACAAAAAGAAGTCCAGGACCAGACAGATTCACAGCCAAATTATACTGGAGGTACAAAGAGGAGCTGGTACCACTCTTTCTGAAACTATTCCAATCAGTAGAAAAAAAGGGAATCCTCCCTAACTCATTTCATGAGGACAGCATCATCCTGATACCAAAGCTGGGCAGAGACACAACCAAAAAAGAGAATTTTAGACCAATATCCCTGATGATCATCAATACAAAAATCCTCAATAAAATACTGGCAAACTGAATCCAGCAGCACATCAAAAAGCTTATCCACCATGATCAAGTTGGCTTCATCCCTGGGATGCAAGGCTGGTTCAACATACTCAAATCAATAAATATAATGCATCATGTAAACAGAACCAACAACAAAAACCACATAATCATCTCAATAGATGCAGAAAAGGCCTTTGACAAAATTCAACAGCACTTCAAGCTAAAAACTCACAATAAAATAGGTATTGATGGAATGTATCTCAAAATAATAAGAGCTATTTATGACAAACCCACAGCCAATATCATACTGAATGAGCAAAAACTGGAAGCATTCCCTTGGAAAACAAGCACAAGACAAGGATGCCCTCTCTCACCACTCCTATTCAACATAGTGTTGGAAGTTCTGGCCAGGGCAATCAGGCAAGAGAAAGAAATAGAGACTATTCAATTAGGAAAAGAGGAAGTCAAATTGCCCCTTTTGCAGATGACATGATTGTGTATTTAGAAAACCCCATCGTCTCAGCCCAAACTCTCCTTAAGCCGACAAGCAACTTCAGCAAAGTCTCAGGATACAAAATCAATGTGCAAAAATCACAAGCATTCTTATACACCAATAACAGGCAAACAGCCAAATCGTGAGTGAACTCCCATTCACAATTGCTACAAAGAGAATAAAATACCCAGGAAACCAACTTACAAGGGATGTGAAGGACCTCTTCAAGGAGAACTACAAACACTGCTCAACTAAATAAAAGAGGACACAAACAAATGGAAGAACATTCCATGCTCATGGATAAGAAGAATCAATATTGTGAAAATGGCCATACTGCCCAAGGTAATTTATAGATTGGATGCCATCCCCATCAAGCTACCAATGACTTTCTTCATGCAATTGGAAAAAAACTACTTTAAAGTTCATATGGAACCAAAAAAGAGCCCACATTGCCAAGACAATCATAAGCAAAAAGAACAAAGCTGGAGGCATCATGCTACCTGACTTCAAACTATACTACAAGGCTACAGTAACCAAAACAGCATGGTACTGGTACCAAAACAGAGATATATACCAATGGAACAGAACAGAGCCCTCAGAAATAATACCACACATCTACAACCATCTGATCTTTGACAAACCTGACAAAAACAAGAAATGGGGAAAGGATTCCCTATTTAATAAATGGTGCTGGGAAAACTGGTTGGCCATATGTAGAAAGCTGAAACTGGATCTCTTCCTTATGCTTTATACAAAAATTAATTCAAGATGGATTGAAGACTTACATGTTAGACCTAAAACCATAAAAATCCTAGAAGAAAACCTAGGCAATACCATTCGGGACATAGGCATGGGCAAGTACTTCATGACTAAAATACCAAAAGCAATGGCAACAAAAGCCAGAATAGACAAATGGGATCTAATTAAACTAAAGAGCTTTTGCACGGCAAAAGAAACTACCATCAGAGTGAACAGGCAACCTACAGAATTGGGAGAAAATCTTTGCAATCTACCCATCTGACAAAGGGCTAATATCCAGAATCTAAAAAGAATTTAAACAAGTTCACAAGAAAAAACAACCCCATCAAAAAGTGGGCAAAGGATATGCACAGACACTTCTCAAACAAAGATATTTATGCAGCCAAAGGACACATGAAAAAATGCTCATCATCACTGGCCATCAGAGAAATGCAAATCAAAACCACAATGAAATACCATCTCATGCCAGTTAGAATGGCAATCATTAAAAAGTCAGGAAACAACCTGGAGAGCAGGTGGAGAAATAGGGACACTTTTACACTGTTGGTGGGAGTGTAAATTAGTTCAACCATTGTAGAAGATAGTGTGGCAATTTCTCAAGGTTCAAGAACTAGAAATAGCTTTTGACCCAGCGATCCCATTACTTGGTATATTCCCAAAGGATTATAAATCATGCTACTATAAAGACACATGCACAAATATGTTTATTGCAGCACTATCCACAATATCAAAGACTTGGAACTAACCCAAATGTTTGTCAATGATAGACTGGATTAAGAAAATGTGGCACATATACACCATGGAATACTATGCCGCCATAAAAAGGATGAGTTCATGTCCTTTGCAGGGGCATGGATGAAGCTGGAAACCATCATTCTCAGCAAACTGTCACAAGGACAGAAAAACCAAACACCACATGTTCTCACTCATAGGTAGGAATTGAACAATGAGAACACTTGGACACAGGGCAGGGAACATCACACACTGGGGCCTGTTGTGGGGTGGGGGACTGGGGGAGGGATAGCATTAGGAGAAATACCTAATGTAAATGATGAGCTGATGGTGCAGCAAACCAACATGGCACATGTATACGTATGCATCAAGCCTGCACGTTGTGCACATGTACCCTAGAACTTAACGTATAATAAAAATAAATAAATAAATAAATTCACTCATATATCAACATCTGTTTCTGGGCTCTTATCTTTCATTGATTTTTTTATTTTAATTTTTTAACAATGTAAGACACACTTCCTGAACATTATCTAATTTCATAATAATCTTGGCCATTCTCAGGCACTTATTCTTCTATAGCAATGTTAACATGATCCCCCATGCCAACTCTTCAAAACAGAAACAAATGAGAATTGATTGAATTGATATTTTGAGTGATATTAAGTCTTCTTTTCCAAGAACATGGTACATTTCAGTTTGATCAGATTTTGTCTTTCATTAAGGTTTGATTCTTCTCTGAGCATACATTCTACAACATTTATGCCAGATTTATTTCAAAAATTTTATAATTTGTATCATTATGTGTATAGAATCATTTCTTATAGTTTGTTGTAACTAGTAGATAAGTCTGTTAACTTTGCATATTTATCTTTTATTAAGCGACTCTATTACTAGCTAGTAGTTCTTTTACTAAACTCTGTTTGTGATATGTATACAATAATGTTATCAATTGAAGCAAATTCTATTTTTGTAATATTTATTATTTTTATTTTACTTTTGAATTTACTTGAACTTCCAAAACAGTGTTGATTTTAACGGAAATGGCTTTAGTGTTGTACCAAGACTGATGTTAGTTTTTGGTAAATAATTTGGTGTTAGTTTTTATAAGTAATTTTTATTATATTTAAGGAGTTTTCTTATATTCCTAGCTTTATAGCTTTTATTAAGAATAGCTGCTGAATTTTATTGTGATTTTTTGAAATTTTTAAAAATTATCATAACATTTTTCTCCTTTAATGTGCTCATTAATCGATTACATTTATAAATATCAGGCACAGGACCACCTATGCATTCCTAGAATAAACCCTACTTGATCATAAAATAATCTTCTTTTGATACACTGCTGGATTCTAATGGATAATATTTTATATATCATTTTTATATTTGTCTTGACAAATGAGATTGGTGTCTAGCATGTTTATTTTTTCCATCACTTAATAAAGTTATTTTGCTAAGGTTATATTTATGTCATAAAATAAATTACAAACACTTTCTTTCTCTAAATGGTTTGGAATAGTTTTAATAATATTGGAATTATCTTATTAAAACATATTAAATAAAGCTCAGCTTTGAAACTATCTGGCAGATTTCAGATTAATTTTATATAATCTCTCTTTTATAATTGGTTTAAATTTTCTATGTCTTGAGTCAGGATTGGTAGCTTATATTTTGCTATGAAATAATTCATTTTGAATAGAATGAAAATGAAATTACAATTTATCAAAATTTGTGGAATGTAGCTAAAGTACTGCTTGGGGAAATGTATACCATTGAAAGCTTATACAGTCATGCATCACTTAACAACAGAGACACATTCTAAGAAATGCATCATTAGGCAATTTCATTGTAGTGTAAACATCACAGAGTGTACATAAATCTAAATAGTATAGCCTACTACATACCTAGGCTATATAGCATAGCCCACTGCTCCTAGGCTACAAACCCGTAGAGCATGTTACTGCACTGAATACTGTAGGCAATTGTAACACAATGGCATTTATGTATCTAAACATATGTAAACACAGAAAAGGTACAATGAAAATACAGTATAAACGATTTTTAAAACTGTATACCTGTGTAGGGCACTTACCATGAATAGAGCTTACACGACTGGAAGTTGCTCTGGGTGAGTGAGTGAGTGAGTGGTGGTAAATGTAATGGCCTAGGATATTATTGTACACAACTGTAGACTTTATAAACAGTGTACACTTAGACTACACCAAATTTATTTTAAAATATTTTTCAATAATAAACTTAGGTTACCATATCTTTTTTTGCTTTATAAGCTTTTAATCTTTTTAACTTTTGACTTTTGTAGTAACACTTAGCTTAAAACACAAACACATTGTGCCACTATACAAAAGTATTTTCTTTATCCTTATTCTATAAGCTTTTTTCTATTTCTTTTTTACTTTTTAACTTTTTTGTTAAAAACTAAAACACGAACACACAAACACTTAGTTTTGTTAAAATCTAAGACACATCAGCCTAGGCCTACACAGCCTCATCTTCCACTTTCATATCTTGTCCTACTGGAAGGTCTAGAGGGACAGTAACAGGCATAGGGAGCTGCTATCTTCTATGAAAAAAATGCCTTCTTCTGGGGTATCTTCTGAAGATCATGCCTGAGCTTATTTTACAGTTAAGTTTTTTTTAAATAGGAGTACACCCCAACATAATGAAAAAGAGTATCGTATAGTAAACACAAGAATCACTAACATGGCCATTGATTAAGTATTATGTACTATACATAATTATACTGCTAAACTTTTACACTACTGGCAACACAGTAGGTTCATTTACATCAGCATCACAACAAACACATGAATAATATGTAATGCTATGCCCTTAAAATGGCTACATCACTAGGCAAGAGGAATTTTTCAGTTCCATTATAATCTTATGGGACTATTGATGCATATTGACCAGAATGTTGTTATGCAGCACGACTGTATTAGAAAAGACGAAAAGTCTCAAATCACTAATCTAAGCTTCCACCTTAAGAAATTAGAGAGGAGCAAATGCCAACTCAAAGAAAACAGAAAAAAGAAATAAAGAGCAGAAATAAATGAATTTTTAAAAAAGAAAAAAAATCAATGAAACCAAAAGCTATTTTTTAAAAATTGTCAATGAAACTGATAAATTTCTAGCTGGTTTGAGGAAGAAAAAAGAAGAAAGGACAAAATTATTGATATAAAAGAGGGCCATCTCTGCGAAGTCCACAGACATTAAAAAACACAAAACAACAACAAAAGCCCACTACACTAAGAGAATATTATGAAAAACTCTATGCCTATATATTTGAGAACTAAGATATAAATTAACCAAATTCTTGAAAAGCACAAGTTATTAAAACTACATTAAAGGAATAGATAACTGAAAGTGCCCTATGTTTGTTAAAGGAGTTAAAGTTGTCATTGAAAATCCTTTCAGCAACAGTAAACAAAAAAACTTTAGGCCCAGACAGTGTCAATTAATAAATTCCACCAAATACTTGTGGATGAAATATTATTTCTACACAATATCATTCAGAAAATAGAAGAGAAGAGATCAATTTCTAACTCATTTAATGAAGTCAGCATTACCGTAATTTAAAAACCAGACAAAGACATTACACGAAAAGAAAACTGAAGATCTTGGTCCCTCATGAATGTAGATGCAAATATCAACAAAATATTAACAAATCAAATATTACATTGCATAAAAAGGGCACTATATCACAACCAAGTGGGATTTATCTCTGGAATGCAAGGCTAATTTGCCACATTAACAAACTGAAGCAGGAAAAATCACCTGATTAAATAGTTGAAAAAATTGAACAATATTCAACATCCATTCATGGTAAAGACTCTGATTAGACTTGGATAAAAAGAAAATTTACATAACATGATCAAGGACACTTGTATGAATCCTACACAAACATAATATTTAATGGTGAAAAATTGAATATCCTCCCTTCCCCTAAGATCAGAAACAAAGCAAGGATGTCATCTCTCACCACTTCTATTCAACACCATACTGACAGTCTTAGCCAGTAAGACTTAAAAGGAAAAAAATAAAGCACATAGTTTGGAAAGAAAGAAATAAAACTCTCTGTAACCACGGTTCCCAAGATTTCTTATGCAGAAGATTCTAAAGAATCTTAAAAAAAACCCACACATTTTAAAACTGTGAGTTTTCCAAAACACAAGTCAATTTTAAAAACTCAATTGTATTTCTACATACTAACAGTAAATAATTAGAATTTAAAACAAAAACGACTACATTTAATTATACCAAAAAAGAAAAATATACTTATGTATAATTATGTAACAAATTATGTGCAGGAACTCTGTGCTGAAAACCAGAAAATATTTGTGAAAGAAATCAAAGAATACCCAAACAAATGAAGAGATATATCATGTTCATGGATTGAAAGATTTAATACTGTTAAAAAATATATTTCCCCCAATTTGGTCCCAGCCAAAACCCCAGTAAGCTTTTATACAGATATCCCCAAAATGATCCTAAAATATATATACAAAAACAGTGGACTCAAAGAGCAAAAATGATTAAAAAAAAAAAAAAGTTGGAGAACTCACACTATCTAACTTCAAGAATTATTGTAGAGCTATAATAATCAAATCAGCATGATATTAGTGAAAGATCAAAGAAACTGAAGAGAGAGTTCCAAAACAGACCAACGCAAATATAGTCAACTGATTTTTTACAATGATACAAACACAATTTAATGGAGCAAAAATAATATTTTAGCAAAGAGTGCAAAACACTTGGATATTCACATGTAAAACAATGAACTTTGACCTGAATCTTATAAACCTTATATAAAAATTAACTCAAAAGTGATCTAGATCTAAATGCAAATGATAAAACTTCTAGGAGACATCAGAGATTTTGGATTGGCAAAGCATTTTAAAAATATAGCACTAACCACTAGACCAACCTTACAAGAGATCCTTAAGTAATTTCTAAACATGAAAGAATGATATCTGCTACCACAAAAACATGCTTAAGTACACAGCCCACAGACCCTATAAAGCAAGCACATAATAGAAACTACAAAGGAACCAACTAACAACTTCAAAGCAACCGGCTAATAACTTCATGATAGGATCAAAACCTCACATATCAGTATTAACCTTGAATGTAAATGGTCTAAACACCCCACTTAAAAGGCACGGAGTGGAAAGTTGGATTAAAAAAACAAGACCTGGCCAGGCATGGTGGCTCACGCCTGTAATCCCAGCACTTTGGGAGGCTGAGGCGGGCAGATCATGAGGTCAGGAGATCGAGACCATCCTGGCTAACACAGTGAAACCTCGTCTCCACTAAAAACACAAAAAATTAGCCAGTCGTGCTCGTGGGTGCCTGTAGTCCCAGCTACTCAGGAGGCTGAGGCAGGAGAATGGCGTGAACCCGGGAGGCAGAGCTTGCAGTGAGCTGAGATAGCACCATTGCACTCCAGCCTGGGCGACAGAGCAAGACTCCACAAAAAAAAAAAAAAAAAAAAAAAAAAAAGACCTATCTGTCTGCTGTCTTCAGAAGACCCATCTCACATATAATGATACTCATAGGCTCAAAATAAAAGGTTGAAGAAAGATCTATCATGACAACAGAATACAAAAAGGAGCAGGGGTCACTATTCTTATATCAGATAAAACAGACTTTAAACCAACGAAAGTCAAAAGGAACAGAGTGGCATTATATAACAATAAAGGATTCAATTCAACAAGAAGACTTCACCAAAATACTTACACACCCAACACTGGAATAGCCAGATTCATAAAAGGAGTACTTCTAGACCTACAAGGAGTCATAGACAGCCACAAAATAATAGTGGGGGACTTCAACACCCAACTGACAACATTCTGCCTTATTTCATCAAGGCAGAAAACTCACAAAGAAACTTTGGACTTAAAAATTTGACATTTGACCAATTAGACCTAGTAGATACCCACAGAATACTCCACCCATTAACCACAGAATACACATTCTTTTCATCTACACACAGAACATACTCCAAGATTGACCACAGGCTTGGCCATAAAGAATGTTTCAATAAATTTTTTTTTTTTTTTTTTGAGACGGAGTCTCACTGTTGCCCAGGCTGGAGTGCAGTGGCACAATCTCGGCTCAAAATCATAGCAACCATACTTTCGGATCTCAGTGTAATTAAAATAGAGATCAATACCAAGATCTTTTAAAACCACACGATTACATGGCAATTAAACAACTTCCACCTGAATGATTTTTGGGTAAACAACAACATTAAGGCAGAAATCAAAAAATTCTTTGAAAGAAATGAAAACAGAGACACAACATACCAAAATCTCTAAGATGCAGAAAAGCACTGGTAACAGGAAAACATGAGAAAGATCTCAAATTAACAATCTAACATCACACAGAGAACTAGGAAAAAAGAATAAACTCACCTCAAAGCTAGCAAAAGACAAGAAATAACTAAAATCGAGCAGAAGTGAACAAAATTGAAACCCAAAAATCCATACAAAAAAAATCAGTGAAACCAAAAGTGTGTTTTTTGAAATAATAAACAAGATTGCTAGACTGCTAACTAGATTGACAAAGAAAAGAGAGAAAAATCAAACAAGCACAACCAGAAACAACAAAGTTAACATTACAACCTATCCCACAAAATACAAAAGATCATTAGATACTATTATGAACACCTCTATGCATACAAACTAGAAAATCTAAGGAAAATGGTAAATTCCTGGAAGCACACAACCTCCTACTATTGAATCAGGAAGAAACTGAAACCCTGAACAGACTAATATCAAGTTCCAAAATTGAATCAGCAAGAAAAACCTACCAACCAGAAAAGCCCTGAACAAAGTAGGATTCACATCCAAATTCTACCAGATGTACAAAGAAGAGCTGGGACCAATCTTACTGAAATTCTTCCAAAAGGTGAGGAGTGACTCCTCCTTAACTCATTCTATGAAGCCAGCATCACCTTGATACTAAAACCTGGCAAAGACACAGTGAAAAAAGAAAACTGCAGGCCAATAACCCTGATGATGCAAAAATGCTCAACAAAGTACTAGCAAACCAAATCCAGCAGCACATCAAAAAGTTAGTTCACCATGATCAAGTAGACTTCATTCCCGGCATGCAAGACCAGCTCAAAAACACAAATTAATACATGCATAATAAACAGAAATAAAAACAAAAACCATATGATCATCTGAACAGACACAGGAAAAACAACTTTTAGTAAAATCCAACACCCCTTCATGATAAAAACCCTCAAGAAACTAGATATTGAAGGAACATACCTCAAAATAATGAGTCATTTATGACAAACCCACAGCCAACATCATACTAAATGGGCAAAAGCTGGAAGCATTCCCCTGGAAAACTAAAACAAAACAAGGATGCCCATTCTCACCACTCCTATTCAACATAGTCCTGAAAGTCCTAGCCAGAGCAATGAGGCAAGAGAAAGAAATATAAGGCATCCAAATAGAAAAAGAAGTCAAACTATCTCTCTTCACTGATGATATGATTCTACACCTAGAAAACCCTATAGGCCATGCCAAAAGTCTCCTGAACTGATAAATGACTTAGGAAAGTTTCAGGAAACAAAATAATATACAAAAATCTGTAGCATTTTTATACACAAATAACGTTCAAGCTGAATGCCAAATTCAGAACACACTCCCTTTACAATAGCCATAAACAAAAAAAATCTAAAAATACATCTAACTGAAGAGGTAAAATATCTCTGCAAGAACTACAAAACACTGCTAAAGAAATTACAGATAACACAAACGAATGCAAAACATTCCAAGCTCATGGTTTGGAACAATTAATATTGCTAAAATGGTCATACTCTCCAAAGCAATAGAAGGATTCAATGATATTCCTATCAAGTCTAACAATGTCACTTTTCACAGAACTAGAAAAAATCTATTTATTCTCTAGGGGCAGGGCATAGCCATACAAAAGGCAGTAGAAACCTCTGCAGACTTAAATGTCCCTGTCTGACAGCTTTGAAGAGAGCAGTGGTTCTCCCAGCATGAGTTTGAGATCTGAGAACAGACAGACGGCCTCCTCAAGTGGGTCCCTGACCCCCGAGTAGTCTAACTGGGAGGCACCCCCCAGGAGGGGCAGACTGACACCTCACACGGCTGGGTACCCCTCTGAGAGGAAGCTTCCAGAGGAACGATCAGGCAACAACATTTGCTGTTCAGCAATATTCACTGTTCTACAGCCTCTGCTGCTGATACCCAGGCAAACAGGGTCTGGAGTGGACCTCCAGCAAACTCCAACAGACCTGCAGCTGAGGGTCCTGACTCTTAGAAGGAAAACTAACAAACAGAAAGGAAATCCACACCAAAACCCCATCTATACGTCACCATCATCAAAGACCAAAGGTAAATAAAACCACGAAGATGGGGAAAAAACAGAGCAGGAAAGCTGAAAATTCTAAAAATCAGAGCACCTCTCCCCCTTCAAAGGAATGCAGCTGCTCACCAGCAACGGAACAAAGCTGAATGGAGAATGACTTTGACGAGTTGAGAGAAGAAGGCTTCAGACGATCAAACTTCTCCAAACTAAAGGAGGAAGTTCAAACCGAACAAAAGGAGGAAGTTCAAACCCATCACAAAGAAGCAAAAAACCTTGAAAAAAGTATTAGACGAATGGCTAACTAGAATAACCAGTGTAGAGAAGTCCTTAAATGACCTGATGGAGCTGAAAACCATGGCACGAGAACTATGTGATGAATGCACAAGCTTCAGTAGCCGATTTGATCAACTGGAAGAAAGGGTATCATGACTGAAGATCAAATGAATGAAATGAAACAAGAAGAGAAGTTTAGAGAAAAAAGAGTAAAAAAAAATGAACAAAGCCTCCAAGAAATATGGGACTATGTGAAAAGACCAAATCTACATCTGATTGGTGTACCTGAAAGTGACACGGAGAATGGAACCAAGTTGGAAAACACTCTGCAGGATATTATCCAGGAGAACGTCCCCAACCAAGCAAGGCAGGCCAACATTCACATTCAGGAAATACAGAGAATGCCACAAAGATACTCCTTGAGAAGAGCAACTCCAAGACACGTAACTGTCTGATTCACCAAAGTTGAAATGAAGGAAAAAATGTTAACAGCAGCCAGAGAGAAAGGTCGGGTTACCCACAAAGGGAAGCCCATCAGACTAACAGTGGATCTCGGCAGAAACTCTACAAGCCAGAAGAGAGTGGGGGCCAATATTGAACATTCTTAAAGAAAAAAACTATTCTAAAATTCATATGGAACCAAAAAAGAGCTCAAATAGTAAAGACACTTCTAAGAAAGAAGAACAAAGCCAAAGGCATCACACTACCCAACTTCAAACTATAATACAAGGCTACAGTAACCAAAACAACATGGTCGTGGTACAAAAACAAACATATAGACCAATGGAACAGCATAGACAACCAAGAAATAAAGCTGCATACCTACAGTCATCTGATTTTTTTAGCATAATGTTATTTTTTTAAATTTTATTATAAGCCATCTGATTCTTAACAAAGTTGACAAAAATAAGCAATAGGAAAAGAACTCCCTATTCAATAAATGGTGATGGGATAGCTGGCCAGCCATATGCAGAAGAATGAAGCTGAACCCTTACCTTTCATCATATACAAAAATGATCTGAAGATGAATTAAAGATTTAAATGTAAAACCTCAAACTGTAAGAATCCTATAAGAAAACCAAGGAAATACCATTCTGGGCATCAGCCTTGGGAAATAACTTATGAGTAAGTCCTCAAAAGCAATTGCAACAAAAACAAACATTGACAAGTGGGACCTAATTATGCTAAAGAGCTTCTGCTCAGCAAAAGAAAGTATCAACAGAGTAAACAGATAACATACAGAATGGGAGAAAATATTTGCAAACGATACATCCAACAAAAGTCTAATATCCAGAATCTGTAAGGAATTTAAACAATTGAAACTGGGAATGATGAAAGTGATTACAAAGGGACAGCAGCACAAGGGTGTTTTTGGATCAATGGAGCTGTTTTGTGTAATTGTACTTGTGGATATATGGTTTATGCATTTGTTAAATACTAAATGGGCAAAACAGTTCATTCAAAGAGTGAATTCTACTGTATGCGAATTTTAAAAATAAATCGAGATGTCAGTGAAACCCAGGATGAAATGCAAACTATGACAAGGGAATCTAACCATATTGCAATAAGTGACTTAGCCACGCTGAAGGGGATGAGACAAAAAAGGAACTGACCTAAGTAACTTTGCAAAACAGTGTTTTCCCTGGGTACTGTTAAGGCTAAAATAAAGAAGACTGTATACAAACATTGTGCTCTAGTTGGTCAACTTCTCTCTCAGGAAAGTATGGGTTAGCAAGGCTGAAACTATTTTACATGTATAACAAATACGTAAATATATTTTAGATTACAAAAAGCAGTTTTCTTACTGTTAGAGGAAGAAACTATAAGCAAATTACAAATGCTAGAATGAACTGTTTGGTGCTAGATTAGAGTTGAAAATTTTAATACGAACTTGTGTGTTTTTAAAAAAAAGTATGTATGTTTATGTGTATATGTGTGAATATATAACTAGCAAAATAATATGTATTTCCAAACCAGAACCTGTATGTAAATGCTTATACACTAATAGCTTTATTTATAATCACCAAAAACTGGAAACCACCCATGGGCCCTTCAACAGGTGAATATCTATCTATCTATCTATCTATCTATCTATCTATCTATCTATCTATCTATCTATCTATCTGATTGATCTATCTATCTAGATATAGATGTATGTAGAATCAATATAGATTCAATGCCATCCCCATCAAGCTACCAATGACTTTCTTCACAGAATTGGAAAAAACTACTTTAGAGTTCATATGGAACCAAAAAAGAGCCCACATTGCCAAGACAATCATAAGCAAAAAGAACAAAGCTGGAGGCATCACGCTACCTGACTTCAAACTATACTACAAGGCTACAGTAACCAAAACAGCATGGTACTGGTACCACAACAGAGACATAGATCAATGGAACAGAACAGAGCCCTCAGAAATAATACCACACATCTAAAACCATCTGATCTTTGACAAAGCTGACAAAAACAAGAAATAGGGAAAGGATACCCTATTTAATAAATGGTGCTGGGAAAACTGGCTAGCCATATGTAGAAAGCTGAAACTGGATCCCTTCCTTATACCTTATACAAAAATTAATTCAAGATGGATTAAAGACTTACATGTTAGACCTAAAACCATAAAAACCCTAAAAGAAAACCTAGGCAATACCATTCAGGACACAGACATGGGCAAGGACTTCATGTCTAAAACACCAAAAGCAATGGCAACAAAAGCCAAAATTGATAAATGGGATCTAATTAAACTAAAGAGCTTCTGCATAGTAAAAGAAACCACCATCAGAGTGAACAGGCAACCTACAGAATGGGAGAAAAATTTTGCAACCTACTCATCTGACAAAGGGCTAATATCCAGAATCTACAAAGAACTCAAACAAATTTACAAGAAAAAAACAAAAAATCCATCAAAAAGTGGGCAAAGGATATGAACAGACACTTCTCAAAAGACATTTATGCAGCCAACAGACACGTGAAAAAATGCTCATCATCACTGGCCATCAGAGAAATGCAAATCAAAACCACAATGAGATACCATCTCACACCAGTTAGAATGGTGATCATTAAGAAGTCAGGAAACAGCAGGTGCTGGAGAAGATGTGGAGAAATAGGAACACTTTTACACTGTTGGTGGGACTGTAAACTAGTTCAACCATTGTGGAAGTCAGTGTGGCGATTCCCCATGGATAAAGAACTAGAAATACCATTTGACCCAGCAATCCCATTACTGGGTATATACCCAAAGGATTATAAATTATGCTACTATAAAGACACATGCACATGCATGTTTATTGCAGCACTTGGAAACCAACCCAAATGTCCATCAATGATAGACTGGATTAAGAAACTGTGGCACATATACACCACTATAGCAAAGACTTGGAACCAACCCACATGTCCATCAATGATAGACTGGATTAAGAAACTGTGGCACATATACACCATGGAATACTATGCAGCCATAAAAAAGGATAAGTTCATGTCCTTTGTAGGGACATGGATGAAGCTGGAAACCATCATTCTCAGCAAACTATCGCAAGGACAAAAATCCAAACACTGCATGTTCTCACTCATAGGTGGGAATTGAACAATGAGAACACTTGGACACAGGAAGGGGAACATCACACCCCAGGGCTGGGGGCGGGTAAGGAAAGCATTAGGAGGTATACCTAATGCAAATGACGAGTTAATGGGTGCAGCACACCAACATGGCACATGTATACATATGTAACAAACCTGCAGGTTGTGCACCTGTACCCTAGAACTTAAAGTATAATAAATAAATAAACAAATATAGATGTATGTCCTAATATATATTTATATGTTTTCCAGGTCTGTCTAGAAGTAGAGACACCTTAGAAGCAACAAGCATATCTAGTGCTGAGATCCAATCCTCCAATATAAGGAACCAGGCTTTCATTGAAGAAATGGTCAAGTCCAGGGGTATGGACAAGAGCATACAAGCATCTTGTCACATCAAAAATTAAGTGCTAAAACTTACACAAAAATTAAAAGTATAGTCATGTCAAAAGGACACAGAAGCCAATCTGGTGGACCTCCTAATGAGCAAATATGGAATAATTTGAACAAATGATAGTATTGGATAATGGGTCAGAAAATAAAATAAATATCCATGAATCTATACTGATACAAATAAATGATTGAATCAATAAATAGAGGATCAAGAAAAGTTCTTCACAAGAATTTCAATTAATAAATGTAGAAGGAATGAAGAAAATAGAAAACCACCATTAAAAAAACATTATAGTAATAATCAATGCACGCAATATCCTCCAATGAATGCTAAAATTGGTAGGTGAAGGTTTAATAAGAAATAGAATTATCTGAGTAGCCTCAAAGTTATCTTCCTCCCAAATATTTATTAATTTTTGTTTGTTTGTTTGTTTTGAGACGGAGTCTTGCTCTGTCGCCCAGGCTGGAGTGCAGTGGCCTGATCTCGGCTCACTGCAAACTCCGCCTCCCGGGTTCACGCCAGCTATTCTCCTGCCTCAGCCTCCCAAGTAGCTGGGACTACAGGCGCCCACCACCATGCCCAGCTAACTTTTTGTATTTTTAGTAGAGACGGGGTTTCACCATGTTAGCCAGGATAGTCTCGATCTCCTGACCTCGTGATCAGCCCACCTCGGCCTCCCAAAGTGCTGGGATTACAGGCGTGAGCCACCACGCCTGGCATATTTATTAATTTTAAAGAGAAAAAATGGTAAGGTTGGAGTGGAAAAAATCTGTCAGACACCACTTTAACCAAGTGATAAAGGTTAATATCACCAGTAAAAAGACATATCGACATCATATACCCACTGATATGAGGTACTGAGGAGGGCAAATTCCCCAAAATCCATAACTTGAATCTGATCACAAGAAAACATCAAACAAATCCAACTTGGGAGACAGTTTATGAAGTACCTGGTCAGTACTCCTCAAATGTGTCAAGGTCAAGAAAGACAAGGAATGACTGAGAAATTACCACCAACTGGAGACTAGTGAAATCCGACAACTAACTGGCAATGTGGTATCCTGGATTAGATGCTGAACACACACACTACACACATACAAAGAACATTAGTGGAAAAACTAGTGAAAACTAAATAAAGTCTGTAGTTTAGTTAATAGTATTGTGTCAATGCTAATTTCTTATTTTTGATAGTTGTACCATGCTCACGTGGGGAAGCCTGGATGAAGGGTAGATAGGAACTCTTTGTACTATGAAACCCCTCAATAAGTCTAACCTTTTCAAACTAAAATGTTAAAAATAACATTTTAGTTATAGTTATTCTTTAGTTATAAAGAATTATATCTGTATCTCTCTGGCTGACACATTGTTTAGTGTATATAGCTTTGTGAGTTTTTGTGATTTTTGAAAACTCTACCTTTATCATCATGTAACATCCTTTTTAACCTATTTAACATAATTATTCTTATATTCCACCCTACCTGGTATTAATATTTGTTTTAATTTGCCTTGCATTTTTCACTCCCCACCCAACAAAGGTACATCCCCTTTACCCCAAATGTTCTTTATCACTTTAAATGTCAAGTCATGTAAAACAAATTATTTAAAAAATAAAAAAAATTTAAAACAAAGGATATGTAGTGCTCAGTGTTTTAAACTCAGTCTAGTAGTGTCTCCTATGAGGAAAATTTATCAGGTTGGTGCAAAAGTAATTGCGGTTTTTGTCATGGCTTCTACTTACCTTTAATGGTAAAAACTGCAATTATACTTTTGCACCAGCCTAATAGTTTATTTACATTGGGAATAAAAGTCGATATACTTAATTTTATTTCAAGCAATTTTATATATACTCTTTATTTCATTTGTCACTTTCTCTTTTTATTTTTCATTATTAGTTCTAATGTGATGCTATTACTATTTTTTCATATATTAATTTGCATGTTCTAGTACTTTAATTGCACTTTTATGACACATATAAAAATACACATTTTGTGCTACTGGTCTATAGATACCAACTCTTTCTACCACCAATGTACTCACTTCCATCACTGTCCTCCTCCATCCCAATATAATGAGACATTTAGAATAAGTTTTACTTATTCTATTTTTTAATAAGTTTTATAAGTTTTACTTATTCTATTATTTTTTACTTCTCCCTTCCAGATGAGGTCAAATTAGAATGCTTTTATTCCCATACCTCAACTCCATTTCCTACGTTTTGCTGAAATTCCAGATTTTGGTTACATTTTCTCTTGAAGTATGTCTCTTTTATTTTGAAAATCCTAATTTGGTAGTTACAAACATCAGCATTCACACTGAAATTATCTATTTAAATTAAGCCACATACATGGCACGGTTCATTGCTTGCTGCTCTCATTTTCTTTCTTCATCTTCTCTTTTAGTAGGTCTCTGCTCTGCTCATTTGTTTGGCTAGAATTCTTTCTCAAACATTTTATTCAGATATATATGCAGACAGTGTATACTCTGACTTCCTGGATTTCAGCAAATATTTTTCTTTTACTCTCATAGGTAAATGATATCTTGGCTAGGACTGGAATCCCTGGGTTGCAGTCATTTTTTTCTCGTGATCTACAGATATTACATAACTATCTCTGTCTTCCAGTCTGATCCACTCTGATTCTTTTTCAGTTTAAAAAAATTTGCTCTGTTTGAAAATTTGTAAGATTTTCTCATTATAAGTTCAGAACTTTTTCTAGAATGTGCATACGTGTATTCTTATTTATTAAGCCTGCCTGAAACTTGAATTTATGGATTCAGTCTGTGTTATGTCTGCCTTCAGCTCAGGGATATTTTTTCTTATTATTTGTTTAATTATTGCTTTGCCATGTGTTCTTTGGTTCTCCTTCTGGAACTCTTATTATTTTTATGTTAGAGCTTCTGGTTCTGAACCCTAGATCGTTATTTTTTCTTCTCTGTCTTTTTGCTGGGGGAAACATTCCTCCTACTTTATCTTCTAGACTACCAATTTGAGTCTCAATAGTGATCATCCTCTTACTCAGTTCCTCTTACTAATTTTAATTCATGTCTTTCTTCGAGAAATTATTTCACTGCTATGATTAAAGCTCTATAATTGCTGTATTTTTTTGTGCATGTGCGATCGTCCCATCCAGCAGTTCCATTCCATCAGAACTTCCCATTTTGGGCTTTTGGTTTATCCTTTATCTTTCTGTCTACTGACTTTATTTAAATGTATCATCAGTTTTGTCCACCTTTAGAACTCAGATCCAGCTGGTGATCTTAAGTTATGGCAATCTCAAGACCGATGGACTGGTGGTATATCATTCAGAAAATTGTCAGTCTGATATAGTTTGGACGATGTTCCCTGTAAATCTCATGTTGAATTATAATCTACAATGTTGGAGATGAGGCTTAGTGGGAGGTTTTGGGTCATGAGGGTGGATCGCTCATGGTTTGGTGCTGTCATCACAATAGTGAATGCATGAGTTCTCACAAGAACTGGTGGTTTAAAGTGTGTGGCCCCTCCCCTGCCTCTCTTTCTTGCTCCTGCTCTGGCCATGTGACGTGCCTGCTCCCCCTTCACCTTCCACCATGAGTAAAAGCTCCCTGGCCGGGCACAGTGGCTCACTCCTGTAATCCCAGCACTTTGGGAGGCCGAGGTGGGCAGATCACGAGGTCAGGAGATCGAGATCATCCTGGCTAACACAGTGAAACCCTGTCTCTACTAAAAATACAAAAAATTAGCCGGCCATAGTAGTGGGCGCCTATAGTCCCAGCTACTCAGAAGGCTGAGGCAGGAGAATGGTGTGAACCCTGGAGGCAGAGCCTGCAGTGAGCCGAGATTGCGCCACTGCACTCCAGCCTGGGCGACAGAGTGAGACTCCATCTCAATAAAAAACAGCAACAACAAAAAACAAACAAACAAACAAACAAAACGCTCTCTGAGGCCTCCTTAGAAGCCAAGTAGATGCTGGCAGCATACTTCCTACACAGCCTGCAGAACTGTGAGCCAATTAAACCTCTTTTCTTTATAAATTACCTGGTCTCAGGTATTTCTTTATAGCAATGTAAGAAGAGCTTAATACACAGTCTCTGGCTGAAGTAGCAAGATGGAACCTTTCTTCTTTCTGATCAACTCAGCTGGAAAAGCTAGAATTTTCCAGCCTCCGTATGCCCTCAGCCATCTTGGACATGGAGATGGGCAGGTCCTTCCAGGAATGCACACATAAGCTGATGCTGCTTTTCCTTGAAAGGATACACAGATTTCTAAGTGTATCATGCTCTTTTCTGATTCTGAATTCTCAACTCATGACTTTCTCATCACTAGTTCCCAGGCACTTATCAAGCCTAGAGAAGAAAAAGGCCTACTCTTTCGCTCTTCAATTGGCCTGGTAGACATGAACCTGGTTCACACTAGTCTCCATCTATCTACTGGTTCTTATGGTTTGATGCTCAATGGAGAAAATTGTTGGGCAAATTTGAATTAGGCAAAGGGGCTAGCCAAAGTTATCAAAAGACATCACCTCCAATAACTACTTTTCAGTTTCATAAACTAAGCCCCAGGAACACACAAGGCCATTCCCAGCTTATTTATGGGACAGCTTTATGCCCAGTTTTTCCCAATGGGATGTCCTATTCCCAGACCAGCAAGGCCTTAATGTCTCAGAACCCACCTATTCTGAGGAGGTGGATTGGAAAAAAAGGTTAGCCTTCTCATATCATCATTCTTTATTAGTAATCACTACCCTGATTGTGGCAAATACATTTAATCTTATTTGTCAAATTCAATTCATTAATCTGTCTACAATAGCAACTGAGCACAAAGAAGGCTTCGAGCACTGTCCTATATGCTAGAGATACATTGGTGAACTGGAAACCATTACTGACTCCTGTCAGGAGCCCTGTATTAAAGAGCTTTTGCGATCCCATCCCAGCTGTCCCAGTAGAGTGCTATAGTTAATTAGTGGAATCTGGACAGAGAATTTAAATTTGAACTCTGTCTCTGGACAGAGAATTTGAACATGGCAGCGTATGTGTCAAGAAGCTTCATTTTATATATTGGTTGGAGTAAAACATATCTGTCTATTTTACTTTGAGCTTTTATTTTTGTGGCTTGGTGAAGTTTTTCTGATTCTGGGAAATCTAACAAATTTTGGATCAAATTTAGATCTACAAACCTTGTAGTTTCCTTCACAGTGATTGCTACACATTGTCTCATCTTCTCATTCCCACAACCATAAAAGTATTTCTCTAAATGATTTTAGACACTTTTTCTTAAGGATGACTTGGCAGAAGGTACAAAGGACAAAATTTTATAGCTCTTTGGCAATATCAGTTGCTCTAAATATCATTTTTAAATTGAGAAGGAGTAATTTTCTGTTCTTAAGGGAGAAAGCCACTCCTCTCTCATAAGAGTTTTTGGGTCCTAATTGCTGTTGAACTGGAGAGTATCTCCTTAAATTTTATACTGTGAACCTGTTGTGTCTAACCCTAGTCCAACACCTGTCTAGCTATCATTCCTTTATAAGTAACTGATCTTCTCTCACTGGCTGCATTAAAGATTCTCTCTTCTTCTTCTTAGGTATTCTGTAGCTTCACTGCAATGTGTACAAACAGATTTGTTTTTACTTGGTGAGAGATAATTTTTATCTCTCATCAAGGCAGTAAATTCTCATATATTATCTCCTTAAATGTTGCTTTTTCCCATTAACTCAGTTTTTCCCCTCTGGGACTCTGATTTGATGTTTGTTACTTCATCTCTTTGCCTCTCTGCACTACATTCTGGGCAATTTTTCACATTTCTTTTCCATTTCATTAATTCTTTATTCAACTGTCTAATTGGCCTTTTAACACATTTGTTAGTTTTCAACCTCAATGATTATATTTCTATTTTGGGAAGTTCTATATGTTTTATCTTGAAACCTCCCACCTTATTTCTTCTGGTTTTTTTTTCTTTCATGGCCTTAGGTTACATTTTCTCTTTTAGTTCTTTAAATATTTATGCAAGTTTAGTTTATATTTTCGTGCCTGTGATTAGAAAATCTGAAGTCTTTATGGTCTTATCTTGCTGTTTGTGATTGAGTAAAAAGTTTCTCACTCATGGTGCCTTGTTTCCTTCTGAAGGTCTTTTTTTAAATTGTGAGTTTGCATTTATTCAATTTTATATGGGGAGTCATTTGAGGCTTGGGTTTAAGGTGTGCTCTTCTACACAGAGTCTCAGAGCACTACCAACCAGAGAGTACTTTCAATCAAATGCTTAGTTTGACTTTTTTTTCTTTTTTTGGCTCACACAAATAGTGTAAATTTTGGTCCCACACCTATGAGAGGGCCAATTTGTGGTTATACATTCTCAAGGAAGATATTCTTTTTATTTAGAGTCAAGAAAAATTTCCTTTTTTTTCCCTTTGTAGGGCAACTTCCTTATCCTCCCTTCTCCAATTTGTCTTTTCTCTGAGTGCCATTCCTTGGGAAACAACGATTTAGACAGAGATTTCTGATCTGACTTTCCAACATGTAATATTAAGTTTTGCCTTTGTTCCCAGGATCAGCCCCTGAAAATTGAAGCTCTAATTTGTCTGGAATAGGCAGATATCCACGGTGGCCATTGGCTCATTTCTCACCTTTTGGGAATAATTGCTTTATTACTTTTGGCCTTAAGTATTTTCCTTCTATTTTTGCTAGCTTAGCTATGGATTACATATATTTAAACATTTTATCCAGCATTTTCTGGTATTTTGCACTGGACAGATTCTCAAAATATTTTGTTTCATTATATTGCCAGAAACAGACATCTCCATCATGTTTATATCTACCTTCAGCTGTTCACATTTTACATCTATATGCAGTTAATTCATTTATTCATTTTTATGGATAGTCAGCTCTCTAAAACAGATTACGGCCTCTAAAGGAATTGGGTTCCTCTCTGCATACACCTACACCCTCCTTTTTATTGCCCATCACTGAAATCTATTAATCCATTAATGAAAACAAATCTAAACAGAACATAGCAATGCCTTCCCTTAGAGATATAATTGTTTGTAAAACATTCTATGCTCTGGGTGAAAAAATAGATACATCTTTGATTCTAAAATCTTTTCTCTTTCCCAGATTTGCTTCCAGCCTAGTAGTGGTAAAGAGATCACATTTTTAGTAAATTAGAATAGCCAAAGACAGAATCTGAATGCTTAAGAAATAATCATGTCATTTTAGCACACAATATATGTCTATTTAGCAGATAGTTGCTGAGCGCCACCAGGTGTTTCAGATACTATGGTAAGCACCAGGGATACCACAGCAAATGAGGCCAACTCAACCCCTGAGATGACACTAAACATGTTGTGGTATGAAATACTAACATAGGCATGAACAAATTTAGTCCACACCTGGGCCCTATCCTGCATACTTCCACCAAAATTAGCCCCTAAGGGCTCTCTCCTTTTTTTTTTCTTTTCCATTTCCTTCCCTAATATGCAACATGGATACCGAAAAATATGAGTAGAACCTTAGCTTTCTCCATTGCTGAAAGAGTAAATATACACAATAGCCAGCAAAACTCAGCAAATCTCCCAGTTTTTCCTTATTGAAAAGAAATAGCTTTCTTTTAAAGAAAGAGGAATTTTAAGTTATATTCATTAAAAATGGTTGTCTGACACATTTTGTATTTTTTAGAAACTCTGTTTAATATAATGCAGTGTCCAATGTAAAAGAAGTGGTCCCTTATTAGAGATATGATTTATTCTTAGATAAATCCCAGATTTATGGCTCACTAGGATATATTTAATACTGTCAAAATATGAAAGGACACCCCAAACTATCTGCAGTGCCACAGCCACTCATTCTGAAAAGGATCTGAGGCAGCAGAGACCCCTGGGTGTTAAATGTAATCTTTGCCTGGGATAAAAGCATGGAGAATTGCTGATCTTTATAAAAAGATCTGTCTCTACCCACCGCCTTCCTCCTCTCCCTTCTATCACAGTGCAGTTCATCGTCAGAAAGCTCAGAATTGAAAATTAAGGGGGAAAATGGGTTGTGCTTGTGTCATTTAAAAAAATCTACAGCCAGACAGGACACTTTTTTAGTGCCTGCTAGAGGAAAGTTCATCACTAAAACAAATATAGTCTCTTGATGGTAATGGATAAATTTGACTAGAGAAATAATGGAAAACCTATAGAAAAACACAAAATATGTTTTCCCAATCTTACTGTTATCATCAACTGAATGAAATGTAGAACTGGCTGCCAAAAATAACTACATAAAAAACTCATGTAGCACCAATTCCCAATTCTTAGAGTCAGAACTTATGTCTTTATTCTCACTCTGAGATTTCATCCACTTTTATCTGTATGGATTTGATGTTGATGACTTTTAGAGCTACAGCTTCTATCCTGACCTCCCACCTTCATGGAACATTCCCATTTTTAGGCCTCTTAATACTTTCCACTTGGATACTCAATAGCCACACCAAATTCAATAGGACTAAAACACAGCCTTACTCCTTTTCTTCATTTTCTTTCACACTGAATTTTTTTCAGCTTTACCATTTCACTCAAGGGCACCAGAACTCTTCTGGTCTCCAAGTTGAGAAAATTTGAAGACATCTTTCACTGTAGTCTTTTTCTTCAACCCATATAACCAGTTTATCACAAAATCCCATTATTCCTTTTCTGAAATGCCTCTCACGTGTGCCCCTTACTCTCCATTCCCATAGCCAGCACCCTGGTGCACGCTCAAACCACCTCAGGCCTCAGTTTGACTTCTCAGTGTAGATGATCCCTGATTTCATCCATTCCTGTCTCTCTGCCTCTTTCAGTTCAACCTTCTGAGCTTAATTCCAAGCACCACACTAAAGAGCTTCTGCTCTCTTGCTCCAACATAACATCCTGCTTTCTCTGCAAACAGCTTTGTGTAATTCCCTATATTCACCGCAGCCATGCCCACCCTTGCCTTTTTGCCCATTTTGCTTTCCTTGCTGGGGATACCAGCCCTCCCATTCCCCAGTATCTTGCTACCCCAATCCAGCTCATCCTTCCAATTCACATATGTAAATTTAGTTAAAAATCAGTTTCATTTTCATGTACTTTAAAATGCAACAATTAATTGACAGAATGACTACATCCAGTTACTCTCTCTGCCTCCTACACCCCCAAACTACTATATTTAAACATTGTAATAACATCATCCCTTCCTCAGGGGTGGGGCAGAATCATATTTTTATTTTAACAGAATTATATTTGAAAAGAGTTTTGTCTTCATTTCAAGATGACCCAGTCATTTTTATTACAAACCTTTTTCTGCTATTATACTGGTGTCATATATGACATAATGATCCTATTTTATAGTGTATAATGGTTGCAAATTTTCATAGACCCTACTATACAACGGTGAGACAAATGCTGGCTTCCAACTTCTAGGCTTTGTCAACTTTGCAGAGTTAGGGGCCCTATCACTCTGAGTTTCCTGTGGTCCCCACATGCTCCCTTCCCGGTGGATTTGGAGCACCAACTTCTGATTTCGTGGAGCCAGGACACTATACTTGCTTTATGGTACGACAGAGGACACATTCTAAGTCACTCTTAGAATAACCTGTTTTCCAAAAAAGTATCCCCTGAATGCTTTTCTAAATCCCCCTGATGGACAACTGGCATGGACATTCCCTAGTATAGAGATATAAAGTGAATTCTGCTTTGGAGAAGCCTCTTGGCACAGATTCTTCTGCCAAGAGTCTCTGCTGTGTAGTCCTAGAATTTCAGCAGCATGTTATGAAGGTCTGCAGAAACCTACCCAAGAAGTGCAAAAAGAGGTTAATTTTGATTTGGTCTGCTGTAAATTATGAAAGATATAGTTTTCAAAACTGTAATAGCTTCCTATGTTTGCTACAGTGTTTTATACACATTGGAAAAAAGAGAGGGAGATGTTATATTTCTTTGAGCCTGTAATTTTATTTCAAACAAAAACTTTAACTAATAAATACATTTGGAATAACTGGTTGAATAAAGGTTATGCTAATTTTATGAGCATAACAAGTTTTACACATATAAAACTTGTAATATACACCATTTATAAAGTAGCAATGTGACTTTAGTGCTATAAAAATAGCATAAAAATAATTATTAATTACATATTTCCACTTGAAATGAATAATTTTTAATCTTTTGACTTTTGGCCATAGAAGTTGTGGAAAATGTTTCTGAATGAAAGATGTCTTGGGTTGGGAGTGGAAGACAGATCATGACTGGGAGACACAGGGCGGTGGTTGGAGTGAACATCATGCATAAGCACAACTGGTCAAAGTCAGGACCAAGGTTTGAGAAAGCTGATTTTGTTCTGCCTCAACTGCCCACAACTTGACACAAAACCTATGCCTTTCACCACTATCTTCCACAAGACATGTAACCTCCACAAGCATACTGTGCTTTCAATAATTTTGATGAAAATTCCCAGGACATGGTTACAAAACACAGGGCATTTCCTTGGAAAAAAATTCCCATTGTATATCTCTTTACTGCAGGAGGCCTGGAGAAGGGGTCCTATCCTCTCTTCTCATTTTCTCCTCCCACGCACATCTCAGCGTATGGCCACAGCTGTCTCTGTCTCCTTCCTCCTGGATTTCTCTATTTCCATCTCATTTACTCTGAGCCCCTTCTCATGCAGAGCAATTTAACTCTGCCACAGCATCTCTGCCTCAGAACTTGCATCCTCCACTGTTTCAAGAGGTAAAAGAGAGAAACTCAATGAGCAGCCTGACAGTACCAGTCCCAATTGGCTGGGGTGCAAGAAAGGGCAAAAGAACTCTCAGACCTAACATTACTTTGAAAGAGAATTCTTACACTCCTGGAAAGTAGCCCAGAAGCCTTTCTTACACGAATTTCCAACTAATAGTTGATTTAAAAGAGTATTCATATTTAAGGTGAGTAATGATGTAAAGAGAACTTAAATAGGAATTAAGTAGAAACGTACAAATGGTGAGGGAGGTTGTAAAGAAAGCAACAGCAAAGAAAAGTAACTCAATAAAACTTTGCCACAGAGTAGGACAAAATGGTGACTAACATGTTATTATGGCAAGAATTAAAAGTTTTAAAGAGATAAGACCGTAAAGAAATAGCAAAAAATGAACATGCAAGGGCTCAAGGATGAAACTGAATGTGATTGTTGAACTTAGGAAGACAGAGAAAGGCTAGAGAAGGACTATCAAGGCTGTGCTTGTGAAAACTTCACTCCGCAGAGCTGAATGAGGCACGAGGACGGTGCCTGAAGCAGCCTCACCAGAAGTGGCAAACTTGAGGGCCCTAAAGCAAACAGGATGGAAGGAAAAGAGCATCAGAGCCAGGAGTGGCCAGAGAGGAGAGGTCATTGTTTTAGTATTTAAAAAAATCTAAAATTGGAATCATTTACTCTTCAAATTAACATTAATATACAATGATTCATTTATTTTAGAATATTTTATGCTGAGCAAGACTCTTCTACTGAAGGATTATACCATGTTTAAATGTCAAATCAAACAAAGAAACATTCATTTTAAAAGTTTTATTCTACACTCATTTTCCTCAAAAAGTAAAATAATATGACAGTTAGCAAGAAAAAGCTTTTAATGTAAGAAAATTCTTATTTTAGTTCAAAGATTTTCAAAATAAATGACATGTGATAGTATTGAGATTGACTCAAGTAACTCTTGTCAAGAAACTTTAACTGTATTGTATGAAACAAAACAAAAAAAATCCATAAATACTTTCTGGGAGACAATAACTTTAGCTTTTTGACTGATTAGAAACAACTGCAGCCAGAGTTTCACTACTGCTTACGATGTGGAAAGTTAGGACCAGTGTCACTCCTACCCTGTCAACTCAAAAAGACCAGACAAAGCACAGAATCGCAGTTGTATTTCAACCCAGCCGAGAGCTGAGATTTTAGGGCAAAAAGTAGTCAGAAATCCAAATAAAAATGAGGCCCACCCAGGAGAGACAAGGTGTAACACCAGCTCACTTGTAGCAGAACATGGGAGGAAGACACACCAGGAACCATAAAAGAAGGCAAAAATAATGCAGCTAAATTTTTTAATGAGTTGATAAAGTCCAAGTGTGAGCAAGTATGAGAATACAGAATCTCTAAGAGCTGTGAATGCAAATGGAGTTCATATGCATTCACAAAGTATTCTCCACAGACCACAACCAGGCCTTACAAAAAAAAAGCTTGAGGAGCAGACAGAAGACGGGTAGGAGGTTCCCCAGGGAGAGGGAGGTGGCTGCTGCTGCAGGAACTCCTCTTACCCGCCTTAAGGTAAAAACCCATCGTAGCTGGGAGGCCGAGAGGGATAAAAGAATAAATCCCTTTACTTATGGGGAAGGAACAGTAAGGAGTTCTGGCAACTATGCATAAAGCTGCTATAAACATTTTTGTACAGTAGTCCCCCTGTATCCATGGAGATGCATTGCAAGACCACCAGTGGATGCCTAAAACTATGGATAGTACCAAACCCTATATACACTATATATTTTCCTATAAATACGTACCTATGATAAAAAGTAATTTATAAATTAGGCACAGTAAGAGATTAATAACAATAACTAATAATAAAAATAGAACAATATACTGTAACAAAAGTTATGTAGATATAATCTCTATATATCTCTCCCTATCCCCCTTAAAATATTGTATTGTACTATACTCACCCTTCTTGTGATGATGTAAGATGATAGAATGCCTACGTGATAAGAAAAAGTGAGGTGAATGACTTAGGCATTATGACATAGCATTAGAGTATTAGTCTATTTGTTGACAAATAGTAGCATTAGTCTGTTATGTGTTGACTAGTGGTATCTTGTTGTGGTTTTATTTTGCATTTCCCTAATAACTGTTGTCGAGTATATTTTCATGTCTCTATCTTCCATTTATAGTTCTTCTTTGGTGAAATAACTGTTTGTGTCTTTGCCCCATTTTTAAATTGGGTTGTTTACTTATTATTAGTTTGAAAGTGTTTAATATATATTATGAATACACGTTGCTTATGACACATCTGTTTTACAAATGTGTCTTCCTGATCTATGGTCTGTTTTTCATTTTCCTAACAGTGTTTTTTGAAGAGCAAAAGTTTTAAAATTTTGATGAAGTACAATTTGTCATTTTTACTCTTTTATGGATTATGTTTTTGTGAGTTTTTAAAGAAATTTTTGCCTAATTAATGTTCACTAAGACTTTCTGTTATATTTTAGAAGTTTTATAGCTTTAGGTTTTACATTTAATTCTATTATCCATTATATGTTAATTTTATAAATAGTGTGATCAACTTTCCTGTTTGTATATTGATATCCAACATTTTTAGCACCACTTGTTGAACGGACTATCTTTTCTCCATTGAATTGCCCTTGCATCTTTGCCTGATGTTATTTCTACTCTTCCTGAGCATAGAACAAAAGAGAACTTCCAATTCTCAAATTCATTTTACAAAGTTACGATTGTAAAACCAACAAAAATAGCCCCAAAGTATCCCACAGAACAATTTTACATAAGAACATTGATGCAAAAATTCTACATAGGATTCTTCGTTTGGGGCTATTTTAGAAATGCAATATTAGGATATCTAAAAATATAACTTACTATATTAACTGCTCAAATAAGAAAAATCACCACCAGAATAAATCATTCCAACTGATTTTAAAACAC
This sequence comes from Hylobates moloch, assembly GCF_009828535.3. NCBI lineage: Eukaryota > Metazoa > Chordata > Mammalia > Primates > Hylobatidae > Hylobates > Hylobates moloch. Next base: position 12,991,369 of record NW_026652297.1, on the reverse strand, counting down.
AGTAATGTATATGGTCATTCCTTTTGGAATATTGGTAATTGTTTAAAAATTTGCAAAATATTTTAGGCTTTTTAAACTAATCATATTCTGGAAAGTACTGCTAGTACTATTACCCTCAGACTACTCTGTGTTTAGTGTGGTAATTATATTGATGTTACCAAGAGCAGAGGTTTTGATGTAGAAGAAAGAAGGCAACAGTCAATGTAAGATTAATGAAATTAAGTTAAAACTCTATAGTCTGACTCTGTATTAGAAGAATCAGTATGAGTTCATGATGAATTTTATCTTTTAAGACATTTTCTATCTGTGTCCACTGAAAAAAAATATATAAATAGTGATAAAGCCAGGTGCAATAAGCACCAGTAGCACCCAGATTATGGTCTCTAAATACTTTAGGACTCCTTGAAGAAACAGCTGATTCAAATCTTGGCATACCAGAAAGTAAGGAAGTAAGGAAGTTATCAAATACTACTAAAGTTGTTTCTAAAGGACTTGGAGTCCAACTTGAATAAGCTCCCAGTAGCCCAACATAGAAAAACGTGTGCACCAGTAAGGGCAACAACTGCAATGGATTTAGGATACCTCATATATGTGTTCATCATGATGATGGGTTCATAATAATAGTGAAAAAGCACTGGTCATCATTTGGGGCATCCCAGGGAGTCACTTTATATTTTAAAAATTGCTCAATAAAGGGAAAGAGTCAAGCACCTCTCTTGTCTTTCTTTTATGAACTGTACCTCAGGGAACTCTAGTAGTTGTTGAGGAGAAGTTTCTCTTTAGCTGGACAATTCTAGCTAAGAAAGAAATAAAAACAGAACATTACCCTTTGGAATGGCTATGAATTAAGGGATCTAGAGAATAATCATCAGTGGTTGCTAAAGTCCCCAAGAGAAAAAAAATAACAAAACCAATACTATGTACCTCCTGCTAGAATACCTAGCACAGTTTATGAAGTAATATTACCAAAATAAATTAAATCTAAATTTGTCCAATCACTAAATTTAACTACCAATTTATAGCAAAACAAGGCTCAGGGGAGCACATTCATCAATACCATAGAAATGCAATCAACACAATACAAACTGCAGAAAACTCCACAGACACGATCACTTCAACAAAAACATTGCAAGGAAAAAAAGACATTCTAAGGTACCTTCTGAACTATCTAAGAAATATGTAATTATTGGAAGGTTAATTAACATTTTAAAGAAAATTTTTTACCAACATGTAATATACATAAAGAAAAGTGCAAAAAGCCTAAGTATACATTTGATAAGTTTTCACAAAGTGAATACACCTGAGTCACCAGCACACAGATCACAGAAGAGAATATTCCCAGCACGAAGAAAGGCCCCTGCATACCCCCTTCCAGTCACTAACCAGCCTTCCTCAAGGGTAACCACCATCTTGACTTCCAACATTACAAATTAGATTCAACTATTTTTGAATTACACATAAATAAAATCTTACACTGTGGTGCATTTTTTGTTTTGTTCTGTTTTTGTTGATTATCTGTTCTCTTTTGCTTGACATTAGGTTTCTGAGATTCACCCATGTTGTTGTGTATTGTGGTGTCATCCTTGTACAGTGTTCCATTGTGTGACTATATAATACTTTATTCATCATGCTGATATGCATTCAGATTGTTTCTAGCATTTGGATAATGGATAGTGCTACTTTAGATGTTCTTATACATGTCTAAATGAATATATATGTACTTTTCTGTGGGGTTTATACCTAGGAATGGAAGTTGCTGGGTTATAGGGTATGTAAACGTTTTTAGTAGTTATTTAACTAAACAGTTTTCAAAACATATCTGTACCACATCTTTACCATCATTTTGTATAATCAATCTCTTATATTTTAGCTGTTCTGGTAAGTAAGTACAAAGCTATCACATTGTAGTTTTAATCTGCACTTCTTTAAGAGCTAGTGAAGTTGATCATCTTGTGTGTGTGTGTGTGTGTGTGTGTGTGTGTGTGTGTGTGTGTGTGTGTGGAGTTAAGTGCCTGTTTGGAGTTTGTGCCCATTTCCGTACTGGGCTGTCAGCCTTTTGTGATTCATTTGTAGAATTTTGTTTTATATTCTGCATAGGAGGAGTGCTTTGTCAACTACACACTGCAAATATCTTCTTCAACTTCATGGCTTGCTTTTTCACTATTTTAATTGGCATATTTTCATAGACAGCTAATTATATTTTAATGAATTAAAATGCTTTGAAAATGGCAAGTTATGCATAATTACATGCATAACAACTGTACTCAAAAACTGAATTGCTAGCCAAGTAAAGCACCAACTTGCAGGTATATGGTTTACACAGCTTATTTTCTACATATATGTACATAGGTTTGTTTTCATTGTTGTTATCTCCATATAATAAGCTCTCCTTGTAGCTAAGCCTTAAAAATACAAAAAAAAAAAAATCACTCAAATTCACTCAAACAATTCAGTCACTATTTATTTGATACCTACTATTTGCCAGGCACAAAAAAAGTCTCCATAATCATGGAGTTTATTTTCTATTTGGAAAAAACATACAATATGTACATAAACAATCAGACACAAAAATGTTAGATGACGAAAAACATTGTCAAGAAAATGAGAAGCCACAGACTGGAAGAAAATATTTCTAAAATACATATCTGATAAAGGATTTTTAATAAAAGTTAAATGTTCTTATAGAGAGAACTCAATACTTAACAACAAGAAAATCAACAATCTAACTAAAAACTGGGCAAAAAATCTGAACAGACTTCTTACCAAATAAGACACACTTTGGCAAATATAGATAAAGCATATGAAAAGGTATGCAACATCATACATCATAAGGTAATTACAAATTAAAATGATATATCACTATATACCTATTGAATAGCCAAAATCCAGAACACTGACAACATCAAATGTTGGTGAAAATGTGGAGCAACAGAAACTCTCTTTCCTTGCTGGTGGGAAAGTGAAATGGTACAACCACTCTAGAAGACAGTTCAGCAGTTTCTTACAAAACTAAATATACTGTTACTGTACAATCCAGTAATTAGACTCTTTGGTATTTACCCAAATGAATTAAAAACTATGTTCACATAAAAACCTGCACACAGCTGTTTATAGCTGTTTTATTTATAATTCCCAAAACTTGGAAGCAACCAAAATGTCCTTTAATAAGTGGACGGATGGATAAACAGTGGTACATCCAAACAATGAAATGGTATCGAGTGCTAAAACAAAATTCACTATCAAGCCATAAAAAAGACATGGAGAAACTTTAAATGCATATTATTAGGTGAAAGAAGTCAGTCTGGGAAGTCTACATACTATAAAATTCCAACTATATGACATTCTGGAAAAGGCAAAACTACGGAGGCAATAAAAAGTGTGTGGTTGACAGGAAGGAGTCTGTGGGGAGGAAGAGATGAATAGTTAGAGCACAGAGGATTTTTAGGGCATTGAAACTATTTTCTGTTTCTAAAATTGTGGATACATGATATTATACATTTGTCAAAACTCATAGAATATACAAAACTAAGAGTGAACCTTAATATGAACTATGGACTTTGGGGTGCTAATGATGTTTCAATGTTGGTTCATTGATTGTAACAAGTGTACCACTCTACTGAGGGATGTTGATGGCAGGGGAGGCTGTGTGTGTGTTTGTGTGTGTGTGTAGATGTGTGTAAATTTAATGTCTTAGTTCAGGCTACCATAACAAAAATACCATAGACTGAATGGCTTAAACAATAGGAATATATTTATCACAGTTCTGAAGGCTGGAAAGTCCAAGATCTTATGCTTTAAGTTCTGGAGTACATGTGCACAATGTACAGGTTTGTTACATAGGTATACATGTGCCACGGTGCTTTGCTGCACCCATCAACCCTTCATCTACATTAGGTATTTCTCCTAATGCTATCCCCCCCAGCCCCCCACCTCCCGACAGTCCCCAGTGTGTGATGTTCCTCTCCCTGTGTCCGTGTGTTCTCATAGTTCAAGTCCCACTTATGAGTGAGAACATGCCATTGCTTGGTTTTCTGTTCCTGTGTTAGTTTGCTGAGAATGATGATTTCCAGCTTCATCCATGTCCTTCTACTTCCTAAGTACAGATTATGGCAAAGGAAGTCTTATTCCCAGGATATTTCCAACTTTGCTTATTATTTTGTCTTTTAAAATTTTTTTAAAAACTGGAAGTCTCTTCCTTTCATTTCAGATTTCCTGGACCCTTTGCTGAAACTCTCCCTTTGGCTGTCTGCCCGCAGTGTCTGCTCCCTGAAGCTGACTTGCAGAGAAACTGGGGAAGGAAAGGATTGTTGGGGCCATTGTTCCCATGATAACAACTCACCTTTGAACACTTCTTGAGAATTGTCAATAGTTCTGCATTCACTATTTTATTTTTCATTGAAATAAGGACTTTTAAGGTTTATCAAATGCCAATGCCTCTATGCTTATTTTAAAAGTTATACCTAGCTACTTAAAAAATTATACATGCTCAATGAGAAAAATTTGGAAAACACAGTAAGTATAAAGAAAAAAGTGAAATAATTTGTCAATATCATGAATCATATAACCTATTTTTCATTCTTTTTCCTACAATATACTAGGTTTTTTTTTGAAAGTCAGGATTGTATTTTATACCCTACATTGTATACTCTCCGGTCATTCTCACAGAGACTCACAGTGACGGGTGTCATCATCTCCCTTTCATAAAAGAGGAAACTATTTTTAATGGGGTTATTTGGTTTTTGTTTGTTGATTTAAGTTACTTATAGATTCTGGATATTAGACCTCTGTTGAATGCATAGTTTGTGAATATTTTCTTCCATTCCATAGGCTGTCTGTTTGCTCCCTTGGAAGTTTCTCTTGCTGTGCAGAAGCTCTTTCATTTAATTAGGTCCTAGTTATCAACTTTTGCCCTTGTTGCAATTGCTCTTGAAGACCTAGCCACAAATTCATTGCCAAGGCCAATATTGAGAAGGATATTTCCTATTTTTTCTAGGATTTTTATAGTTTGAGGTTTTATATTTAAGTCTTTAATCTATCTTGAGTTAATTTATACACCTTTGTAACAAACTTGCACATGTACCTCCTGATTCTAAAATAAAAGTAGAAAAAAGATAGAACTTTCATCTGAAAATGTGAACAGTTTTCCCGAGGACCCAGAGGAGAGCTGTGCTTGCACTCTTGATGTTCTAACCATGACTCAAGCCTTGGGCCTTTATATCACAAATGACACAGTACTTCCAACCACAAAAACTCTTATTTATTGCTGATTCTCTACCCTTTTAATATGTAAGCCTGATCAGATATTCTTTCTCCTAACTCTCCAATGGCTCTCCACTGTGACTTCTCCAGAGTGAAAGCCAAAATGCCTGTACTCTACCCTCATCCCACTACTTCTCTGACTCATCCTTTATGTCTCCCTCCACCCCAGTTCATCCTATTACAGCCACACTGACCCCCTTGTTATTCCCTGAGCAAGGTCTGCTGCCAGCTTATGGTTTTATACTTGCTGCCCCCTTTACTCCACATACTTTTCCCAGAAAACCCCAGATATCCACATGGTTCTCTCCTTCACTTTCTTCAGGTCTCTACTCAGATGCCACATTATTAATGAAGCCCACCCCGACCATCTATATAGCAAACCCTCCCTCTCCCCAGAGAGAGAGGAGAGGGAGAATGAGAGGGAGGAGAGAGGAAAAGAGAGAAGGAGAGAAAGACTTCCCATCCCTACTGCCCGCCTTGATTCCTCCTCAGTACTTATCACCACATAGTATGCTGCATAGTTACTTGTTTATTCTTTCTAATTTCTCTTCCCCTCCCACATTTTTCCTAAAGTCCCTTATGTTGGAGATTTTGCTTTGTTTGTTGAAGTGAACTATAACAATGCCTGGGACACTGGAGGCTCTCAATACATTTTTTGTTGGATGAATGGGTACAGGCTAGATGCCCTACACAGTGATTTATATGCATTTTTCTCTCTCTCTTTCACTGTCTCCAAGTCCCTGATGAAAAGAGCATAAGACGTGCTATTTCCAAATTCAAACATACGCATTTGTAATAACAATTACACAGATTCTATTATCAGAAAATGATGTTTAATGTTTAAGAACTGAAAATTAAAAGTCACCTTTGACAGCCTGGCCAACATGGTGAAACTCCATCTTTACTAAAAAATACAAAAATTAGCCAGGCATAGTGGTGCACACCTGTAATTCCAGCTATTCAGGAGGATGAGGCACAAGAATTGCTTGAACCTGGGAGGTGGAGGATACAGTGAGCCAAGATCATGCCACTGTACTCCAGCCTGGGTGACAGAGCAAGACTCTGTCTCAAAAAATAAAAAGTCACTTTTGATTCCAGGGATCCAAAAAAATCCATTTGACTCCTTGTCTCCTTGTTTTTCCATGAAATGTCTGCAAAAGTCGTTGTTCTAGCATTGTATATACACTGAATACATACTATTTTACAAAAGAAATAAAAAGGAAAATCAATATCCTAGTTCAAGTACTCAACTAGCTTTTTAAAAATGTGATGATCTGATTAAGTCAAGGTCCAGAGAGCCAATCAGCAAAGAACTAATTGCTTGAGTGAATTCATTATTATTTTCAATTCAATCAGTTGTGTAAAGGTGTTTATGTATGAGTGTTAAAAGTCAGCTAGTTTGAGGTTTAAAAACTTTCTTCATGACTGTAGGAAGATAGAGAGAATGCAGCTTCAGTTATATCCACTGAATCTAAACATTACTTTGGATAACTCTAATTTATCTAACAAGCATTTACTAGACATTGCATCTCCGTGTAGGGCTCAAGCTTGTTTCCTGAGGTCCCAGAACTGACAATCTAGCTGGGAAGAGAAGGTGTGTGCCTAAGTAAACTGGCACATAAGATTAGGTTAACAAACAAAATGCATTATCCTCCTTCCATCTCAGTCTCATCTCTGAGCTGACTTGGGCCCCTGGCTGTAGGCTGAATGAAGTCTCTGACTTTAAGGGATTAAGCACAAAGCAGCACTGCCCTGCCTCTCTCCTAATCCGCTTTAGGACAATAGAGGTGACTAGAAGAGAGTAATTCATTTGTGCAGATGGTTTAATTTAAATAGCTCTTCATAACAATTGGGTTGGGCCAACAGCAGAACTTCTTAGGTTTTCTCTCATGCTGGGACTTAGGGCTACTCCTCACTGCTCACTGAGTTTCCAAGGCATGATATGTGCTCGCCACCTAGGCAAATTTACACAAAATTGATTAATACTTCACTTCCATGTTATTGAATTTGATATATGAGTTTTAAATCATATAGCTCATGGCATTTAGCCAACAAAACACTGAAATGCCTCTTTTTGAAAATGATTTGGATGATGTCCTAAAAATTTCTAAGTTATTGAGACTGTGTAAACCAATTTATTAAATTTAGTGAACAAATTTCCTGTATTAGGGTAAGATGACTCTTTGTGTATGCAAAACTTTCTTATGAATGGCTAAATAACTTTTCCATCATTCTTTCAATGTCTAAGATAAATGGTCTTAGGTTATCAGGTAGATGATATTTAATGCAGTAGTATACCAAAATTAAAAGCAATCTATAAGAAAAAGAAGAAAGAGATAGAGGAAAGGGATTTGAACAAAATAAATGGCACATTCATGTTTATATGTGAATGTTTAGATTCCTAACTAGACCATAAGTGATCACAGAAAGATTCATTTCTTCACCCTCTTCATACTGTTCAGTGTACAGTGTGATGGCATTACACAATCAACTACTGGAAAGGCAGAGTCCAGAGCAGGAATACTGACCTTTGGAAAAATTGTGAAGAGAAAATGGTGTCTCTTGTCTGCAGTTTTTTTCTCCATCTAACCTTTCTAATAACCCTTCATCCTTGCAAACATTTTAATGTTTTCAAGGGTCCATGTTTCCTTCTCTCAGAGAGAAAAATAAAACATTCATAGAATACCTAACACATCCAGGTATTGTGCAAGGCACGAGTTTTCCACAAATAATAAAGAAGATTGATCTTGCTAGAAGTACATTATATAAAATGCATCATATATAGACCATATACGTGTGTGTTTAAAAGCTATTGAAACAGAGAAGTAATAGGTTTTTGAACAAAAATGTAATTAAAGTTGAAATTGTTAATAAAATAATATCCAGAAGTGTCTCAGATATTTGGTAAACAAATAACTTCTAAATAATCCATGGGTCAAAGAAATTATTAGAAGAATTAGAAAGTAGAAATGGGTGCTAAGGAAAACACAATATTATTTGAAAATGTTTATAATGCGTAAAAATTATGCTTTTAAATGCTTATATTAGGATAAAAAGAAAAGTTTCAAATCAATAATCTCAACTTCTGTCTTAAAAAGAAGATCAAAATGAACTGAAAGTAAGTGGAAGGTACTAAATCATAAAGATGAGAGCAGAAATCGATAAAACAGAAAATGGTAAATACTCTGACACTAACTGATAAACTGAAATACAGTTCTGATGGCAACCACCTGGAGTTAAAGTCAGACTTCACAGGGTTGACAGCATGGTCCACAACAAGACTCCTATTACTTCAGATGCCAGCCACACTTCAAGGGTTCCGAGGCTGCTCACATGTCTTGCCACCTGGTTGCAAATCCAGGAGTTTCCCATGTCCTCCCTCAGGTTTGATAATTCACTGAAATGTCTCACAACTCTGGAGAGAATTAGGTTAATGATTACAGTTTTATCATAAGGGTTATAAATTAGGACCAGCCAAATGAAGAAACACACAGAACAAATCTGTAATGGTCCTGAATGCAGATCTTCCATGCCCTCTCCCTGTGGAATCAGGGCACGTTACCCTCCCTGGCACATCAAGTAAAGTGATAAATATTCTACAGCTTGGTAAAAAGACAGTTATATGGGTCAAAATGCACTGAATTGTGCACTTAAGATTTGTCTATTTAACTCTGTAAAGTCTATCCCAACCACACCTACTCCTCCACACCCTCTCCCCACCAAAATACTGGAAACAACTATTGAACTCTATTGAGAAGATCTTCTCTTCTTACAAGTATGCAGTACCAATTCTGAAACTATCTTATCTCTATTCTAGGCTTAAGCAAATGTATTAGTTGGTTTCCACACTGCTGATAAAGACATACCTGAGACTGGGAAGAAAGAGAGGTTTAATTGGATTTACAGTTGCACATGGCTAGACAGCCCTCACAATCATGGCAGGAGGCAAAAGCACTTCTTACATGGTGGTGGCAAGAGAAAATGAAGAAGATACAAAAGTGGAAACCACTGATAAAACCATCAGATCTCGTGAGACTTATTTACTACTGTGAGAACAGTATGGGGGAAATCAACCCCATTTATCAAATTATCCCCCACCAGGTCCCTCCCACAACACATGAGAATTATGGGAGTACAATTCAAGATGAGATTAGAGTGGGGACACAGAGCCAAACCAGATCATCCCGCCCCTAGCCCCTCCAAATCTCATGCCTCACATTTCAAAACCAATCATGCCTTCACAACAGTCCCCCAAAGTCTTAACTCATTTCAGCATTTAACCCAAAAGTCCACAATCCAAAGTCTCTTCTGAGACAAGGAAAGTCCCTTCTGCCTATGAGCCTGTAAAATCAAAAGCAAGCTAGTTACTTCCTAGTACAATGAGGGTACAGTTATTGGGTAAATACACTCATTCCAAATGGGAAAAATTGGCCAAAACAAACAGGGACCATGCAAGTCTGAAATCCAATGCGGCGGTCAAATTTTAAGGCTCCAAAATTATCTCCTATGACTCCAGGTCTCACATCCAGGCCACACTGATGCAAGAGGTGGGTTCTCATGGTCTCAAGCAGCTCTCCCACTGTGACTTGGCAGGGTACAGCCTCCCTCCCAGCTGCTTTCATGGGCTGGCATTGAGTGTCTGAGGCTTTTCCAGGTAAATGGTGCAAGCTGTCAGGGGATCTACCATCCTGGCGTCTGGAGGATGGTGGCTCTCTTCTCACAGTTCCACTAGGCAGTGCCCCAGTAGGGACTGTGTGTGGGGGCTCCAACCCACATTTCTCTTTGGCACTGCCCTAGCAGAGGTTCTTCATGAGTGTCCCACCCCTGCAGCAAACTTCTGCCTGGGCATCCAGGCATTTCCATACATCTTCTGAAATCTAGGTGGAGTTTCCCAAACCTCAATTCTTGACTTCTGTGCACTCACAGACTCAACACCACATGGAAGTTGCCAAGGCTTGGGGCTTGTGCCCTCTGAAGCCACAGCCTAAGTTTTACGTTGGCCTCTTTCAGCCATGACTGGAGCAGTTGGGATGCAAGGCATCAAGTCTTTGAGTGCAAACAGCACAGAAACCCTGGGCCTGGCCCACAAAACCATTTTCTCCTAGGCCTCTGGGCCTGTGATGGGAGGGGCTGCTGTGAAGACCTCTGACATGTACTGGAGACATTTTCCCCATTGTCTTGGAGATTACTATTCAGCTCCTGGTTACTTATGCAAATTTCTGCAGCTGGCTTTAATTTCTCCCCAGAAAATGGGTTTTTCTTTTCTATCACATTGTCAAGCTGCAAATCTTCCAAACGTTTATGCTCTGCTTCCCTTATAAAACTGAATGCCTTTAACAGCACCCAAGTCACATCTTGAATGCTTTGCTGCTTAGAAATTTCTTCGGCCAGATACCCTAAATCACTTCTCTCAAGTTCAAGTTTCCACAAATCTCTAGGGCAGGAGGAAAATGGTGCCAATCTCTTTGCTAAAGCATAACAAGAGTCACCATTGCCCCAATTCCCAACAAGTTTCTCATCTCAATCTAAGACCACCTCAGCCTGGACCTTATTGTCCATATTGCTATCAGGTTTTTGGTGAAAGCCATTCAACAAGTCTCTAGGAAGTTCCAAATTTTCCCACATCTTCCTGTCTTCTTCTGAGCCCTCCCAACTATTCCAACCTCTGTCTGTTACCCAGTTCCAAAGTCCCTTCCACATTTTCAGGTATCTTTTCAGCAGCGCCCTGCTCTACTAGTACCTATTTATTGTATTAGTCTGTTTTCACACTGCTGATAAAGACATATTTGAGACTGGGAAGAAAAAGAGGTTTAATTGGATTTACAGTTCCTACATGGCTAGGGAGGCCTCAGAATCATGGCAGGAGGTGAAAGGCACTTCTTACATGGTGGTGGCAAAAGAAAATGAAGAAGATACAAAAGCAGAAACCCTTGATAAAACCATCAGATCTCATGAGACTTATTCACCACCACAAGAACAGTATGGGGGAAACTGCCCCCATGATTCAAATTATCTCCCACCAAGTCCCACCTACAACACATGGGAATTGTGGGAATACAATTCAAGATGAGATTTGGGTGGGGACACAGAGCGAAACCATGTCAGCAAGTTAGTAAATATATTGAGGATAATGGGATATAGAGAGAAGGAAGACTAGAATGCATCCTGTCGTGTTAGATTAGAATTAAGGTATTAATGTGAAGTTTTTAAAAATTATAGATTTTATACACAAAAAAATACATACATGTATACACATGTACTTCCTAGCCCTTACCTCTGAGGGGGTCTGGAAGCCTTAATGCTCCAGAAGAAATGAACACACTTAGCACATATTTACTGGTTCCCAAACACCATTCTCTGCTATATAAACTAATAAACTGAATACTCTTGGAGAAATAGTTAATTCCAACAGTAGGGCATGAAAAATACCAGATGAACCTAAAACATTTTATTGAATTATGCTCAAAAAATCAATGGCATATGTCAAGGGATGTAAGAGTCATTTTGAAGGCATTCCCACTGGCCAAATGTGGAAAAATTTGAGTATTAAAATAAATATTGGTAGGAATGGATTATAACTTACTGAATAGAATAAGAATCTATGAATTATCCTTATATACATAAGTGCACACATACAAAAATCAATATAAGAGGAGAAGAGAAAACTCTCACAGCAGAATTCAAACTAATGATTAAGTAATAAATGCTGAGTTAGGAAATCCTAAATGGAGGATAAAAGTAGTAGGCAAAAGTTTGGTAAGCATAGGACACTTACATAATTTTCAAGTATCTTCCAACAATCTACGTTATCATTTACAAAGGGAAAATGGTAATTTTAAGTGGGAGATTCAACCTGAACTCTATGATCATGGCTAACATCACCAATATTGGGACAACTGACATCATATGTCTCCTAATATGTTGCACTGAGAAAGACACAGCATCACTTCTGTGATATTCTTGCCAAAAATGCACAACCTAAATTTAACCATGAGGAAACACCATATTTAAAGATACTCTACAAAAATGACTGTACTCTTCAAAAGAGTCCTCCTGATTCTTCATGTCAAGGTCAAGAAAACAAAGGAAGTCCAAGGAACTGTTCCATATTAAAGGAATCTAAAGAGACATGACAAACCAGAAAAAAAGTCTCTGATAGGATGTTTTCAAATAAAATAACATTTTGAGACAACTGATTAAATTTGAATGTAGACTATGGATTATATAGTAATGTTGTATTCATATTAGATTTCCTGATTTTAATAACAGTATTTTGGGTATATAAAATAATTTTCTTGTCCCTAGTAAATACACACTAAAGTATTTAAGTTTAAAGAGGAGAAACTTTTATGACTAAAAGGGAGGAACACCATATCAATAGTGAAGACCCATTATTGTTACTGTTATTGACAAAATACCCAAGGTGATCTCAGGACAAAGTAAAACCATGCTTTGCCTTTAGAGGACCCTAACTTTTCAAAGGCTTTAGGTTGAGATGTGTGTAGCACAAAATTTACCATTAATTTGTACAAATTCTTGACGACAGTGACAGTAATGTTATAGATAAGCCTGAATTTATGTTCTATCTTTTCTAAACATTGGTTCTGACCTAATTTAAAATTATCTAAACTATGAGAAGTAATCTTGAAATCAGCCAACAATGAGTGGCAAGTGGGGCTACAGAGGGAGATAAAGCTTTGTAATACTGAGTCATCCCCATATCTGGTCCCATTTGCAATCAGGAGACAGAGAAAAGAGGTGAATTACAATATGTTCCCTTAATAGTCTCTGTGCAATTCTCCACACGACCACCAACCTCTGCCACTCCATTGTCCTGCTCAACACACATGTTCCTCCCTCCCCCACATCCTTTCCATTCGGAAATGGACTGCAGTCATTTTTCATATGTTTTTGTTTTTAATCTGAGCATCTATTGAATATTATTATATGCTTTTTAAAATCCATACACCCTGGCAAGAGTTAACAGGATTCCAGATAGTATCAAATATATTTAAACATGATGCTTGAGTGGTCTTTGCAGCTGGTAGGTTATACATAAAATATGTTCAGCCAGCGATAGCGTCCTTATCTAAAGACAGAAGCTAGCAAAATTTCATCCTGTGTGCTCTGTCAGATTGTTCCCTTGGACAGATGGCAGAAGACTCCCTATGACAAGTGTGAGATGCTATCTGGGTGTCATGGCAGTGGTTTTCTCATTGCCCTGGACAGAGCTCCCTGGCCACTCTCTTCATTTGAAGCGTGCAAATGAGTAGAGGCGGCTGGCAGAATGTGTGTGATCAATAAACTCATGTAATTAGAATCTTTCTGAAGGAAGTCCCCCTGTGAGAGAACCCCTTTAGGGCTTGGTTCCTCTGGCTAGTTGGGGTTTCACATTGTCTCGCCCTCTTGTATATGTTTCCAAGTGAAAGGAATAAACAGACAACACAAATGACCAATTTTTAATGTGTTGCACACTTATCCAGAATTAGGCCTTTTATCTCTGACTCATGCAATCAGTTGGGAGCTCACTAGGAAATTTAAACCCAGCACCCTCCCCAGTATCCTGTCTGGTTTTTGTTGTTGTTTTTTTTGTTTTTTTTTGTTTTGTTCTGTTTTGTTTTAAGACGGAGTCTCACTCTGTTGCCAGGCTGGAATGCAGTGGGGCTATCTAGGCTCACTGCCACCTCCACCTCCTGGGTTCAAGCGATTTTCTTGCCTCAGCCTCCCAAGTAGCTGGGACTACAGGGGCACGCCACCACTCCCAGCTAATTTTTGTATTTTTAGTAGAGACAGGGTTTCACCATGTTGACCAGGAAGGTCTCGATCTCTTGACCTCGTGATCCGCCTGCCTCGGCCTCCCAAAGTGCTGGGATTACAGGCATGAGCCACCACACCCAGCCTCCTGTCTGTTTTTATCTGATCTCATCTCCCTGCTGCTAAAAAGCACTGCCACTCAATGCCCGTAAGTCCATGTAACCACAAGCAAAAGTTCCTCTGTTGAATCCCTACACTATGCCATTTTTATATTCATGTGCACAGGTTCCTTCTTTAGACCACAGGTCGAGCTCACACATCTCCTTGGAAGCCGTCACTGGGTAAGCCTCCCTACTCACTCTAGCCATTTGTCCCTGGCTGAACAGTAAATATTCCCTCCACACACTTTGTCAGGTATTATATTTATATACCTCTATAATTGCATATATATACAGAGAAAGAGATCACTTATATATTTACTGGTAAAAACATGTAACATAAAATTTACTGTCTTAACCATTTTTAACTGTATAGTTCAGTAATGGTTCAGTATATTCATGTTGTTGTGTAACCAATATCCAGAACTCTTCATCTTCCAAAACTAAAACTTTGTATCCATTATACAACAGCTCCTCATCCCCTATTTCTCTATTCCCTGGCCATCAGTATTCTATTTTCTGTTTCTATGAATTTGAATACTCTAGGTATTTCACATAATTGGAATCATATAATATTTGCTTTTTTTGAAACTGGCTTATTTCACTTGCCATAATGTCCTCAAGGTTCATCCATGCTGTAGCATGTGTCAGAATTTCCTTCTTTTTTAAGGCCAAATAAAATTCCATTTTATGTATATACCACATTTTATTTAACATAGATAAATGGATAATTAACTCTTCATTAGATATATATCAACTCTTTATCAGATATATGATTTTCAGGTATTCTCTCCCATTTCATGGGTTGCATTTCCACTCTGTTATGTGCTCATATATTTTTAAAATTCTTTTAGTGTGCAAGTTTTTTGAGAGGGGAATCCAGAAGCCATTCATTCTTTAGTTGATATTCATGCCAAATATTTAGAAACTCAGTAACATGTCTCAAAATTCACATCATTTGATAATGTTGTAACCACTTCAGAAAAGTATACAAAATCATGATTACCCAATCACCCTGACGTGATTATTATGCATTGCATTCCTATATAAAAATGTAACATGTACCCCATAAATATAAATACCTATTATATACCCACAAAAATTTGAAGTTAAAAATTTTTTTAAGTGTAAAAAATCATGAAGAGTTTATAAACCTATTCTTCTTATATCTTCCCCTTCTAGCCAGAGTGACCACCTTCCTGGTATGTTCAAACCTTAGCACTTATTGTCATCACTTAGGCACGTTTCTCCAAATATATCTGTGGCCTTGAAGGCACTAAATAGCTCCCTTGATATTGCCCTGACTTCTTGCTAAGCCTGAGAAAAGGAAGGTAGCTTTAAAAAATTGTATTTGCTCCAAGAAAAAGAAAGCAATCGGATTACTCAAGAAACTATTCCAGTCAACAGAGTATTTGGCTAATTACAATGTTGATAGACTACATCAAAAGGAAATAATATAGAACTCACCCTCTAGAGTGATGAAGTAGGACTCCATCCCTTCATAAACACAAGAATACTAACAAAACTGTCAAAATTAGCTTTTTCAGAACTCTGAAAACTACTAAAGTCATGTAACAATCAAAGGAGAGTTAATTGAAGAACAACAACTGCATTTCTCTAAGAACAGCGACCTTATGTCCTTTTGACTTGTCCTACTCCCGTGCCCTTCTCCATAGCTCTGTGGTAGCTTTGAAAGCTAGTAACCTCACAAACACAGTAGTTGTGAAAAACAGAAGCCCAGTAGCCACTGGTGAATGGGAAACAAGGCACAAATTGGTTTCAAGCTCTCCAAAATTCCCATCCCCAGATACCTGTCACTATTTAAGCTGTCTGGGAACTTGTTTGAAACTTCCATTCTCAGGGTTTGTCTTTTACATGAGTCAGGGTTCATTTTGTGTGACCAGCCCTACCCTCAGACACTTGTCAAAAGCAACAGCTGCAAGTGTTTGATATCACAACTGCCCACATTGCAAATGACCAAATTGTTTAAAATTTAAATTTTAAAAAATGGACAAAGGACTTGAATAGAATTTCTTCAAAGAAGAGGTCACTTGTCAATAAACCATGGGGGGAAGAATGCTTAACATCATTAGCCATTAGAGAAACAGAGATCAAAATCACAATAAGGTACCACTTCATACCCACTAGGATGGCTATAAAAAAAAATAGGGATACTAACAAGTGTTGGAAAAGATATGAAGAAATTTGAACCCTTGTACATTGCTGATGGGAATGCCAAATGGTGTATCCACTTTGGAAAGAAGTTAAACAAAGTTATCATATGACCCAGCAATTCCACTCTTTGGTATATCTCCAAGAGAATAATAACGTACGTCCACACAAAAACTTGTTCATGAATGGTCACAGCAGCGTTGCTCATAATATAAAAAAAAAAGAAACAAAATGCCCATCAACTGATGATGAACTGATAAACAAAATATGGTATATCCATATAATGCAATAAGGTTTTGAAACATGCTACAAGATGGATGAACCTTGAAAATGATAAGAAGTGTGAAAGAAGCCAGACACAAAAGGCCACAATTATATGCTTCCATTTATTTGAAATGTCCAGAATAGGCAAACCCATAGAGACAGAAAGTAAATTGGTTGTGGTCAAGGAATGAGGGAGGAGAAAATGGGGACTGAATACTAATAGGTACAGGAATTTTTTTAAGGGTTGATAAAAATGTGCTGCAATCAGTGGTGATCAATGCATAACTTTGTGAATATTACAAAACACTGAATTGTACACTTTTTAAATGTTAATTTTATAGTATGGGAATTACATCTCAGTAGTTATCTTTTTAAAAAGGAAATGATGCTGAAGGGGCCATAAGCCCAGGATTTGTGATATACAAGGTATCAATACCGATGACTTCAAAATCATCTCTCCAAGTCTATTATCTGCTCTTTGTTATTAGACATTGTTTTGAAGTTATTCTGTGATTGTGCTTTGAGAAATGTTTTTCAACCTTGTCTCCTGCCAAGTTTACCTGAACTACTTAACCAACATTTGGGTTAAACATGGCGTTTGTTCTTCTAACATCCCATTAAGTAGAGTTTATACATTGGCCTTAGAACTAGCCCTTGTATAGTAGAGTGGATTAGAAATCTTGGGCTGATTTAGCATCTGTCAAGAATAAAGCTACCTCCAAGAGCTGTTCAAGGGCCGTGATAAAGGAAGACTCCAGTTCCAGAGAGTGTATTTACTTGGTACCACCACTTCAGCTATACTCTTATGTGGTTTGACCAAAGTTTAGAATATCTCATATCTTAGTAGCACAGTTCTTTATAGCCCTCAATCTCTAGACCTCTTTGGTTCCTAGATAGCGTGCACAATTTTCTTCTAAGCTTACTGCCAGCCAACGTTCTCCCTGAGAAGCAGGTGGTGCTTTGGGATGCCTGCTCTATTACTGGCCATTTGCAGACTTAAAAGCATCTTTGTGACATTTTCATAAGTCAGATGCCTAGCTTTGTTGATGTTTCCTTGGGCTCTGTGGAAAGAATTAGTTTACTGGCCAATATACCTATATTGACTCTAAATTATACACACTTACACTGAATCTGCATATAATATTCCCATGAGACAGCTCCCCACCACCACCTTATTTCTAACTTTTACCTTAATGACTTGAAACTATAGTCCACTATCCATCCTCCATCAGACACTCTACTATAGGCAGCAGAAAAATCGGCAAACGCCTATGTGTAGATAATGTTATTTTATTTCCATGAATGGAAAAGTCCATGTAGAATGGACTTTTGCTCTTCTGGTCCGTCTTGCTCTTACTTTCTAACTACTACTAGGGAGTTCAATTGATAGCAAGATCAGTTACCCCAAAATGAAAGTCATTGATTTTAGTAAATATTTTTCATCTTTTAACTAGCCTTAGCTAAAATGCATTAGCAAAAAGTCTGTATCCATAATTGGTTCCAGGGCTAGAGGCTTAATTTAACATTTTTGTAAGTGATTTTGTAAACTGATAGAGCAAGCATTTTACTATCAGCTTATCTTGGATAGTTGACCTGGAAACAAATTGTTTAAAGTTAGGGGCACTTTACTGAGGTCTGCATTCATCTACATGTATTTAGGAGTGTTCACAAGCCAAAATGGTGTGGCTGTGAGCACCTGCCTACCCAAATATTGGCTCTGACCCCAAACTGCTTTTTGTGTAAAGGCTTGGTTTTCACTTGTGGGCATTTCATGTGGAGGACAATTGGTTTTATTTTCAGTTGAGGTCCCAGCAATGTTTCTCCACAGTCATGACACTCAACCCTTGTTCAGGTGGTTGTTAAAGCACTGAGCCCTGCATTCACCTGGCCACATAGAATATATTCAGGCCAATCACTTGCCAGGGAGGATGCTCTTGAATCCATTACTGCTTAATACTTATTAGAAGTTCACTTGAGTCATCCATAGTACTGTTCTTACCAAATTCTATGCTGCCATTTGTGTAGTAATCCTACATGGGGGAGCACACTAAGAAGTTAATTGTTGAAACATGTTGCATTTACTGTAAGAATGTTATGGAGGATGTATCAGGACCCAGGAGAGAAATTTTAAACCTCTGAAGAAGACGCTTTTGTGCCTTTCCTAAGCAACTGGTTTAACTCTATCTCAAAGACACACTAAACCATGTAATTGATCCTATTCCCTTCTTCATTCTGGCCATGAGGAAACTCTGAGGCAGGTTTATAGCACACTCTAACAGTACTCAGCACTTATGGTGCATGAACTCATTCTGGCTACATCTTATTTTTTCTACCCTTCTATTACCTTGTCCCTATTTTCTCGCTGAATTTTTTTTTTTTTATCTTTGTGGGTATTTTTGTAAGCTGCTTCAAACACATCTTGCAAAGAGGATGGATAAATAAATACATTTTTGTAATACTGCTGTGTGAAGGATAGTTCTACAAAGCAGTAGGATAAAAATCTTATCAGAAAAAGGGACTTCTGTAGAATCTCTGTGGGTGGACATTCTATTCTCACATAATTAAAAAGTCATAATAGGAATATGTTACAGCCCACCTGACCAGGAAACTGAGATAGAAATGTTAATTGAGATTGTGGAAACTGCAAAATTAGGCCAGGTAGTAATAATGAGAGACTTTAATTACTCAATCATAGATTGGCAAAATGCCTCACAGGGACAAGGGTTGGAAGTGAGATTTTTAGATAAGAGAAATTACAGCTTCTCAGAGAAAGTACAGAAGGAGCCTGTATGGTCAGGGAATATTCTAGATGGGGCTCTGACACTGGATGGAAACTGGTCCACAGGGTGATGCAAAAGCATTAACACTGACTACATGCAATTTAATTCCATAGCCTTGTGGGCAAGTTAAAATCCACTATATATCTACCTTATATTATAAAGTGTCTTATGATAAAAATGAAAGATAGAATTTTAAAATTCAATAACAAGAAACAAACCAAGAGAATATTTTCAAAGCAACTTATCAACAATCCAGGGAAAATTCCAAGGGGTTATGATAATCCTCAGTGGCTAGTTGACAGAGTCAGAGATATAAATGCTGGGGCAGGGGAAGGGAGATGTCTTCAAAAGCAGAAAAAAAAATGGAAGAAGACATGTGAACCCACAAAATATACAGGTGAGGAATAACTTAAAATTATACAAAAAAACAAAAAATATGAATCATCACATAGAGGATTCCAAAGGTCCTGGTGTCAGGCCTCTGAGCCCAAACTAAGCCACTGCATCCTCAGTGACTTGCGCGTATATGCCCAGATGGCCTGAAGTAACTGAAGAATCACAAAAGAAGTGAAAATGCCCTGCCCCACCTTAACTGATGACATTCCACCACAAAAGAAGTGAAAATGGCTGCTCCTTACCTTAACTGATGACATTGTCTTGTGAAATTCCTTCTCCTGGCTCATCCTGGCTCAAAAGCTCTACTGAGCACCTTGTGATCCCCCACTCCTGCCCGCCAGAGAGCAACCCCCTTTGACTGTAATTTTCCTTTACCTACCCAAATCTTATAAAACGGCCCCACCCCATCTCCTTTTGCTGACTCTCTTTTCAGACTCAGCCCGCCTGCACCCAGGTGAAATAAACAGCTTTATTGCTCATACAAAGCCTGTTTGGTGGTCTCTTCACACAGACGCGAGTGAAATTTGGTGCCGTGACTCGGATCGGGGGACCTCCCTTGGGAGATCAATCCCCTGTCCTCCTGTTTTTTGCTCCGTGAGAAAGATCCACCTACAACCTCAGGTCCTCAGACCGACCAGCCCAAGAAACATCTCACCAATTTCAAATCTGGTAAGCGGCCTCTTTTTACTCGCTTCTCCAACCTCCCTCACTATCCCTCAACCTCTTTCTCCTTTCAATCTTGGCACCACACTTCAATCTCTCCCTTCTCTTAATTTCAATTCCTTTCATTTTCTGGTAGAGACAAAAGAGACACGTTTTATCTGTGGACCCAAAACTCCAATGCCAGTCACGGACTGGGAAGGCAGATTCCCTTGGTGTTTAATCATTGGAGGGACGCCTCTCTGATTATTCACCCAGGTTTCAGAGGTGTCAGACCACACAGGGATGCCTGCCTTGGTCCTTCACCCTTAGCAGCAAGTCCCACTTTTCTGGGGGAGGGACAAGACCCCCAACCCCTTCTCTCTGTGTCTCTACCCCTTCCCCACTTTTCTGGGGGGAGGGGCAAGAACCCCTCAATCCCTTCTCCTTCACCCTTAGCGGCAAGTCCCGCTTTTCTGGGGGAGGGGCAGGAATCCTGACCTCTTATCTCTGTGCCCTGATCCCTTATTTCCATGCCCCGACCTCTTATCTCTGTGCCCCAACCCCTTATTTCTGTGCCCCGACCCCTTCTCTGCTTTTCTGGAGGGCAAGAACCCCCCACCCCTTCTCCCTGTCTCTACTCTCTTTTCTCTGGGCTTGCCTCCTTCACTACGGGCAAGCTTCCACCTTCCATTCCTCCTTCTTCTCCCTTAGCCTGTGTTCTTAAGAACTTAAAACCTCTCCAACTCTCACCTGACCTAAAATCTAAGCACCTTATTTTCTTCTACAATGCCACTTGACCCCAATACAAACTCGACAGTAGTTCCAAATAGCTGGAAAATGGCACTTTGAATTTTTCCATCCTACAAGATCTAAATAATTCTTGTCATGAAATAGGCAAATGGTCTGAGATGCCTGACGTTCAGGCATTCTTTTACACATTGGTCCCTCTCTAGTCTCTGTTCCCAATGCAACTCATCCCAAATCTTCCTTCTTTCCCTCCCACCTGTCACCTCAGTCCCAACCCCAAGCATCACTGAGTCTTTCTAGTCTTCCTTTTCTACAGACCCATCTGACCTCTCCCCTCCTTTCCAGGCTGAGCTAGGTCTCAATTCTTCCTCAGCCTCCACTCCTCCACCCTATAATCCTTTTATCACCTCCCCTCCTCACACCCAGTCCGGTTTACAGTTTCGTTCTGTGACCAGCCCTCCCCCACCTGCCCAGCAATTTACTCTTAAAAAGGTGGCTGGAGCTAAAGGCATAGTCAAGGTTAATGCTCCTTTTTCTTTATCCCAAGTCAGATATCATTTAGGCTCTTTTTATCAAATATAAAAATCCAGCCCAGTTCATGGCTTGTTTGGCAGTAACCCTGAGATGCTTTATAGCCCTAGACCCTAAAAGGTCAAAAGGTCGTCTTATTCTCAATATATATTTTATTACCCAATCTGCTCCCGACATTAAATAAAACTCCAAAAATTAAATTTCGGCCCTCAAACCCCACAACAGGACTTAATTAACCTTGCCTTCAAGGTGTACAATAATAGAGTAGAGGCAGCCAAATAGCAACATATTTCTGAGTTGCAATTCCTTGCCTCCACTGTGAGACAAACCCCAGCCACATCTCCAGCACACAAGAACTTCCAAAAGCCTAAACTGCGGTGGCCAGGCATTCCTCCAGAACCTCCTCCCCCAGGAGCTTGCTACAAGTGCCAGAAATCTGGCCACCAGGCCAAGGAATGCCCGCAGCCTGGGATTCCTCCTAAGCCACGTCCCATCTGTGTAGGACCCCACTGGAAATCAGACTGTTCAACTCACCTGGCAGCCACTCCCAGATCCCCTGGAACTCTGGCCCAAGGCTCTCTGACTGACTCCTTCCTACATCTTCTCAGCTTAGCGGCTGAAGACTGATGCTGCCCGATCACCTCAGAAGCCCTGTAGAACATCATGGATGCCGAGCTTTAGGTAACTCTCACAGTGGAGGGTAAGTCCTTCCCCTTCTTAATCAATACGGAGGCGACCCACTCCACATTACCTTCTTTTCAAGGGCCTGTTTCCCTTGCCTCCATAACTGTTGTGGGCATTGACAGCCAGGCTTCTAAACCTCTTAAAACTCCCCAACTCTGGTGTCAACTTAGACAACACTCTTTTAAGCACTCCTTTTTAGTTATCCCCACCTGCCCAGTTCCCTTATTAGGCCGAGATATTTTAACCAAATTATCTGCTTCCCTGACTATTCCCAGACTGCAGCTGCATCTCATTGCCACCCTTCTCCCCAATCCAAGGCCTCCTTTGTGTCTTCCTCTCGTATCCCCCCCCCCACCTTAACCCACAAGTATGGGACATCTCTACTCCTTCCCTGGCAACAAATCACATGCCCATTACCATCCCATTAAAACCTAATCACCCTTACCCCACTCAACGCCAATATCCCATCCCGCAGCATGCTTTAAAAGGATTAAAGCCTGTTATCACTCATCTTTTACAGCATAGCCTTTTAAACCCTATAAACTCTCCTTACAATTCCCCCATTTTACCTGTCCTAAAACCAGGCAAGACTTACAGGTTAGTTCAGGATCTGCGCCTTATCAACCAAATTGTTTTGCCTATCCACCCCATGGTGCCAAACCCGTATACTCTCCTATCCTCAATACCTCCCTCCACAATCCATTATTCTGTTCTGGATCTCAAACATGCTTTCTTTACTATTCCTTTGCACGCTTCATCCAAGCCTCTCTTTGCTTTCACCTGGACTGATCCTGACACCCATCAGGCTCAGCAAATCACCTGGGCTGTACTGCCGCAAAGCCTCACAGACAGCCCCCATTACTTCAGTCAAGCCCAAATTTCTTCCTTATCTGTTACGTATCTCAGCATAATTCTCATAAAAACACACGTGCTCTCCCTGCTGATCGTGTCCGACTAATCTCTCAAACCCCAACCCCTTCTACAAAACAACAACTCCTTTCCTTCATGGGCATGGTTGGATACTTTCGCCTTTGGATATCTCTGGTTTTGCCATCCTAACAAAACCATTATATAAACTCACAAAAGAAAAACTAGCTGACCCCATAGATCCTAAATCCTTTCCCCACTCCTCTTTCCGTTCCTTGAAGACAGCTTTAAGAGACTGCCCCACTCTAGCTCTCCCTGACTCATCCCAACCCTTTTCATTATGCACAGCTGGAGAGGGCTGTGCAGTCGGAATTCTTACACAAGGACCAGGATTGCATCCAGTAGCCTTTTTGTCCAAACAACTTGACCTTACTATTTTAGGCTGGCCATCATGTCTCCGTGCAATGGCTGCTGCCGCCCTAAGGGCTTTTAGAGGCCCTTCAAATCACAAACTATGCTCAACTCTCTACAGCTCTCATAATTTCCAAAATCTATTTTCTTCCTCACACCTGAGACATATACTTTCTGCTCCCCCCGCTCCTTCAGCTGTACTCACTCTTTGCTGAGTCTCCCACAATTACCATTGTTCCTGGGCCGGACTTCAATCCAGCCTCCCACATTATTCCTGATACCACACCTGACCCTCATGACTGCATCTCTCTGATCCACCTGACGTTCACCGCATTTCCCCACATTTCCTTCTTCCCTGTTTCTCACCTGATCACACTTGGTTTATTGATGGCAGTTCCACCAGCCCTAATCGCCATACACCAGCAAAGGCAGGCTGTGCTATAGTACAAGCCACTAGCCCACCTCTTAGAACCTCTCATTTTTTTTCCATCATGGAAATCTATCCTCAAGGAGATCACTTCTCAGTGTTCCATCTGCTATTCTACTACTCCTCAGGGATTGTTCAGGCCCCCTCCCTTTCCTACACATCAAGCTCGGGGATTTGTCCCTGCCCAGGACTGGCAAATTGACTTTACTTACATGCCCTGAGTCAGAAAATTAAAATATCTCTTAGTCTGGGTAGACACTTTCACTGGATGGGTAGAGGCCTTTCCCACAGGGTCTGAGAAGGCCACCACAGTCATTGCTTCCCTTCTGTCAGACATAATTCCTCGGTTTGGCCTTCCCACCTCTGTACAGTCCGATAGCAGACCAGCCTTTATTAGTCAAATCAGCCAAGCAGTTTTTCAGCCTCTTAGTATTTAGTGAAATCTTTATATCCCTTACAGTCCTCAGTCATCAGGAAAGGTAGAACAGACTAATAGTCTTTTAAAAACACACCTCACCAAGCTCATCCACCAACGTAAAAAGGACTGGACAATACTTTTACCACTTTCCCTTCTCAGAATTCAGGCCTGTCCTCGGAATGCTACAAGGTACGGCCCATTTGAGCTCCTGTATAGACGCTCCTTTTTATTAGGCCCCAGTCTCATTCCAGACACCAGACCAACTTGGACTGTGCCCCAAAAAACTTGTCATCCCTACTATCTTCTGTCTAGCCATACTCCTATTCACCGTTCTCAACTACTCATACACGCCCTGCTCTTGTTTACATTGCCGGTTTACACTGTTTCTCCAAGCCGTCACAGCTGATATCTCCTGGTGCTATCCCCAAACTGCCACTCTTAACTCTTAAAGTAAATAAATAATCTTTGCTGGCAGGACTATGCTGAATCGCTTTAGGCACTCTCTAATCAGATGTCCTAGGTCCTCCCAATTCTTAGTCCTTTAATACCTGCCCCAACACTTCAACATTATTTTGTTTTATTTTTCTTATTAATATAAGAAGGCAGGAATGTCAGGCCTCTGAGCCCAAACTAAGCCATTGCATCCCCGGTGACTTGCACGTATATGCCCAGATGGCCTGAAGTAACTGAAGAATCACAAAAGTGAAAATGCCCTGCCTCATCTTAACTGATGACATTCCACCACAAAAGAAGTGAAAATGGCCGCTCCTTACCTTAACTGATGACATTGTCTTGTGAAATTCCTTCTCCTGGCTCATCCTGGCCCAAAAGCTCCCCTACTGAGCACCTTGTGACCCCCACTCCTGCCCGCCAGAGAACAACCCCCTTTGACTGTAATTTTCCTTTACCTACCCAAATCTTATAAAACGGCCCCGCCCCTATCTCCCTTCGCTGACTCTTTTCGGACTCAGCCCGCCTGCACCCAGGTGAAATAAACAGCTTTATTGCTCACACAAAACCTGTTGGGTGGTCTCTTCACAAGGACGCGAGTGAAACCTGGGAAAAGTTCTTTGAACCATCAGGGAAAGGAAGAAAGTTAACAAAACAATGAGATATCTTTAAAATAATGGCACCAAAGGTGAACAAAAGGAGAAAGAAATAGCAAAAGGTTGATAAAGTCTTTGCCTCAATTTTCAGAGAGATTCACCTCTTATAAAATATCCCTTGAAACCCAGGTAAGAATTAAGACTACTATAAATATGATCATTGATCACAATAAGCTAATGTACCCAAAAGTGTAGATAATTTGGAGACTTTGGAGGTAAAATATTCAAAGAAGAAATAGAGCAATTTTTAGTTACACTGTGTACCTGTCATAGATTACCTCTGTCTTAGAAATACTGAGCCAACGCAGGGGAATTATAACTAAATACAGGCTCATTGTATACTTTTTATTTTTTTAAATAAAATCTACTAGGAAGAAAGAGAATATAGCTTATGAATGGGTGAACAAATTAATATTTTTGGTGCCAAATATATAAATACATTAAAAATGCTTAACCAAGAAAATATTTTTAATTGAATTAAGATTTGAGGAAAGGGATGACAGCATGATGATTTTAGGCAAAAGACGTATAAAAACATAGTGTGCCAGAGATTGGTTCCAGGCCTAGTGATTTAATTTAACATGTTGGTAAGTGATCTGAAAGAGGGAGAAAACAGCAAATGCTCTAATAATTCTGGTTATTAAAGAGACATAACTATCAAGAAAAAATCTTCATGTGTTTTGGAGGATGCAAATAGAGAGCAAAACAATGGATGAACAATACCTCTAGGAATAAATCAAATTTTCCTAATAAAAGGAGAGTTTCAGTTTGAAAAAATATTCCAAATAAACTAATGTTCTTCCTAACTTTCTACCCAAATCCTTTCCTTCTAAGCAATCTACACACTGAGGCAGCCTGCAGGAGTGGAGTCTGTCTTTCACAGGCATCCTCTCAGAAACACCATTCCTGGAGTCTGCTGGGGCTAGCAGGCAAGCCCTGGTGGGCACAGTTTGTTTCAACAAAAGCAGCATCATTCGTAGTTTATAGTGCCTTACCATGCACAAGTCATGTTCCTATCCAGTGCTGCACTGCATCCTGTCACAATATGTTATTCATTTCATTTACAGATCAGGAAACTGGGGGGTAGTAAACACAAAAGCAGGGCTGCCTGGCTCACCTCCACTACTGGAGGGGCTAGTCCACACCCTCGCCAAGCACCCTTCTCCAAAATATTAGGATAAAGAGACACTCTTTGAAACTTGAAAAAAAGAGAGTTTCGGACAAATTTAAAAGAATGCAGATTACACAGTGGATAATAAATGAAGACGATTCATTAACCAAGAAGTACCATTGAGGGAAATGAAAATAAATGCAAAGGGTTTTGGCAGACTTTGAGAGGAAAGGATATTCCAGGTTGACATCTGGGAAGTTCATCTTTCCATACTCGAAATCTCACATGAAACTGCTCCTGCGAAATGAGTCCAAAATTGAAGCTGGTTCTCCAGCCCTGAATGCTTCACTTCTTTCAGAAGCCCATTCCAGCTCTTAAGGTCTGCACTGCTCTGCTGTGATTGACTCCCACTGTCCAGCCCACAGTCTCTGGGATATGGCCTTGCTCCTGCTCCCTTGTGCAAGCGTCTCTATCCCCTCTGATACTAGAGAATCTCCAGCTCATCCCTCCAGATGTCACACAGCACTTCCCTGTGGAGCCCTGGCCTGCTGCTACCCTTGATCTACTTTGTGAGTGCCTTCTTGGCTGCTGCCCAGATCGTCACCCTGGTCACTGTCTCTGGCCTTTGTGTTGCCCTGTTCTCCTGTGGGTAGAGGAGAGGCAGCCCACTGAAAGATCTCACTTCAACAGACTGTAGGAAATGCAGGATTTGCAACCTTTTACTAACATGAAGTCGAAGCTGCAAATCAATCCAGTGTCTGTAATCCCCCTGATTGCATCTCTTTAGGAGAAGTTTTGTAAGTGAAGTGATTTACAGGTGGTCTCTTTGATGCAGATACCTGGGACAAATTGTAGAGTCTGGTTTGAAGAAGCAAGACTGTGAAGGACTCAGCACTCTTATCATCATGCTGAGTATGCATGGCATACACTAAACTCTTTTTTTCTGGGTTTGCCTTTTTCTCCAGCCAGTGAGAAAACTATTAAATATCTTGTCCTAAGATGGTTTTGTTCTGGTCCCTATACAAGAGACAAGCTTGTTTTAAAAGGGGATTTGAAGAAGTGGTAAAGAAAATAAACAATCACTTTGTACTGCAAAATTATGACAAAGAAGTTGAGGATGTTTTGACAGTAAGCATATATGAGATCCTGAAATAACAACAGTTATATACTAACTGTGACCTCTGCAAAGAGAGCTGAATGTAAAGATTCCTCTCGAGAGCTGAAAAAAAAGCAATTTGTTAAATGATGATAAATAATATGTATAGTTTAGACAAACATGTACCTAATGCCTAAATAAGAGGGAACTAATTTTAAGAATGTTGTGAAGGAACCTGAAAAGTGATTTGAGTCTATCTCTTCCCAAGACAGTCTATTAAGGTGTTTAAGAACATGGACTCTGGAGCCAGGCAGCATGGATTCAAGTCCCAGTCTGATACTTAGCTGTGTGACCACAGGCAATTTGGTAACATCTATGATCTTGGTTTCTCAACTATATGAAAGGGATAATAGTCCCAACCTCACAGAATGTAATGAATAATATCAAAAAGCCTCTAGAATAAATAAATAAAGAAACTTACCACCTCACGAGGCAACCAGATCCTCACTTCTGTCTTACCTTCAGCTGCAACTAACCTCCTTATAAAATTCCACTTATTGGCCTAGTTTGGCAATATAAAATACTCACTTTTCCAGATGGCAACCCTTTAAATATTAGAAGACACTTACAGAATTTCCTTCTTAAAATACTTCTTCACACTAAACAGACTAATTTCTTTGAATTTGTCGTATGTGACAAACTCAATGGGTTGGCTAGCTCAGCAGCTGACTCCAACCTCTTTTATTCTTTCTTCCTTGCTCTCTCCCACTCCAATGCTAGGTGCCAATATTTGCTTTCCCAGCACCCCCTCACATCTAGGAATAGATGGGTGGCCAAGCCTTGACCAAGAAGACCAAGGAGACAGAAGGAAAGTTTTCTTGGGGACTTTCAACTTTTTCATAAAAGAGATGGAGCCACCTACACTGTCCACGTTGCCCCTTCTTCCTGCCTTTAACATGGATGTGATGCCTGAAGCTGGGGTGGTTGTCTTGCAACCACGAAGCCCCAGGCATAGGGACGCTAAAGATGGAGGAACAAACATATGCAAAGAGTGTGGGCCTTGATGTCAGGGTTGAGCTGCTGAATAGGTGCCAGTAATTGTGCATAATGTATATGAAGAGAGAAAGAGAAAATGTGACAAAGTCTTCAGGTTTGATGGATCTGTGGAAGCTCTTTGTACTATTTTAACACTTTTCTGTGTGTTTGAAATTATGTCAAAATAAAAAGTGGAAATAACATGTTGGCACAAATATCTATGCAAAAGGATACTGCAAAATTTGTTTTTATGAGCAAAAGTTCATCATGACCTAACTGGGCATCTTTGGGAGAACTCTTAAATAAATCACGTATACCCATACTAAGGGCAGCCCTTGAAAAGAATGAAATATATCTCATTCTTTACTGACCTAAAAAGTCCTTCAAAATATATTGTAAAGTGAAAAACAGCAAGCTGTGTAATAACACGTCAAGTATGATTCACATGTGTGAAAAAACACAGAAAGAATATTCTCTCTGAGTGTGTATAAGTTGTTAGAAAATGGGCTGGAAGGATATACATCGACATCTAAACTGTGGTTATTTTCAAGAATGAATGTTAGACTGGGGGTGGAAGTGAAAAACTTGGTGAAGTAAAACTTTTACATTTTACTGTACTTTGGATTATTTTTCAATTAGTATGAACATATATATTTAGAAAAAAAGATTTTCCTTCCCTCTGCCATATGGGAACAGTGCACTAGTATTCTTAACTGATGAATCTTGTTCATAACTTGTGCTAAGGCCCATTCTCAGCTTTATTCACTGTGATGCTTTTCGATAGGGTTCTGTTCCTGTTTTTAATTCATCCTTATTTGGGGTTCTTTTGTTATTTTTGTACGTATCTCTGAGGATACGAGTCCACCAAAGGCAATAGGAGAGGCCTTAAGAATGCCTTTCACTACTTGTCACTATTTTTTTCACTGCAGCTGTGTAGAACACTAAGAGCTTCAGTGTAGACCCTGTAGGCCCATCTCAGGCCATGAGACTACACCCTAACTGGGAAAAATAAATGTCACTGTCAAGTTCAAATGAAAATGTATATTTTTGGTAGGAAAATGTGCAGCTGCACACATTTTATGGTCAAAGACTGCCTTTTTCATGTTTGATTTTTCAAAATCTCACAAGGGAGAACAAAAAATGTTCTTTTTATTTATCATCTCTCCATGCTTCCTCATTAAAATGAAGCGAAGCTAACATTATAACAGTGTTGATTAATTACAGATATGAAGCATTTAAGTATGTCCCCATTTCTTCATCTAGGAACACTTGGAATGAGGTGACAGGCATTCAGGACAGTGGAGAGTGTCATGAACTGTGGGACTGCCTTTCTTTTCTTGTAAGCAGACAGGAGAGCTGACTACTAATTTTACTTCAAAAACTGTTCGTTTCCAAATTCTCCAACTGGCCAGTACAGATGTGTTTCCTGAAGGTCTCCATTGCCTATTTCACTCTCTATGTTTCAGAGAATGCAGAAAAGTATGAGTCTCCACCTTACTTAACTGTGTATCAGTCAAATTATAGTAATTCCTATAAATAACTCGAGTATTTGGAGTATCTACAATATTCAGTTGCCTCCAGTGAGAGAAGCAGCAGAAAGAAAAAAGATAAATAAAAGAAAGTAAAATTACTTATTCTTTTTTGACTTCTCAAAAGTTAGAGAAAGACCGATTGCAAGAACTGGAGAAACACATGTAGTCAAATGCTCTAAGGGATACACAATTCTCCCTTCCTCTCTCCCCACTCCCCACCTCTTTCCTCTCCCTCCCTCCTTCCTCCCTGCCTTCCTCTACCTCAGAAAGTAATCTCATCCTTTCGTCACATATTATTGAAATCCCAGTTCTTTAAGAAACTCTCATTTTTGCCCAGACTGAGAGCATGTCATTTGGAAGTGATGTGCAAGGCAAGAGATAACCAAGTAGAACTCAGCGATTCGCCACAGAAAATGGTTCCATGTTTGGCCGTAATGCTATCAGAGTCTGTCCCTCAATAGCTCTTTACTGCTCTGAGCTCAGAATCTGCTGATTCAAGACTTTGCCTGCATGGGGAGGCGTGAGGGTGGGAGAGAAGGGGAAGCCTAGCAGTGCAGGAAGAGTTAGGAAGAAATATTAATAGTTCTTCCAGAACACATAAGGGGATTTTTTTTTTTTTACATAGAAATAGTGCCGCCTCCCCTTCTTTGCCTCTCTCTACCTCTCGTTCTGTGTCTTCATTTCATGCTGTGGTTGTGTTGATTGGGAGAGAAGAATCTTCTCAGCTAGCTGCTTAGTACCAAGCAGATGCACTCAGTTGAAAATGGTTAGCGGTTAGGGGTTAGCCAAACACAGGCAGCAGACGTGATAAAGGTAAGTACGGATGTTTGGGTGGTGCGGTAATGGGAATTCAAAAAAATGAAAGACTTCAAATCACCCAAAAGCACACTGGAGCACACATACATTTCCATTTGTATAGGTTCCAGAGAGAATCAACACACACTCCAAATGGGCTGACAAAATAGAAACATCTAGGAATAAGTTAGATATGATTCTATTTCATTAATAATTCATCTTTCAGTTCTAATAATTTCATACAAATTCAGAGAGAGACACCAAACTTTCATTGTCTTTGGATCCGATGGATTTTAAATGGTTATATTTTTGTTTAGCAATTATCCTCTTGTTTTAATGGTGGCTCTTCAACTTTTCCTTTATTTGAATCCAAAAGTATTTTAAATTCATTGAATAAATAAGTTCTCATTTTTCAAAACTTTTGTTCTAGTATTGGCTTTCTAACTTTCCCTTGTGCTTAAATCATGGAGTTTGAGAGTCATGAACACATTCATGTCCTCCTTTATCAATAATGATCTTGAAAGTATAGAAGAAGCTCCATCAGAGTGAGGTAATAAATTCACAAATTATATTTATGTTTCCACATATTTTAAAGTGCCTCATTTCACATCAGGAGGCCAGACTCTTCAATATTATTCTGTGATGATGTCTTCAATCAAAAGAAGGCATTAATTAAGGAAACCGATAAGGAGCTTTGTGGATCAAAGTGAACATAAAGGCATAAGCCATTAATGTTTAAACTTTTATTTATTTCTATTTAGTTGATCTTAGTTATTTAGTTATGCAAATAATTTATCTACTATTTTGGAGAGTGAGAAAGTGAAGGAGAGAGTCCAGTCTTCACTGTTTCCCCATCTAATAAATCAACGTGATCTTAATGCTGAACTGCTTTTCATCTGGCTCTTATCTTTCCTTCCTATTCAGTCATGCCAGCACTTAGTAGCCTCCAGTACTCTTTCTTTTTTCTTACAACCTCAAACCTAATGCCAAGCCCCATCTACAATTAAGCTCCCTCAACACATGCATATATATGCTGTGGCTAATAATTGTATGTATAAGGGAACTAGAATTGTGTCTGTGAATGAGAAAAATCTGTAAGTAACTTTATCCATCATCTTTCCTCTTTAACTCCTGAAAATACTCTTGTATTTTGATGTGTGATTTTCACCATCTATTACTGTCAAGCAGTAATGATGGTTGCAACCAAGGTGCTTGAATTTATACTCATGCGTGAATGGCACAGAATTTGTATTTCTTACCCGGGTTGATGCTCCAGGTAATTGTCACAAAATCTGACAAAAATGGGTGATCTCATTTAAGCTAATCAATTAAAAGGTAAAACAAAAAAAGAAGCCTAATTTATAAATACACTGGTACAACACCTTATCTACCTATAATTATTAAGAAATTTTCAAAATTATTGAATGAATAATTTCAGTATCAAATTTATTTTACTTTACATTTATTTTACTTCAACTGTTTTAATAAAATAGAGATCTACAATATCTTACATGCCTCTGCTTTTCTAAAATAGAGAAAAGTGAACATAAAAACTTCTAAAACATTCAAAATTGCTATCAGTATCATTAATTATTACAATTTTATTTTCAAAGAAAACTAAAAAGAAAATAAAATATGGGTGCACTAAAAATTTCTCACGGACTAAGTCCATGCCACGTCCTGTGCTAAGGCTACTTTTTCATAAGTGCCTTAAGAATAAGATAACCAGCCCCATACACTAGGAACTCCTAAGTGACTTGGATCCTCTGCTAAGATCTTCAGCAGTGAGTGTCCATATCTAGGACAAATCAAAAGACTTTCACCACCACTATCATTATCATCATTACCATCATTATCACGATCATCATAGCTGGCATTTATTCCAGATAGTTACATTATCTCATTTAATCTTCACAGCATCAACAGGAGGTCTACAGTATTGTTTTGCAGATGAGGCCACTGAAGTTTAAATGGGTTTTGTAATGTCCACAAGGCCATACAGCTGGGACATTATGGAGGTGGGAAAGCCTATATTCATTATCATTAAGCTATACTTACCCCGATCCTACGAATCTACAGAGTTTTATCCCTGTGGTGTCTGATATTCCCTGAGGTAGACCCCTGACACCAGCATTTATGTCCACTTGCACATTCACTTTCACGACCTTTCAAATTCCTCACCTCCCAGTTTCACACCTACCTTATATTCAAATCAGCCTCACTGCATAACTGGCCACCAATGCATCCCACCAATATGACTGTGCCCTGGGTTATGACATCTCTTTCCACTGCTCTACCCTCCAGCCTTCTCAACTTTCCTACTTCCCCCCTCCCATGAAACCCTTTTCTCCCTCTCCATCCTTCTATGCCTCTCCCTGACCTCCACTCGCTGGACTCACTATCAGTTCATCTGACTTCTTCAACTTCATGAGCTCCTTCTGGAAAACTTATCCTTGATTCTTGGGTTGGCTATTTTTAACATGGCCTTCAGCCACCCCCAGCTTCTCAGACTTCCTCCCTCACAAACTGCTGTTCACAGCTCTCTTCCCTTCTCCTGTTCCACGTGATGTTTCTGAACACAAAGTCCACTTAGACTTGCATAAGAGTAAGATGCAGTCGAGAAACACTAGCCACTCTTTCCTAATATGTGATGCTTTGCAAAACCTTTATTCATTTCTTCATTTTCCCTACTTCCCAAAGTTAACACTCTAAGCCTCTTTTGTTTTCCTGGGTCCACATTTCAGGACTCTACAACAGGAGTATACAGCACCCTAAATCCTACTTTGAGGCTATTCAAGTTGCACCAAGTCACTTTTTGTTTTCATCCCTCAGCACCTGTGGCTGTCCACATTCATTCTCTTATCTTTCTTTTATCTCTAAGAAAAAGAGATAGTCTCTTTATTATTTGTACTCTCACATCTGTGCTCTGCTGCCCAAATATATCCTCCCCTTCAAGAACCTTGCTCTTCATTTATTATTTCCAGCCTGTCTTTGCAGGGCCCTTTTCTTCCAAGACTCGCAGATGTCCTCAATCCTGGAGAGCACTGCTTTACTTTTTCTCTGCTCATCCCTCTAATGACCACTCTCATTCTCTTTTTTTTTCACTGCCATAGTTTTTGAATGAATGATTTTCTACCATGTGACTTGTATTCTCACCAATCTCCAGAAATGGATTGTTTCTCTAAGACTCCAATAAGGGTCCCTTCTCAAATTCAGTGACCTTTTCTCTGCATCATTTTCCTTATCTTTCTGAAATAAGGTATTTTGTTTTCCACACCATTTTTCTTATAACTCCCTCTTTTAGTTTTCCATTATCTTGCATTAGTTTGTTTGAATTCCTTCTATTTCTCTACATAGTTTTCTGTTTCTTTTACCGGTCCTTTTTCACCTTCCCACTCACTAACGGTCCCTATACATAGGTCTTTAATGACCACAGTCTTTTTCTTGGATTAATTAACTCTTATTGTTTCATTTATGCTGATAAAAGAAATCCTCCTTCTCCCTCGACAGTGCACCTAACACCAGTCCCATTTCTTCCACTAACCACAGGACAGCTCCTTAAATGTTCTCTCGCAGCTCAAAGTGATACACCAAAGTGTTGTTTTGCACAACAGTACACACATACACACACACACACACACATAATAAAGTCTCCATTCCTCATCACTGTGCCCTGTTGTCATTAAGCATTGTTGGTACTACCTTTGAAAAATACCTGTCACACATCCCCTTCATCCTATTCCCAGACTAGCTCAGGCCATCAGCATGTTGTGATTTTGTAACATCTTCTTAACTATATTTCTCTCTGATTTACTATCCAGCTCAACCTTTCCATTATAGAACACTTTATTTTACTAACAAAGTCATTCATATTATTTTAGAAGTTTATAAAATAAAGATATAAAAAAAAATCTGACTTATAAACCCATCATTAGATATAACCTCTAGTAACATTTCAATGTATTATCGGCTTTCATACACAGCTTTTCAATATTTTATAAAATGGCATCATATGTTGTGTTTAAAACTTAAACACGTACCATGCAATATCAACAAGAACCCTTCATTATCACGTCATGGGATAAAATTCACGTAACCACTGGTAAACATTCAACTTGTTTTCAGCATTTAGATTTGTAAACAATACGGTGAAACACATTCTTGAAGCTAAATTTTGTACACTTTTATTTAAGTAAAATTTTTGAGTCAGAATGGGTATTTTTAAGGCTTTCGACATAAATTGCAAAATTGCTCCTCAGAAAGGTTATAACAATTTGGAATCCCACTGTATGAAAAATCTCTACTTTCTTGGACCTCATGCACACTGGGTACCATTTTTTAAAAATCTATCCCACGTGAGTGAAATGGTAAATTGAAGTTGAATCTCTTTTCATGTTTGTTAGCCATTTGGAGTCAAACCTACTAGGAAAAAAACAAAAAAAAAACTGTGTGCCTATAGTTCACATAGAAAGGAGGAAAGGAGGGTGGAGAGAAGGCTAGGAAGCTGAAACAGAGCTATAGTCCTCGTATAGCACAGGGTTCAGAAACACTCTAATCCCCATCAGCTCTTAATATGTAGAATATTTAAATATCTCCACTAGAGATCTCCCCTCTTCCTCCCCTTGCCAACCCAAAGAAATAACAGCATCTAATGTTTTGAGGTAGAATATGGAGAGGCAGCAAATGTATATGTTTCTTCATTCCTTCTATTAGCTTCAAAGCACCCTTTAAAACGTGCCATTTCAATGAGAGTTATACAGCTGTCAGCTCACCGTCTCCTCTAGCTTCTGCACAACAAAAGTGAGATCTCCAGCCACATGCTCATTACAGAATTCCACTCCAACTAAACAAGTTGGATACACTATGAAGCTCACTGAGCAGGGTTTGACTGGTATGGAAATGTATCTGCCTTTGATCCTGGCAAAATGTGTTTGTTGGAAATTTGGGATCTGTCAGAAAAGGAGGTAGTTTTAAATGGAGGTGAGGTGAGGTTTCAAGATGTGGTCTGGATAAGACAGAGAAGAATTATCAGTGTGAAGCCACGAGAAAGGCTTGGATACGCTGTAAAAAAACAGAGTAGTCATTATCACCCAAAGCATTTATAGCACACCACTGTAGATATATCCAACTTTGGATGGAGTTTCTTATTATAATTGAAGGTTTAAATTCTACCTTCTCCCTCACAGACAGATTAGGGAGATGTTCTTAATCCTCTCTCCTAGCGGTTGCCAAAAATGATCAGGGATTTGAAATATGACACAGCACATTGACAGAGCTATAGAAGAAGAGTTGCAATAATTTTTGTTTTTCTGAAATCTAGGATAATGACTTTTCCTTTCATCTGTAATTCCACTTAAAACTAAAATTAAAAAATTAGATCACATACATTCTCTCAAATGTTTAGCTATGTTTCCATTTGGTCATCCTGAGCTTTTCAATTCTAGAATCTCAAGCCCAGAAAGGAAAGTCATTTGGCCCTGACTCCTCCTTCTACAGTTAAGGGAACAAGAAGTCCCAAGATGTGAGAATGCACTCAGGTTCCCTCTGCAACCATGTGGGGGAGTAAGGACTAGAATCCTGGCTTTGGAATCTGGATCCAGTGTTCTTTAGGACGCAGCCAATTTCCTGGCATAACATTCCAGGGAAGATTCCTTCCTTTATGGGTCTGAGACTGGAAAGCAAACCAGAAATAAATTCCATGGATTCAGGGGCAGATTCTTTTGTAAAGAACGTCAGCTCTCTGTGTTCTCCCCTCCACTACATTCTCCCCAGGCTCCTCATTTTCTTTATCATTCCCTTCAGAGGACTGGACCTGAATCTGCTTGACTTGTAAATTAAATATCTGGAGCTGGAGTGACTATTCCCTTTAATGACTATTATTTGATTATCTTCATAACTTTACTTGTAATGCTTAAATTATTTTTAGCACTTTTAGCTCACATGTGATTAATCTTTAATGATAATTTGACAGTTTACTGACATGTTTCTAAATGATCTGTAATTAATTTTAAAGCATAACTCATTTTTCTCTAATTGCACACTTGTATTTATTTCACTATATGTGTTGGATTAAATATAGTAATGTTCCATTTGATCAAAACATATATTTTAAGTCTAACATTGCTGAAACGAAGTAGGGAATTTTGACAACATGCAATTACATTTTTCAAAATTTCTGAACATAAAATTTATGTAAACCCTCATCCTCCAAATATATTACATTCAATGCAAAAATTAAAAATCAGAAACTCAGAGCCTAAAATTCAATTCAGTCCTGAGACTAAGAACTAGGTCTTGTAGCTCTCAGCCCAATTCTCTCTCTTCTCTGTCACTTGCTTCATTTTTACTGTGATTATACAGCTGCTACCCTAAAAGTTACTGCATAGTGAAATACACTTTATTGAGGGTATGAGCTGCTAGGGACTGGGGCAAGCAGCAAGAAGAGCAAGAGAGATTTAAAACAGCAACTTTGGAGAGAAGCAATAAATATTATCAATAACTAAGTCAGGAGTCAAGAGCAAGATTCCAGAGAGGGCTGATATGATGTCATCATTAAAATGTCACCCCAGGGCGCGGTGGCTCACGTCTGTAATCCCAGCACTTTGGGAAGCCAAGGCGAGTGGATCACTTGAGGCCAGGAGTTCGAGACCAGCCTCGCTAATAGGGTGTAAACCCGTCAATACCAAAAATACAAAAATTAGTCAGGTGTGGTAATGTACACGTGTAATCCCAGCTACTTGGGAGGCTGAGACACAAGAATCGCTTGAACCAGGAGGCGGAGGTTGCAGTGAGCTGAGATGCACCACTGCACTTGAGCCTGCATGACAGAGCGAGACTCTGTCTCCAAAATAAATAAATAAATAAATAAATAAATAAATAAATAAATAAATAAATAAATAAAATGTCATCCTAAGCTTCTAGAGAAGGTCAAACCCACTGGGAGGAAATTCACCTTCTTATTTGCCGTGGAATGCCTCTTGTTCCCACTGCACAATAAACCCTCCTGATGCCTGCCATTCCCACCTTTTGCAGCTGTTTCTTCCATGTATTTTTGGAATGTGGTTTGTTTTCAATGTGACATTGCAGGCTCTGCATTTTTCAGGAACTCTTTCACAATTTCTAGTGTACCAAAGAATCTTCTTACTTTTTCCAGTATGGTTATCAAAAGACATTCTACTAATATGTAATTTAATACAAACATGTGTTCTCAAACGAGAATCACTAAATATTTGGTGAAACTCCACATTATGACAGCCAGTAACTTCAACAATGGAGAAAATGTTACACAAGAAAGCATAATTACTAGAAGTAGCATAACAGTAAACTAACTTCAATTAACTACCTCAAAAACATATGAAAAATGTAATATGTGCATGTATACATACATATGTGTGCAGTAATCATTTAGAGATCATAGATATTAAAAACTAGATTGTTGAAGTCATAAATTCAATAGATGCCTACAAAGCAAAATGCACTTGGGAGAAGAACAATTATCAAGCTGGAAGTTTAGGTCAAGGAATCTTACCAGAATGAAGCAGAAATGAATAAATACATGAGTATGACAGCTAAATGAAGACACAAGGCCAAAAGTTCTATCATCTGATTAAAAAGAGCTCAAGAAAAGAAAATAAAGAAAATGTAACGGAGTAAATTCATGAACACACAGATAAAATTTCCAAATATTGAGAAAAAAATGAATAAGCCCTTTTGATTAAATGGGCTTAGCAAGTATCGAGTAGAATAAAGATTCAACATGCACATACATGCACATACACACTTATTTACATCACAGTGATATTTCAGGACACCAAAGAAAAAAGAGAAGATTCTGAAATCTTTTATGGGAAATAAAAGAGTATATACAAAGGGACAAGAATAAAAGAGGAAGCAGAACATACTAGTTACAAGCTGGAGTGCATGGATTTGCAATCTGACTCTACCATTTGCAAACTACGTGACTTCAGACAAGGTATTTCTCCTCTTGCATCTTCATTTTTCTATGCATATGAATACAGCAAACCCCACGTGGCTTTGGAATTTTAAAACAAGTTGTGCTCAGTGATAAAGGGGATGTTTAATCAAGAAAACATTCATTGTCAGCCTTAATGATATCAACATCCTCATTTTTCTATATACTGGAGAGTATATAAATATAGTATTTCCAGGAAGCAGTTAAAGTATTCATTGAATAATATAGTTTCAATTATCCAAGTTGCTCCTCAAAGCCCTGACAATTAGTCTTAGGTAAGCTTGACTGGAGTTATTGTTGTCGTTGCTGCTTGGTTTGTTTGTTTTTTACTATTGGAAGGGGTATTTGCTACTAATTTGCCTATAATTACTATAGGCAGTTTATTTAAAATCTCTACCCCCAGTTTGCTTAACTATTGATACCAATACCTACTTTGCAGGACTCCTGTGTGGATTTAACCATTTAATGTAAAATAGTCAAGTAAAGAGAGGAATGATTGGCCCGTGATGGATGTCAGCCAAATAGCCGCTCCCTCCTATTCTCTCCTCATGCACAAAACAACTCATGTGCAAAGAAATTCCAAGAAAAGAGTTTTTCTTCTCCCTTTTCCATTCTTTCTTGCCTCTGACTTCTTTACTTTTGCTTCTGGGATGTGGGGTTTTTTTCTTATAGGCATTAGTGAAAATTATTTTATTTAGAGGTATTTAAGGTCTTAATCCTTTCTCTTCACTCAGAATTTTCAAAATGTCTAGATGGCCTTTGAAGATAGAAAAGAGCAAATATGAGACATGAACTGAGAATCACATGCAAAGAAATAAGAATTAAATTAGGACAGTGAAGTCTGTTTCAACGTTAGTATTTTGAGTTCCAGATAAATGTAAACGTGCTTAGGCATTATAATATGTTCTGTTGGTCTCATATTACAAACTACTTGAAGATTATTCAGAGTAAAGAATCTCCACCCCCCCCAGCACAGATATGAGACTGCTATTCAATATTCATATGAGAAATACATGTGGGACACCCTTGACTGCAGCCTCCACATAGGACAGTCACTGGGAAGTATCTGCCCGAGGAAGATCTTCTCCCGTGTGGCACAAATGCACATTCTATTAATAAACATTCTTTGCTTTAGAACCAAAGGGAAATTCTGGCTTGAAATTATTTTGTAAAAGACAACGGTTACTGTGTGTTTCTTCTATGCCTGCATAAGTGTAACATATTTTAAGGAAAATCTTTCTTTTTAAAAAATTCATCTACAGATTAGATGTGTTAAAGGACATTCCTTACATTATGCAAAGACTTGCTATCGTATTCCTCTTAAAACAACCTCCCTTAAAAATGTTAATTCATCTACAAAACCACTTTACTTGCCCTATTTGCTTTATTTACAAGAATTGGGAAGCAAAGATGAGTGAGGGTAGAATTTAGAAGCACTTTGGAAGGTAGAGGTGCGAGGATCACTTAAGGCCAGGAGTTTGAGACCAGTCTGGATAACATAATAGGATCCCATCTCTACAAAAAAACAAACAAACAAACAACAACAAAAACAAATTGCCAGGTGTTGTGGTGCATGCCTGTAGTCCTACCTAGTCAGGAGGCTGACATGAGAGAATTGTTTGAGCCAGGAGGTTAAGGCTACAGTGAGCCATGATCACACCACAGCATGCCAGCCTGGGATGACAGAGTGAGATCCTGTCTCAATTTTTTAAAAAATGAATGAAACAAAGAGTCTTTGTTCAACACGGGTTCCATAATCTCACTATGCTTAGAAATGTGTCAGCACAGAGCTTTCCCCATTCTCTCCTTTCCCTGAACTATCTGTTCTTTTAACCACTCTCCACGAAAATGCAGGAGGCATTAGGAAAAGAAGCTAACTGTGGCTACTTAGGCATCTTGGTGTCCATTTTAAGGATACATTTTCTTACCTTCGAAAGTGAAATTAAGGTGTTTTCACTTCTCCCTCTGCTTGAAAATTACATCCAAATGCCAAGGAGAAAAAATAAGCAAGGAAACAAATGTTTCCATTGACCATTGAAGTATAACGGGGCGGGGTGGGGAGAGAGAGAGAGAGAGAGAAGGAAAGCAGATGGGTAAGTAGTAAATTACTTAGAGGAATGAAAAAGGTAACAAGTGAGAAGGAAGCCAATTCAACCACAGAACCCCAATTCAACCACAGAACCCCAGAAAGTAAGTGTCAGATATTTCAGAAGACAGGGTAGAGGGGACCTGAAAACAGGAATTGTTTAGTCTGTATAAGGAACAGTTAGAAAGACCAGCCAAACTCGGCTCCTGTACTCCCAGTTACTCAGGAGGCTGAGGCAGGAGAATGGCGTGAACCCGGGAGGCGGAGCTTGCAGTGAGCCAAGATCGCGCCACTGCACTCCAGCCTAGGCAACAGAGCGAGACTCTGTCTCAAAAAAAAAAAAGAAAAGAAAAAGAAAGACCTGCTAAACTCATATCACTTAATTACATAGTCAAGTGATCAACTCCCATCTTTAGGGAATTGGAAGTGTATTATCTGGAAAATTAGGACAAAAGAACTCCAGGCTTGGATCAGCTAGCATGGAGGAGGTAGGGGGTGAAATGCCAAACTACAATGGAAGGGTCCATTAAGTGAAAAACAGCTGAATAGGGAAACCCCTCCCCAGTGTTCTTTCCCACCCAGTTCCAGAAGGCTGTCAGCCCAGCTCATACATGCAGATAAAAGTAAATTACCCCAGAGGCAAGGCCTCACCCACATTCACAAAACTTTCGATGACTTTTTTAGAACCTCTTAAATACAAGTGAATAACAATATTTTACTGTGAAAGCAGAGGCTAAAAACTACGAAACAAACCGGAATTGGAAGGAAACAGAGACAATGCTTAGAATAGAAGAAAACTCCCAAAGACATAATAAAAACATCCTTAAAGAGAAAATATTACATCAATAAAATAAGAACATATTTTCAAAAAGAATAATCAGAGAAGGAAAGAGATATTAGAGATTACACATATGATTAGCCCGAATTAGAAAGCCAATAAAAAGATAAAAAAATAGAACAAAAGGAAGAAAGAGTGAAAATGGATACAAAAAGATAAGAAAATTTAAAAATCACTTCTAGAAGTCCAACATACAAGTAAGAAGAATTTTAGGACAAGAGACAGACAAGAAGGTGGAGAGAAAACTGTTTTTTTAATACTACAAGTATGCAAAAACCAGAGGACATGAGTTTTTAGATTAAAAGAGCCTGCTCACTACCTGCCACATGAACAAAATGAAACCTGTGTTAGGGCACATTCTCATAAAACTTAAGAACATATCAGAGGACCGGGGGTTGGGAGGAGGAAGAGCATCAGGAAGAATAGCTAATGGATGCTGGGCTTGATACTTAGGCGATGGGATGATCTGTACAGCTAATCACCATGGCACATGTTTAACTATGTAACAAACATGCACATCCTGCATATGTGCCCCTGAACTTAAAATACAAGCTGGA
This sequence comes from Hylobates moloch, assembly GCF_009828535.3. Taxonomy (NCBI): domain Eukaryota; kingdom Metazoa; phylum Chordata; class Mammalia; order Primates; family Hylobatidae; genus Hylobates; species Hylobates moloch. The sequence continues at coordinate 12,948,731 of NW_026652297.1, read as the reverse complement.
AATTAAAAAAAAGAAAAGAAAAAAGAATTTCCTGAAGAAAAAGCAGATTACCTGTAAAGAATCAAGAGAAGAAGTCATGAGACTTTTCAACAGTATTTGAATGAATGTGATTTTTTCAACATAGAATTCTATACCCTGCCAAAGTATTCACCAAGAGTGAAGATAGAATATATTTACGTACATGCAAAGTATCAAAATTTTATGTTTCATAGACTCTTTCTCTGATAGATATGCATTGCTGAAAAGAAGGAAAGCTATGGGCAGATACGGGATTCTGGAAACATGAGACCTGGGAGCATGTATGTCCATGATAACAGCATAGAAACTGTCAGGGCACACATTAGGACTAGAGAGGAACCAGTCAAAGGTGAGCTGGAAAACAAAGAATTTTAGGTGGAATGTCTCAGAGCAAAGAGATGAACTGAAAGTTTTTACCCTGTGGGCAGTTGTGGTTATCGAGAGTTGGAGAGTGTTGGAAAACACAGCCAAGGATCAAAGAAAATTAAGCAAATAAAAAAGTAAGACAATACTTAAATCTAAGAAAAGCCAGAAATCATATGAGAAAATGAAGGTATACACCCTACATTATAATATCCCATAACACTATAATACCCTATCTTGTACAGCACGGAAGAGTATTTTCCTAGTTATAATAATAAGAACACTAAGTAGGCACTTAACTAAAAATTGTGGTATTTATAAAGGGAGGAAAAAGAGTGGATAATGGAGATAGCTGAGACTGCTAAAATTTTCATCTACTGTAATGTAAACTCAATGTGTAAATGCAGCGAAAATAGGAATATTTATAGATATGTGGAGTAAGTATTAGGAAAAGAAACTAGAAACTTTAAAGTTGTTGCCTTTTCTGAGGGTAGAGAAGGAAGGTGGAAGAAGGTGGGAAATAACTGCTATTTTTGGTCATAAGTCATTTAACACTATTTGACTATTTAAGGTAATATGTTGATAAACAAAAATTAAATGGGTTGAAAAACACTTTTTTACTCTTTTTAATATTAACTTGTCAAAATTACAAAAGAAATGTAGACACACTGAAGAAGATTTTAAAACTACATAAAAATTTAGAAAAGAACATTTAAAACTATCCATCCAGTGTCATTATTTCTATGTGTATTATTTTATGCAATGGAAACAATTTTGTGAATACCATTTATATATTTTTAGCTTGACATTCTATAGTTAGAGGTTTTCATATCTTTAAAAATTACTCCTAAACATTTTTACTAGCTGCATAATAGTCCATCTGATGACATGACATAATTTAACTATTGCCATATTTCTTTTTTAAGATTTTCCAATTATAAATAATGCTATTAAATATATTTGTTCAATGATCTTCCCCAGTGTTGTATTATCTTTATCTAGGAAGGCTTTCTGAAAGCAAAATTACTAAACCAAGTGGTAAAAACATTTCTGAGGCATTTGGTACATGATATTAAATTGCTCTGCGGAAAGATTCTTCCAATCCATATCCCCACCAGCAATATATGAAAACACTTCATTTCAATGCCACTCTTCTGGCATTGGATTTTCTCATTTAACAAAAAATTTTAAACTAAATCTAAAGTAAAATGGAGTAGTTTTTCCCAAAACACTATATTTTTTCAGATTTTTCAAAATTAGTGACAAAAAAATGAGTATCTAAGAGAAAGCCCCATAGAAACCCCACCTTGGCTTCTACACACAGATAACCACGCAGGTATGAACACTGCGGGAAAGGACCTTAGTTTTATTGGCTGCAAAACTTGTCAATATCGGGGGCCTTGCCAACACCACAGGAGCACTCACTTCTATAAAACTAGGGGCTAGTAAGATGCAGGTCCTTTTCCCCAGCGTTCATACCTGCACGGTTATCTGCGTGTGGAACCAATACCCGGTGAGATCATTCGGAGAAAGAAAACAGAAACAAGATCTGAATCATGCTATTTCAGCATTAACCTCAATATAAGAAATATTTATTCTGTAAAGACACTCTGAGTCATGAAATTAATTGATAAATTAATTTGTAGAGATTTCCAATCTCTCACTATTTAAAAGGAAGGAACACATTAACCAAGATACTGTTAATCTGCCTGTAACTGTCCACTTGGACTAATGGGGGCCTTGCCAACAGCACAGAAGCACCCACTTCTATAAAACTAGGAGCTGATAAAATAACAGTGGCTAACATTTACTGAAGTTTTCCAAGATGCCAAACGCTTTACTCAGCAATATCTCATTTAACCCATACAGTAACCCTATTAGCTTAGCATAGGAAGCTATGATGAACTCAATTTCCTTAGGTGAGGAAATTGAGCTAGTTTGCCGAAGGCCAAGGAGGCTGTGTGACTTAAGAGCCAGAGCCCTTGACAATGGCACTGCTCCTTCAGTCTCCTAGGTCTTTACCTGACAGCCAGTCAGAAAGTAAGCTAAAAAGCCTTTGTGCTTCTGAGCTACACACTGAGAGGGTTCAAGCACACCTTTATTAGTTTCAAGGTGGATATGCAAGTTAGAAGCTGTCTTTTATTTTAAAATTCTGCAGGGTAATAAGAGCCACAGTAAAGGGAGGGTGAATAGGGGCATTTGGTCTGGGAACAGAAGACCTAGGGGAGACTGAGTGATGGCAAAGAAAGATTTGTTTTATGCTACCTATGAAGACAGAATCTGGTCTAATAGATGAAGTTTCAGGCAAGACATTTCAGTTCAATATATTTGAAGTGGTTTCTAATTACATTTTGAACTTTAAAGAACTATATAATTAGAAGTTTTTGTTATTAACAAGAACTTCTTAACAATGAGGCAGCCTCTCTCCTAAGGTAATGAATAAAAATTAATTTCTGATAATTCTTTTGAGAAAGATCTACCTTCACACACTTGGTCCGCATGTGTTTGGAAGGGAATGCCAGTCATGGAAAGTAACCCATATTAATTAATCCCTGTCACTGCCCAGCCTCCACCAATTGGCGCCGAACCACTATACCCAATAACTACTTCCCCCCACATCCTCCTGACCATGATTCTCATCCAAATGGGCATCAGTCATAGCGAGCTGACACCAGGAGAGATTGTGCCCCACTCCCATACACCCTAGATACATCTTAGGATTTAGATTTTTTCCTTTTATTATAAATCATTTTATACATACAGGAAAAATATAACAAACCTCCTTATACCTAGTACCAAGTTCTGTCCATTCTTATTTTCCAATATTGTAAAAGAAAGAAAACATTACTGATACAGTTAAAGCCCTCTGTGAATCTCTTCTTAACCTCCTCCCTTCCTCCCTGAAGTTAAACAGCATCTTGAATTCGGTAGTCATCATCCCTTGCATGTGTGACAACATATACATTTTCATCTATATTCATAGAGATGAATATATCTGTATGTTTCCTAAGGCTGCCATAACAAAGAACCACAAATTCGGTGGTTCAAAACCACAGAAATTTATTCTCCTGCAGTTCTAGAGGCTAGAAGTCAACAAATTGCTTATCCATTCTCTGCTATTTCATTAGTACAAAAAGTACTGCAATAAATTTTGTGCATTTTGCTTGTGCACCTGTGTGAAAGTTTGAAGTCAGGGTATTGGCAGAACCATGCTCCCTCTGAAGGATCTAGGGGGGGATCTTTTCTTACCCCTTCCAGTTTCGGGTAGCCTCCAGTGTTTCTTGGCTTGCAGCTGCATCACACCAATTTCTGCCTCTGTTATCAAATGGCATTCTCCCTGTGTTTTTCTGTCTTCTCTTTGTATAAGAACACCAGGCATATTGGGTTAGAACCCACCCTAATGACCTCATCTTAACTTAACTAATGATATCTGAAACAACCCTATTTCTAAATAAGGTCACATTCTGAGGACAGGAAGTCAGGATTTCAACAAATCTTTTGGGAAGACACAATTCAACCCACAGCAATATCTGTGAACAATACCTAGAATTGATCGGATGTTTTAAAATCTGTATAAATGATATCATTCTGCAACTGGCTTCTTTTTTCATTTATGAATTTGAGAGGAATCTATATCGGTACTTGTAACTGTTGTTTGTTCATTTAAATAAAAGTATGGTATTCCATTTTGTAATCTTACCACAATTACTTAACCATTCTCCTTTTATGGGCATTTGTTGCTTTTGTTATTTGTTAGTGCAAAAAGTACTGCAAGAAACTTTGTACATTTTGCTCATGCACTGTGTGAAAATTTGTCTACGGTGTAACACAGGAATGTGGTAATGGATTTGCAGGGCTTGTGCATCTTCAGTCTTTAGAACACACTGCCAATTGCTCTTTAAAAGTAGTAGTAAAAAATTAGGGACGTGGATGAAACTGGAAGCCATCATTTTCAGCAAACTAACACAGGAACAGAACACCAAACACCACATGTTCTCACTCATAAGTGGGAGTTGAACAATGAGAACACATGGACACAGGGAAGGGAACATCAGAAACCGGGGCCTGTCAGGGGCTGGGGGCAAGGCAAGGGAGAGCATTAGGACAAATGCCGACTGCATGCAGGGCTTAAAACCTAGATGATGGGCTGATAGGCGCAGCAAACCACCATGGCACATGTATACCTAAGTAACAAACCTGCGCGTTCTGCATATGTATCCCAGAACTTAAAGTAAAATTTTTAAAAAGTAGTAGTAACAAATTAAACAATCATCAGCTCTGTTCTAGAGTTCACACTGCTCTATTGTTAGTACTTAATATGAGTAGATTCTTTCATTTTTTACCTATACAGTTAGTGCTTTAAATTGCATTTTTCTAATTACTAGTGGGTTGAATAATGATGCATATTTAGTAGCCATTAAGCTTTCCTCTTCTCTGAGTTGCCTGTTACATTCTTAAGTCGGTTTGTTTTCTCTTGCTGATTTGTTGGGATGTTTAATAGCCTTTGATCCTAACTAGTTACAAGTTTTGTAACTGTCCCTTAATGTGTGACTTGTCTTTGCACTTTGTTTATAATCTTTTCTTTTGCTTTTAAAAACCTTTTATATAATCAAATTTATGAATCTGCCTCTTCATGATTTGTGTATTTAATATATGGTTTTGTAAGTACAATTTTCTCCTATATTTCCTTTGTTTAACTTTTAATTTTGAAATAATTCAAACAGAAAAGTTACAAGTCCTGCGTACTCTTTATCCAGATTCATCAATTAGCAATATGTGGTCACATTTGCTTCATTATTCTTTCTCTTTGTATATGTATATAATTATTATATTATTTATTAATAAATCATGTGTTATATATTATATAATATCATATATAATAAAAATTGAAATATAATTATATACATAATTATATAAGTATAATTTAAATTACATAATTATATTAATCCCTATATATTATTTTTATTTTTATACATTATTGTTAAAATGTTTTTCTAAATCATTTGGAAGAAAGTCACAGACATCATGCCTCTTTAATATTTCAGTACGAGTATTCTAAGAACTAAGGCATTCACTTACATAATCATCATATAATTATTAAAATCAGGAATGTTAACATTGATGCAGAACAATTATCTATGGATCATATTCAAGTTTTTCTAATGTCATTTTTTGAAGTATTCTTGATACAGGATTCAGTTCAGGATAATACATTACATTTAATTTTATCTCTGTTTAGCCAATCTTTGGCCTATTTCACGAAGCCAAGGACTTTCCCTGAGCTCCACAGGTACATGTGCAGAGAGACTTAAACTCCAACCTATAGTTACCCCTTCCTCATTTTAATGCTAAAAATCATGCCCAGGGTGGAGATTTAAAATGGTAATGCTACATCCAATGTACGAAGAAACATGTTGAGCCACTGTGCAAGTACGAGAAAAAACCCTCCTATACATGCCCTGGCATAACCCTTCCCTATACAAAGACCTTATAAAACCAACCCACACTCTACCCTCTGGGAGCAGCCCGTTTCTTTTTCTCAGTGCTGGATATTTTGTGCATAACCTGAAATAAACTTTCCTTTGCTGCTGTGTTTGGTGATCTCTCTTGATTTTTATTTTGGGAAATTACAAGAACCCAGGGAAAGAATAACACTTTGAATTTCTTTGGAATTTTTTCAGGTGTTAATCTAATTTTTTCTTTTAATTTAAAGTCGCATCAAAATTTCTATCAGGATACAAACATACTGCATTATGCTCTTTAATCCCACATTCTGTTCCACCTCAGCTTCATTTCTCAGTTCTTTTTATAGTAAATTCTTCAAAAGGTTGTCTATATTGCTTGTCTCTGTTAGTTCTTTTCAGAGATTCTCTTGAATCCATTCCAATCAGGCTTTTATTTTAGCGCTCCATTTAAATTTCCTTTGTCAATATTACCATTAATCTCTACCTGGCCAAATAAAGTTGGAGGCCTCAACTTAACCTCTCAGCAGCATTTGACACTTTTATCACTCGGTTTCTGAGACACCATGTTCTCTGGGTTTCCCTCCTTTATCACTGACTCCTTTTCTTATTCTCCTTGGCTGAGTCCCTTCCCTTTTGCATTACATTATGGGAAGCTGCAGAGGTAGTCCTCATCACTCTCTACTTTCACACCATCCATAGATAGGTTCAGCCCATCTCCTGGCTAACAACCAGCTCTGTGCTGAGGACTCCCAGATGTATATCTCCAGCCTTCATCCTTGACTTTAGACTTGTATATCCACCATCCTACTTGACATCATTGCTAATATGCTTAATAGGAACTTACACATAAAGTGGAGAAAACAATCCCTTAACGTCTTAATATTACCTCCCAGCAAGCTTTCTGATTTCAGGAAATGATATTATTAGTCCTCAAACTTTAGCATTCTTCTTGACTCCACTCTTTTTTGTTCACACTCCACATAGCACGTGTTAGGAAATTCTGTTTACTTCAAGACATATCTGTAGTATGAATAAATAAGGAAAATTAATGCCTCTAGATGCGCCATGTTTAATTTTAGATCTCATGGATTCATAATGTACATATTCCTGTTTCAAAAGCATGGCTTTAAGACAATCTTGCACAAGGAGCAATTAAAGTATAGAAATTCCAGAATAATTAAGACATATATGTACTTATGTTTTTGAGCATCAAATAACAGCATATCAAAAGTATACCATCACATGGCTACCATTTAAAAAAAAACACCTCTTGGTTCTGCTTTCCATATTTTCCAATTTTGCTATTATAAGTATGAGCATCACGATATCTGCCACAGCTCAGGTGAGTATTGTCTAGAAGAAAATATTTAAAAATCAATTTGTCTTTTTCTAACTTCTCTTTACCTAAGGTGAGCATAGTACCTTTATTAGTAGGCCATTCTTCTCACAAGGGTGGTGCTATGGTTTGAATGTTTGTGTCCCTTTCAAACTTTATGTTGAAACCTAATCCCAAATGCAATTGTTTTAAGAGGTAGGGCGTTTAGGCGATGATTGGGTCATGATAATCCCTTATGAATGGGATTAAGGCCCTAAGGGCCTAAACAAGCTTTACACAGTGTTCAGTCCTTTTGCCCTTCTGCTATTCCACCATGTGACGATGCAGTGTTCATCCTTTCCAGAGGAGGCAGCAGCAAAGTGTTATCTTAGAAGTAGCGAGACCAGGCCTTTGCCAGACACTGAACCCACTGATGTCTTCATCTTGGGCTCCTCAGTCTCCAGAATTGCAAAGAAATAAATTTGTTCTTTATAAATCACCCAGCCTGTAGTATTTTGTCATAGCAGCACGAAGGGGTAAAAACCGGTAGCAAACTGAGTTAAAAGAAGAGCACGCTTTTCTTCTCAACTGCGCATTTCTTATAGAAATCCTACATAGCATCAAAGATCCTTAACTTAATAGGACAGATAAGTATAATTTTCAATTAGTACAATATCCCATAAATGATAGAAGTAGATGATATATAATTTAGAGTAAGATTTGAGGAAATTAAATATCTAATGTCAATCATCAGTGCTCTGACTCCCCACTCCTCCTTTTCTCCTTTCTCCTCTTGGCAAAGGGAAGCAAACCTTTGGCTCTTTCCTTTGCCTGCTTCTCCAGCAACTATGTTATTTTTTACTTTGAAAGCTGAAGTTTTTGGAGGTTTCTTCACGTGGTAGCTATCTGCAGACTTGATCTCTCACTTGTCAGCCATAGGAGTAATTTCCCAAACACTGCATCTTAGTCCATGTGTGCTGCTGTAACAAAGTACTACAGACTGGGTCATTTATAAATAATAGAAATTTATTTCCAACAGTTCTGGAGGCTGGGAAGTCAAAGATGAAGAACCAGCAGGTTCAGTATCTGGAAGGCTTTTTCTCACAGATGCACTGTCTAGGGGTCCTCACATGACAGAGGGGGTAAAAGGGATGACAGGCAGCTCTCTGAAGCCTCTTTTATAAGGGGATGAATCCCATCCATGAGGAAAGAGCCCTCATGATCTAACAACCTCCAAAGGGTCCCACCTCTTAATACTATCACCTTGGGGGTTAAGTTCCAACATACAAATTTTGGAGGGATGCATATACATTCAAACCACAGCAGGCTGACTGTTTTCTTCTTTTCAGAATTCATTTTTGGCTTTTCACGCAATCTGTAGATTTCAAAAGGCTAAAAAGTAATACATATTTGCCTCGTGAAACCTCAAGATTCGCTTTCAAATGAGATTCAGCTCCAAACATGAATGTGAGAAGAGGACAGTTATACCAACAACAGTTCCTTCTTGTACCTTATGCTTTTGCTCCATGTAGGTAAGTAACCCGCACAGGGAGCACAAAGGGCCCCCAACTCACCTGAGAGAGTCACAGCATGATTCCTGAAGAAAAGGCCCAAGCCAAACTCTGAAGTAATCCGAGACAGAAAACTGGGCCTAGGTCTTGGCAGGGCTCAGGCAGACAAGTTTCAGGCAGAGTGGAAGAAGTGGATAAAATCATGGAAACAAGAAGGCAGTCTGTGCAGAGAAAAAACATGGATCATGCAATTAAATTCAAATACAACGCAACAGTGCTGAGGCATGGGAGTACAGCAATTGAACCCAAGAGCCTTGTTCACCATGTTAGGAGTGTATTAGTTGCTAATACAAAGTACCCATTGCTGTAACAAACTACCACTAAGGTGGCTTAAAAAAACAAATATGTTCTCTCACAGTCTGGTGGCCAGAGTCTGGAATCAGGATGTTCACAGGGTTAATTCCTTCTGGGGCATCTGAGGGAAGCCAGTTCAGGCCTCTCCTAGCAACTAGTGGCTGCCAGCAATCCTTGGCACTCCTTGGCTTGTGGACGCACAACTCCAATCTCTGCCTCCATCTTCACACTGCCTCCTCTGTATGTCTTCTCCCCTTCTATTCTCTCATAAGGTCACTTGTCATGACATTTAGGACCCATCCTAATTCAGAACAATCTCATTCAAAGATCTTTGACTTAATTAAGACCCACTTTCCAAGTAAGGTCACATTGATAATTTCCAGGTGAACATACCTTTGGTAGGGGATTGGGTCATCATTCACCCCACCACAGAGACCTCAGGCATTGACCCATAGGCAATGGGGAGCGTCTCAGACTTTAAACAAGAAGAGATAGTCAGATTTCTATCATAATGTCTCAGCAAGGGCTATGATAGTAAGAATGGAAAGAAAGAATTGGATTGAGAAATATTTAGGATTTATGCTCAGTAGGACTTGACTACTTAGATGTGGGAGTTAAAGAAAAGGATGGCATATGATGCTTCTCATATTTCTAGCTTGGACAAGTTTGATGATCATCAAAAGACAACCAGAAGAGAGAAGTACTTGGGAAGACATGATTCTTCATGTTGACTTTGGTGGTCTTTTGAGTACCCTAGTGGAAAGATCCAATAGGATGAGCTAGAGATAATAATTTGGAGGTCATCCCTGAATAAGTGAAGATAAAAGCTTATGAGTTTTCAGTAGTAATCGCTGAGGATTTAAAGTACAAAATTTAGCCCAAGAAAGAGCTGGAAAATGTAGGCAAATTTCCCAAAGAGACAGAGTTCAAGTAAGAGAGGCCTGGAATAACTGTCAGGAAACCAGACCAGATCACAGACATATGAATGGACTGGAATAGTGGGCATTAGAGAATGGCCACAGCCCTATTAGTTTCTAGTGGCTAGGCTGCTCCCAACACACCAGACATGAGGAGTATAGGCAGCACAATGGCATATATGCTCAATTTGCTCACAGAGCAAAGTGCAGGCCCGACCTGAGCCAATGCTAAGGGTTAGAAAGTCTCTATGTTTAGAGTTTCAGCATTATTGGCATAAAACTATACACTAAAATATGGCATTGTGAGCCAGGAGCCAATAAGAGGGAGACAAGTCACATTCTAGAGAGTAAGAGGCTGCTTTTGGAAGAAAAGAGAAAAATAGCTTCTGGTTGAGTAGATAACTCTGGGACTTATAGCCAAAGGATCTAGAAGGGATCATAAGCTTTTCTGATATGCTCTCTCAATGTGTGTGCCAAAGTTCCTTGTGCATGGAGATAGACTATCTCTTAAGCAAAGATGTTTTCTAAAAGGACTTCAGAAGTCACAGTGTAGACTTCCAGCCAAGATAGTCTATTGAGTTTATTATGAGAACCCTCATCATCACCCCAAACACGTACATGTTTGATAAAAACTTTTGTGAAAAAAAATTTAAAATATATAGCCAAGCTCAAAAGAAAGAGAAGGAAATGGCCACAGGTGATAAATGAGATGGAAATGGGAGACTACCCATACTTTTGGGTCTGGGATTGGATTGCCTGCCTGGGGAAGAGGGTTTAGACCAGAGGCCTCAGGGAAGAGCTGTCCTGTCCTTGAACAGTGACACTCTTTTCCTGATCCTAGGATTTAACCCTGAGCAAGCTGCTCCTAAAAATGATTATTCACAACAGCTCCCCCATGCATCACCTAATTCTTCATTCATAAGTACATATTGACAACTGAAGTCCACCCACCACTGAGGAAAACAACAGGATGAAAGACAACCAAGACAATCAAGCTCATCAGTTGGCCCCAGAAGAAGCAGAAACGATTCAGGGAACAGGAGGGCTTTTAAAAATCCCAGTGAATTTACTTGGAGAGATTTGAGAGGATGCAGCAGCTACAAAGTAAGTTTAGGCTATGGTGTTGACAGAGCAATAAGAAACAAGAAATAAATCTTGGGAATTAAAAGTATGATGGACAAAATTAAAAGTGCTATGGAGCAGCTGGAAGAAAAAGAAATCCCCTGCAAAGTAGAAGAAAAAGACAGGAATTGAAAGCATAAGGGAAAAGTCAAGAAAGAGACTATTACTATAATTTGTATTGTATAATATCTGACATATACAAGAGAATACATGTAACATGGATGTAAGTTACGACAATCAAATAAACACCAATGAGTCCACCACCCAATTCAGGAACCAGAGCATCACTGATGTGCTTCCACTTCCCTGTTGCCACGTCATGCCTCCCTATCAGAAGCAAATGCAATTGTCAATTTTCTGTTAATGATGACCTTGTTTCTAAAATTTTATTTTTAGCGTATATGAATATACTCTTAAGCAACAGTTTTACTTGTTTTTGAGCCTAATAAAAATGACATTATACTGATAGATTTATAAAGAATGTTAGATTATATATAAGGCTACACTGAGAGGCAGCAAAGCACAGTGATTAAAGGTACTTCTGCCACTTCACATGCTGACTCCATCACTCCCAAGATAGGTGAACTTGTGCAAGTTGCTCCTTAGAGCCTCGGTTTCCTCATCTGCAAAATAGAAATAATGCCTCCTTCAGAAAGCTGTGATGAGGATTGAGTGAGGAAACACAAGTGTATTGCTCAGAATGAGCTTGGTGCAGAGAAACCACAGAGTGGATATTTGCCATAATCCCTGTGACTTCTTTCCACTCAACTTTATGTTCCTAAGATTTATCAGTTTTGTTATATGTAGATGTAGTTCATGCTACTTTATTTTTTTTCTACTGCATACTATTACATCATGAGAATATGCTTTATTTTACCTTTTCATTCTTCCGCTAATCTACATCTGGGTTATTTCACTTTTGTGTTATTAAAAATTACAATGCTATATGCATTCTTGTACATATTTCCTGGTACATGGGTGCAAAACGTTTTATAGAATATATGTTATTATACTTAGGAGTGAAATTGCTGGGCCACAGCATATGAGAATGTGCAACTTTATATGATAAAATCAAATCACCAAATTGTTTTCCAATATGGTAAACACAGTATCTTTCCATTGTGTTACAGGCTGCTGGTATTGTCAGACTTCCTAATTTTTTCCTCTTCAATAAGAGTAAAATACTTCATTATCTTTTTTTTTTTTAAGAAGGAGTTTCACTTTTGTTGTGCAGGCTGGAGTGCAACGGCACGATCTCGGCTCACTGCAATCTCTGCCTCCCGGGTTCAAGGGATTCTCCTGTCTCAGCCTCCTGAGTAGCTGGGATTACAGGCATGGGCCACCACGCCTGGCTAATTTTGTATTTTTAGTAGAAACAGGGTTTCACCATGTTGGTCAGGCTGGTGTTGAACTCCTGACCTCAGGTGATCTGCTCGCCTCGGCCTTTCAAAGTGCTGGGATTATAGGCATGGGCCACTGCGCCCAGCCCTACTTCACTATCTTAACTTGCATTTCCATAATTTTGAATAAGGTTCAATATCTTCCAATATATTCATTATTATGTTTTCGATTCTGCAAAATACCTGCTTATAACATTTAACCATTTTTCTATTGGTTTTTGTTTCACTAATTTTACTGATTTGTGAGAGTTCTTTATATATTCTAGAAAATAGCACTTCATCAATAATATGTATGTGAATATCTCTTCTAAGTTTAAGGCTTATCTTTTTACTTTATTGATGGTAGCTTTTGATGAACAGAGGTTCTCAACTATAAAACAATCAGCTTTATCAATTATTTAATTAACATTTTCCATATCTTGAAGTACAAAAGCATCTCCTGCACTTCTGATGTATAGTGTATAGTTTTTGCTACTTATATTTAACTTTTTAGTCTATTATGGATTTTCAAAATATATATAAGAACAATTCCATTTTTTCCGTATTCTTAATACATTTCTCAACATTATTTATCAAATAGTTCTCCTTTCTCCATTGATTTCTAATTAGGTATCTTTGTTTCTCCAGGCTGCTGTAACAAAAACCCACAAACTTGGTGACTTAAGGCAACAGAATTGAATTATCCTGCAGTTCTGGAGGCCAGAAGTCTAAAATCAAAGGATTGGCAGAAACGTTTCTTCTGGAGGCTGTGAGGGAGAAATTGACCCTTGCTCCTCTCCTAGCTTTTGGTGATTACTCATTATCTTGGTCCATTTAAGCTGGTATGAAAAATACCATAAACCGAGGGACTTATGAAAACAGGCATTTATTTCTCACAGTTCTGAAGGCTGTGAAGTCTAAGATCAAGGTGCTGAACTCAGTATCTGGGGAGGGTTTGTTTCCTACCTCATTAATGGTATCTTCTTATTGTGTTTTCACATGATGGAAGAGGGAAGGCAGCTTTCTGGGATCTCTTCAATAAGGGCACTAATTTCATTCATAAAAGCTCTGTACCATGAGCACATTCAGACCATAGCACCTGCAATACTTGGTGTTCTTTGGCATGTAGACACATCACTCTGATTTCTGCCCCCATCTTCACATTGTCTTCTTCTGTGTCTCTGTGCCCTCTTTTCTTATAAGAACACCCATCATTGGATTTAGGGCCCACCTTAAATCCAGGATGACTTCATCTCTAGATCCTTAACTAATTACATCTGCAAAGACTGTATTTCCAAATTAGGTTTCATTCTGTGGTTCCAGGTGGACATGGATTTGGGTGTGAAGCAACAATAGTCAACCCCTACAATGGGTCAATATCAAGTTTCCATATAATAAAGTATCTTGTTCTGGGCTCCCTGCACAGTTTCATTCACCAGTTTTTCTATCCTTGAACCCAATGCACACTGTCTTAACTTAGTGATCTAATACTTCTATAATTATTATTGATAATTGAAAGGCAAGTCCCCTTTTATTCTTCTCAAGAGTGTCTTGGCTATTCTTGGGACTTTGCTCACCTGGATAAACCTAAAAACGAGATTGTAAAATTCCTCTTAAAAATCTTGTTGGGATTTGAATTAAAATTGCACTGAATTTATAGAAAATTAGAGAGAAACTGACATCTTTACGTTATTGGGTCATTTAATTCACAAATATAGTATAATGCTCTCTGTTTCCATCTCCTTGAATGTCTTTCAATAAAATATTGTTTCCTTCTTATACTTGTTTTACATCTGACTTTGGTAAAATTTTTATCTTGGGATAATTTTTAGATTCATAGATAAGTAGCAAAGATAATATAAAGGGTCTAGATATACCCCCATCCAGTTTTTCTTAATTTTAACACCTCACATATTTTGTTAGATTTACTTCTGGTTAATTTATATATTTACATATATAAAATAAATATATATATATCTTGCTATTAAAAATTATAAAACAGAATATTAATCTAAGTGGCTCAGCATCCAAATAATAGGAGTCTCCAAAATAAAAAAACAGAGAAAATAGAGGGGGAGAGAATTATCAAAAAATGAAATTTCTAACATCTGAAGTGACAGCAATCTTTAAATTGCAAGAGCCCTCTTGGTGCAGAACAAGATGAATGAAAAGTAGAATCTCACCTAGATCCTTCTTTGTGAAATTTCAGAACACCAAGGGTAAAAAGATGTTAAAAGCTGAGTAAGATTGTTTGCTATAAAGTGTGTTATCTTGGAGAGCAGCTTCTGCACATAACTCAGAGTCCCTGTGTTGAGTTTTTCCTTCTGAAGACATGATCTCTTTTCATGCCCTCAGTAGCTTTGAAGTGTTCTCATGTAGGTCTTGCATATTTCCTTCTAAATTTATTCCTAGGTGGTTTATATTTTTGCTGCTATTATAAATTGAATTATTTTCTCATATTTTCTGATTACCACTGGTATAGAAAAGCTATTGATTTTCATTTCCTCTTATCCATACACTAACCACTTACTAAAGTCATTATTTCGGGTGGTTCTTAATAGAATCTGTGGTGTTTTCCTATTAGATAACTACATGATCTGCAAACAATGATAATTTTGTCTTTATTAGCTCTCTGACTGCTTTTTCTTTTCTTATTACTCTGGCTGAAACATTCAAGAAATTTCGAGTAATAGAAATAATAGTGAGTATCTTAGTCATGATTTTTGCCTAAAATATTGCATTTCTAAGGTGACAAGAGCTTTTGGTTTTAGAAAGAGTCTACGATCTTGTAAAAGAAATAGATGTTGAAGTTTAACATATCTTTTGCATTAACTGGCATGATCTAATTTACCTTTTACTTTGATGGATTTAATAAAAGTATTCCAACCACCAAATCATTTTTCCATTCCTGGTATAAATCCTACTCAGTTAAAGTGTGCTATAGTCTGAGATGTGTCCCCCCAAAATTTATATGTTGAAACTTTAATCCTCAATGTGATGACATTTGGAGATGGGGCCTTTGGGAGATAATTAGATTTAAATGAGATCATTGGAGTGGGCCTTCATGATGAAATTAGTGCCCCTTATAAGAAAACACACCAGAGAGTTTGTTCTTTTCGTTCTCTCTGCACCATGTAAAGACACAGTAAGAAGTTGGCTGTCAATTAGGCAGCAAGAGAGCCCTCACCAGCAACCAACCATGATGGCACTTTGATCTTGGAATTTTAGCCTCCAGAACTGTGAGAAAATAAATGTCTGTTGTTTAAGCCACCCCATCTATGTTATTTTGTTATGGCAATATGAGCTACAAGACAATTCTTCCCTCTCCTTAGTCTCCAGCATGTTCACTGAACATCTTGGGACTCCATAATTTCTTGGGCCAATTCCTTATAACAAATATCTTATAATAAATAAATATCCACATCCTATTGATTCTGTTTCACTGAAGAACCCTGACTAATACAAGGTATATTGCCCTTTTAATTCATTCCTAAATGTATCTGCCAATGGTTTATTTATACATGGTTGACTATTCTTGTTCTGTAGTTTTTGTGTGTGTGTGTGTGTGTGTAATTTTTTAGCATTAGGCTTTGGCACTGGGTTCATTTTAACCTCATAAAATTAATTGGAAATGTCAATCTTTTTTCTTTTCTTGGGGAAGTTTAAATACCAAAGAAAGCAGTATATGTTTTCTGCAAGTGTGCTGAGATTTTCTTTTAAAGCCATTTGGGCCTAGCATGCATGTATTTATGTATGTATGTATGTATGTATGTATGTATGTATGTATTTATTTATTTATTTATTTATTTATTTATAGACAGAGTCTCACCTGTTCCCCAGGCTGGAGTTCAGTGGTGCGATCTCAGCTCACTACAACCTCTGCCTCTTGGGTTCAAGCGATTCTCCTGCCTCAGGCTCCCAAGTAGCTGGTATTAGAGGTGCACATCACCACACGAGACTATTTTTTGTATTTTTAGTAAAGATGGGGTTTCACCATGTTGGCCAGGCTGGTCTCAAACTCGGCCCGCCTCAGCCTTCCAAAGTGCTGAGATTACAAGCGTGAGCCACCATTCCCAGCTAGCATGTATTTTTGAATAGTTCTATGATAAGTTCTATAATAATAATTATTATTATTACTTCTTCCACGGTTTTTTCACTTAGATTTTCCATCTTTTTTCAGTCAATTTTAATACTTTTTATGTTCCTAGAAAATTGACCATTTTATCTAGAGTGTTTATTAAGATCGAGTTGTACATCATGTTTTAAGTTTTTTAATCTCACTTTTTACATGGTGATATTTTCTAACATTGTATATTTGTGTGTACTCTCTTTTTTCTCTTTCACATTTATCACAGGTTTGTATACCTGTTGGAATTTGTGTAACTGGTTGAGTTTGGTTAAACTAATATTTTGAATAAAACCAATTTTTTGCTTTTTTTTCTATTCTTAATGGTTGCATTTTTTAAAATTTGTACTAATTTCTTCATTTTTCTTCTCTATTTTTTTGAAGTAATTTTTCCACTTTTAATCTAATTTTTATAATTAAAAACTGACATTACTGTCAAACTTTTTCATGTTCTACAGCATTTCTAGTTATATTTAGTCCTCTAAACTCACCTTAAATTCAAATTTGGCCATATTCCATAGGTTTTTATTTGTAATGGTTTCATGATTGCTAGTTTTTGAATAGATTGTAAATTTTTGAGTAAACAAAACTAACTTAAAAAATTAGAAATGCTTGAAAAATTCTAAGGCAATAAAATTAAAATGTTATGGATTCCTATTTAAACACAGTTATGTGCTGCATAATAATGTTTGGGTCATCAATGAACTGCATAAACAACAATGGTCCCGTAAGATTATAATACAGTATTATTATTGTACCTTTTCTACATTTACATATAAAAATACCTATTATTGTGTTACAATTGCCTACGGTATTCAGTACAATAACATGTGGTACAGGTTTGTAGCCTAGGAACAATAAGGTGTAGCATACAGCCTATGCATGCAGTAGGCTATACCATCTAGGTTTTTACACTCTCTGACGTTCCCACAATGATGAAATCACCTAATGACACATTTTTCAAAATATGTCCCCATCATTAAGGGACACATGACTGTATTATGGATCTGCAGGAGTTGGGAGTTGGATCAAGGAGAAAGGAATAAAGTTAAATCACTATTCAATTTATGTTACAAATGTTTTACCCATACATAAGATCCTGATTTTGAATCACTTCCTATTCTATGGCTCAGTTCTTTTCTGTGTATTTCAACACTTCTTTCCAGACACTAGGTAAATGTCTGGTTTGAGATTCCTTGTAAGTCTATAAATCTTTTCCCTTTGCCTTCTTATTTGAAGGGTACAGAAATCCCTTGGGTCTTAAACTGTTCCTCTTAAAAATTTTAGACATTGCTCTATCATTTTCTGGTATTTAGTATTTCAGATGAAAAGCCCAATGGTAATAAAATTTTATTTTCCTTTTTATGTATTTGTTTCTGACTCTATACTTCGAGGTTAAATTTTTATTCTTAAAATTTAAAATTTTCATCTGAACTTTTGAATTTCAATTATGGGAAAGACTTCAAATCTTTTTTATAAACATAATGTACTCTTCAATCTCATTGCACTTAAAATGAATATTTTCTTATATTTACTCCTATGTCTTGGTCAATTAATCAGGTACTTCTTCTTTAGTCCTCTTCCTCTGAGATTCTAGGTCTTTTCATAACTTTAGTGATGTTTTGTTTGCCTATTCTGATTGAGAAAGGTTTATGTTTGTCCAGCATCATGAATGCAAATGGACTCTGTCACAGATTTAAAGGAACATGTTTCTATTATTTTAGTCTCAGACATTGTGAACAGATTTATTTTCCAGAGTTTTACCATGATAATTGAATGAATAGTTGGCCTTGGGAAGTATGAAGAGAGCTACTTCTCTCAGAGTCTCTTTTTCATGTCGGCCAAAGACTCATGTTCTCCTCTTCTACAAATGGCATGACTACAGTACTCAGGACTCTACTGGCTTCCGTAGAAATCTATTGGCATTGCTCATCATGCTATCTATACCAACTGGTGGCTGGGGATGTGTCTCATGGTCAGGAGCTTAGAAAATATTCTCTTTCATTTATAAATATGAGCACTCATGATGTAGAAGTTACAGGGCTAGACACTGGAATAGAACAGTGATTAAAAGACACACAGTACCAGCACTTTCATCTGAAAAGATAGACACCAATTAAGTACAGGCATACCTCAAAGATTTTGTGGGTGGGTTCAGCTCTAGGCCATTACAATAAAGCGAATATCATAATAAAACAAGTCGCACCAAATTTTTGGTTTCCCAGTGCATATAAAAATTATGTTTATGCTATACTGTAGTCTACTAAGTGTGCAATAGCATTATGTCCAAAAAAAAGTATACACCTTAATTTACAATACTTTATTGCTAATAAATGCTAACAATCATCCAAGCCTTTGGCAAGTTATAATCTTTTTGACAGTGAAGGGCCTTGACTCAATGTTGATGGCTGCTGACTGCTCGGGGTGGTGGTTGCTGACTGCTCGGGGTGGTGGTTGCTGACAGTTAGGGTGGCTATGGTGATTTCTTAAAATAAGACAAGAATGAAGTTTGACTTTTCCTTTCACACAAAAGATTATCTGTAGCATGCAATGCTCTTTGATAGCATTTTATCCAAAGTAGAACTGCTTTATAAATTGGAGTCAATCCTCTCACACTCTCCTGCTGCTGTATCAACTAAGTTTATGTATGTTCTAAGTCCTTTGTTGTCAGTTCAACAACATTTACAGCATCTTCAACAGAAGTAGATTCTATCTCAAGAAACCACTTTCTTTGCTCACCCATTAGAAGCAACATCTCATATGCTTAAGTTTGATCATGAGATTGCAGCAATTCAGTCACATCTTCAGGCCATACTTCTAATTTTACCTGCTGCTATTTCCATCACATCTGCAGTTACTTCCTCCAGTAAAGTTTTGAACCCCTTAAAGTCATCTATGAGGGTTGGAATCAACTTCTTCCAAACTCCAGTTAATGTTAATATTTTGACCTTCTCCCATGAATCACAAAAGTTCTTAATGGAACCTGGAATGGTTAATCCTTTCCAGAAGTTTTCCAATTTGCTTTGCCCAGATTTATCAGAGGAATAACTATCTGTGACAGCTATTGTCTTACTAAATGTATTTCTTAAATAATAAGACTTGAAAGTTGAAATTACTCCTGATCATGAGCTGCAGAATGGATATTGTGTTAGCAGGCAGGAAAACAGCATGAATCTCCTTGTACATCTCCACTGGAGGTCTTAGATGACCAGGTACATTTTGGATGAGCAGTAATATTTTGAAAGGAAATTTTTTTCTGAGCAGTGGGTCTCAACAGTGGCTTAAAATATTCAGTAAACCATGCTGTAAACAGATATGCTGTCATCCAGGCTTTGTTCTTCCATTTATAGAGCACAGGCATAGTAGATTTAGTATGATCAAGGGTTCTGGGATTTTTGTAATGGTCAGTGAGCATTAGCTTCAACTTAAAGTTACCAGCTGCATGAGCCCCTAACAAGAAAGTCAGCCTGTTTTTTGAAGCTTTGAAGCCAGGCGTTGACTTCTCTCTAGCTATGAAAATTCTTGATGGCATTTTCTTCAAATATAAGGCTGTTTCATCTACACTGAAAATCTATTGTTTAGTATAGCCACTATCATCAGTTATCTTAGCAAGATTTTCTGGATAACTTGCTGCAGCTTCTATATTGCACTTGCTGCTTCACCTTGTACTTTTATGTTATGGGATGGCTTCTTTCCTTAAACTTCATGAACTAACTTCTGCCGGCTTCCAACTTTATTTTTGCAGCTTCCCCACCTCTCTCCTCCTTCATAAGAGTAAAGAGAGTTAAGGCCTTGTTTTGAATTAGGCTTTGGCTTAAGGGAATGTTTAGCTGGTTTGATCATCTATCTGGACCACTCAAACTTTCTTCATATCAGCAGTAAGGATGTTTGGCTTTCTTATCACTATGTGTTCGCTGGAGTATGACATTTAATTTCCTTCAAGAACTTTTCCTTTGCATTCACAACTTGACTAACTGTCTGACACAAGAGGCCTAGCTTTTGGTCTATCTTGGCTTTCCACGTGGCTTCTTCACTAAGCTTAGTCATTTCTAGCTTTTGATTTAAGATGAAATAAGTGTGACTCTTCCTCTTACTTGAACACTTAGAGGTCACGGTAATGTTATTAATTGGCCTAATTTCAATATTTTTGTGTCTCAGGGAATAGGTAGGCTCAAGGAGACAGAGAGAGATAGGAGACCAGCTGCTCAGTGGAGCAGTAAGAACACCTAACACATTTATCCATTAAGTTCACTGTCTTTTAAGAGCATGGCTCATGATGCCATAAAATAATTACAATAATGACATCAATGATCACTGATCATAGATCACTGTAAAAAATACAGTAATAGTGAAAAGCTTGAAATACTTTGAGAATTACCAAAATGTGGTAAGGAGACATGAAATAAGCACATGCTGATAGAAAAATGGTGCCTTGCTTGATGCAGGGTTGCCACAAACCTTCACTTTGTAAAAAGCACAGTATCTGCAAAGTTTAATAAACAAGTTTGCTTATAATTATTCAATTAATTTTTTTTTTTCTTTTTGAGACAGGGTCCCACTCTGTCACCCAGGCTGGAGTTCAGTGGCACAATCTCGGCTCACTGCAAACTCTGCCTTCCAGGTTCAATTTTTGATAATATCTCTTTTTAAATTTTGGAGCTTACAAGAGAGTTCTTGGATGAGGACATAAATTTGGGAGTCATCAAGTTTTATAGGGTGAAGGTTTGGGAGTAAATCCTAAGTAGAATATAAAATAAAAAAATTAGAGGGACTAGGACAAGGTTTAAGAAATCCTAACCTTTAAAAATCTGGTACAGAAGGATAAATTAGAGAGCAAGAAGAACTAGTCAGAGAAGTAGAAGAAAACTTTAAAAACTTATTTAAACTAAATAGATTTCTCAATACTTATTTCCTGCTTATTCCTTGCTAACAAAGCTCAACTTGGTTTGAGGTAGCCATGTTTCCAGTCCCACGTGAGATACTCACTTTCTCAATCCCCACTGTACGTAAAAGTGGCCAGGTGACACGGTTCCGGCCAATGACAGTGACGCTTCCTACAGATTTTCTGAAAAGCTTTTTGTATCCTGGTTTTTAAAAACAGAGAAGGGGATGTCAGATGCAGCTGCCGCTATTCTTTGTCTTTCCCCTTTCTTCCTGTCTTGAAGACAAACCAGCTCTCTGGATTTTCAACAACTATCTTGCTACCATGAAGCAACATGCATGAAGACAAAAGTGAACTCTCTAAAGATAGAAAGGTTGGAATATGTAACCAACGGAATTATTTAGCAACACAACCAATGCCAACAGCTACCCATATCCAGATTTCTTGTTAGATGAGAAAATTAAAGTTACTTTTGTTTTAGCCATTGTAATGAGATTTTGCATACTTGCAACTGAACATATTTCTAATTAGTAAAATTTCCATCTTCAACATAAATTTAAAATAGTTTCTTCACCATATATTTAATTGTACTTGATTTGGGGAAAGTAGAAAAAAATAAAAGCTATGTAATTCTCAAATACTTTTAAAATATATTGCCCAGTTCATAAGAAAGAATAAAAGAATAGCAGAAAACAACAAACACAACTCTCTTGTTTTCATTTGATTTTTTTTTTTTTTTTTTTTTTTTGAGATGGAGTCTTGCTTTGTCGCCTAGGCTGGAGAATAGTGGCACTATCTTGACTCACTGCAAGCTCCGCCTCCCAGGTTCACACCATTTTCCTGCCTCAGACCCCCGAGTAGCTGGGACTACAGGTGCCCACCACCACAGCTGGCTAATTTTTTTTTTTTTTTGTATTTTTAGTGGAGATGGGTTTCACCGAGTTAGCCAGGATGGTCTCAATCTCCTGACCTCGTGACCCGCCTGCTGTGGCCTCCTGAAAGTGCTGAATTTTTTGATAATAAAAAGGAAAACTAAATTTTTTGGCTTTGCTATCTAATTCATTGTGTTCAAAACCTAGCCTCTTTTCAGTAATCAGACATACACTGTCAGTAGAGACTGAACCTAAAGAACAGTTTTCTATGTTTTGTGGCAATTGGAATAAATGAGGAGGCTGCATCTGAAAAAGAGCAGTGAGTCCTCCTTACCTATAGCTGGTGGAAATTGCGCATGCCTGACCAGAGGCATGAGATCCTGGTAGAAACATAGTAGAAGTCTACGATTTTCTGAGCAGGCTCACCAGACCAAAGACACTTAAAGTCAAAGACTTTTACATCTGTGATACTTTCATCAAAACTACTCTCTGCCCTGTCCCCTAAAACTTTCCTTAGGAATGTTGCAATCATTACTATTTAAGACATAGACTCTTATGTCTTTTCTTTAACCAGAATTTTTAAATAAGTTGTTATGATTTCTCAGGCACGTGCTGACTTTGAAGATAAAATGTCAACTAAGACTATGAGTCATAATTTAAAAATCAATGATAGAGAAACAAATCAAATAAAAATAAACTCTAAAGTTAAATAGAACATAAAACCTGTGCCCAAGGACCTTCTTGGGGAAAACAGACAAAAGATATCCATAATTATAGTTTAATGTAACAAAAGATGTGACAGAAGTATGTGTGCACTAGAACAGTGGTTCTCAAACATTGCCTCCCATTAGAATCCCCTAGAAAATTTTCTAAAGTCTTAATTCCCAAGTTACACTAATGAGGCTGTCTAAGGATGCAACCCAAGCATTAGCATTTTTTAATATTCCCCAGATGATTCCAACATGCACCCAAGTTTCAGAATCACTGCACTAGTGGCAATCCCAGCAAATTCAGGATCAAGATTAAGAGGTATGCTATCAATGTTATTATATAAAATTAATATGAAATTTGTGTCTAATGTAAAAAGGGATAAATATTAGAAATCATTTAGAACTGATATCACTGCCAACTATAAAAGTAAACAGAACTGATAAACTATTAAAACTAATATGGCTGCTTACCTAAGTAGCCAAATGCCAAGTATTGGAGAAATTGGAACCCTCCTACGCTGTTAGTGGATATGTAACATGGTACAGGTGCTTTGGAAAACAGTTTGACAGTTCCTCTGGTAGTTAAACATAGAGCTACCATATGATCCAGCAATTCCACTCCTAGATATATACCCAAAAGAAAACATATGTCTGCACAAAAATTTGTCCTTGAGTATTCACAGCAGCATTACTCATAATAGCCAAAAAGTGGAAACGACCCAAATGTGCATCAACTGATGAATGGATAAACAAAATGTGGTATAGACATACAATGGAGTATTATTAAGTAGTAAAAAGAAGTGAAGCACTCATACATGCTGCAGCATCAATGAACCTTGAAAACATTACACTGAGTGAAAGAAGCCAGTAAAAAGGAAAATATAATTTATGATTCTATTTATATAAAACATCCAGAACAGGCAAATCTATAGAGTCAGAAAGTAGATTAGTGATTTGGTTTTCACATATTTATTGTTAGCGTGGAAATATGATAGATTTGTGTATGTTTTATATCCTATGGCCTTCCTAAATTTACACTTACTAGATCTAGGATTTTGGGGGTAGATTTCTTGTAATTTTCAATGTAGATAATCATGTGATCCACAGAGTTTCATTTTTTCTTTTCCTGTTCTTAGTTTATTGCCTTGGCTAGGTGTACCGTGTTGAATAGCAGTAGTGAGAACAGACATCCTTGCCTTATTCGTGATTTAGGGAAAAAGCATTTAGTCATTCATTATTAAGTATGATGTTAGCTGTAGGTTTTCCGTAGGCTCTCTTTACAAGTTGAGGAAGTTCCCCCTATTTCTAGTTTTCTGAGAATTTTTATTAGAGTGAGTGTTCAATTTTGTCAGATGCTTTTTCTGTATCAAAATACAACACTATTTATAATTACTCTAAATAAAATGAAATAATTAAGTGTAAATCTGACAAAATACTGCAGCTTGTATGCTGATGAAAGAAATGAAAAATTGAAATAAATGGATAGATACTGTTCATGGATTAGCAGTTCAACATAGTAAAGACATCAATTATCCCCAACTGATACACAGTTTTAATGCAATTTCCATCAAAATACCAGCAAGATTTTTTGTA
The DNA here is from genome assembly GCF_009828535.3 of Hylobates moloch. Lineage (NCBI taxonomy): Eukaryota > Metazoa > Chordata > Mammalia > Primates > Hylobatidae > Hylobates > Hylobates moloch. The sequence goes on along the minus strand of NW_026652297.1, from coordinate 12,924,104 downwards.
GATATAAGTAGAACTATTCTAAAATTCATATGGAAAAGCAAAGGAATTAGAATAGCTAAAATTTTTTGAAAAAGAACAATAAAGTGAGAAGAACCACTCTCTCTGATTTCAAGACTTAATATATAGCTAAAATAATGAAGACTGGAGGAAGAGACACATCGATCTGCTAAGTCAGCTTGCTATAAGCACTGTTGAAGAAGGTCTTCAGGAGAATCTGAGACTAAAATTCAAATAAACTTGTTCTACAAACAGTTACAAAATACTATGTTTAGCTCCTCCCCAAAATCTATGGATTTCCTCTGCAGAAATACCCTTTTCAGGTGCCTTGAGATCTTTCATTTCCTGTGCTTTCCTCAACCCTGTCCCCTTTATTCAAAGGCAGTGGTCCTCAAAAAGTGGTATCCAGACCAGCATCAGCATTGTGGGGAACGTTAATACAGAATCTTGGCCTCACTCTAGACTTACTGATTCAGAAACTCTGAAGTTACGCCCAGCAATCTGTGTTTTAATGAGCCCTTGGGGTGATTCTAATGCACACTCACATGTAAGAACCACTGGGCTAGAGCCTGATAAGTCTAGAGGCTTCTTCCACCGCACATAAAATAAAACTCTGAAACACAGTGCTTTCAAACCAGAATTGTTTTTAATATTCATTGTGGAAACAAGTTCTGGCACCGTGGAAACTGGATCCTATTATTCAAGAAGAAATAAAGCACACACATCACAAAGAAAAATCCACCAAACTATTACCAGTTGTTTTTGACTGGGTGGTAGAATATTTGATGCTGTCTCCACTGAACTTTTCTGTTTCCAAATATTCTATAATAACCTTTTTTTTGAGACAGGGTCTTCCTCTGTGGCCCAGGCTGGAGTGTAGTGGTGCCATCTTGGCTCACTGCAACCTCCTCCTCCCAGGTTCAAGATTCTCCTGCCCTCAGTCTCCCAAGTAACTGGAATTACAGGTGTGCACCACCACACCTGTCTAATTTTTGTACTTTTAGTAGATACGGGGTTTTGACATATTCACCAGACTGGCCTCGAACTCCTGGCCTCAAGTGTTCCGCCTGCCTCAACCTCCCAAAGTGCTGGGATTAAAAGAGTGAGCCACCACGCCCGTCTAACACATTATTTTTAAGTGGACAAGAAACAGATCTCAAAATGGAAGGAAAAATTTGTAGTCCATCAAGTATGAACGTTCAAGAAATACATACCAAAAATACTCTTCAGCCATTTCAATACTCCAGTCAAACAACAGTAATCATGTGGCTGATACTTTCTCTTTTAGTCCCTGAAGAGTCTCAGCTTCTTGGCCTTCAAACACATTTACTTGATCACTGGGTGCAGTAGCCATGATTTTAATGAGTCAGTAAAGATCAGGACAGGTCATTTTAGAAGACTAGCAACAAATCTCAGAACTCAGGGATTCTCAATGAGCAGAGAGGCGCCTACTACCTCCCTGATGCAACCTGTCTTAGATAAGGCCGCAAGTCCGCCAAACCCTCACCTTTTCTCAGGACTCTGATAAGACCCAGACCCACAAACTCCCCAGGGTCCTAGTCAGTCTAGCAACATACCGCACCCCCACCCCAGATTTTTTTTTTCTAAGCAGACAATGTGGTATTGTGATTAGATATAAACTGAAAGTGTATTTTCTGCCCTTCAGTAATTACACTGCCTTATGGTAGCATTATTCAGTGTGAGGCCTTATTATACCGCAGAATGAAATTCTGTATAATTTTCTTCTCCTCCAATGCACAAATGGAAATCATATTTTGGTCTGAGTTGGGAAGAAAGGCTCAGTTATCACTTGTGAGCGTGGTGTTATTTTCCCCAGAATTAAAAAATCCATCTGGGTGTCCGACCTCGCTCACCCTGCTGCCTCTCCATTCAGCCTTTTGTATGCAGATGAACCTTATCAATTTCCACCGCCTCAAAAGCCCGCACCCAGCTTGGTGCTTCCCCCTGGTCCGCGCGGCTTTAATGGAAATGCATGAGGCTTTTTTTTTTCTTTGATGTCTGTGCAATATACGCATGTGGATAAAAACCTGTGCTTTTATTTAGGGGGAGGGGGAGGGGGGTTCAAATCAAAGTTAAAGTCTCTACCGTATCGCTCCTCGCTGGCGATTAGCGGAGGAGAGAAAGGAACAGCAAATCCAACACAGAAGCTGTGAAACTGGGGTTATTCAGATTATTGACTAACAAATAAAGGGGCATGGGATGTCACATTTGTATTCTAAGGGTTTTCATCCCGCCGCAGGCCTCATCAACAACTTAGTGGAGTGCTACAAAATCCCCTGTGTTAACATGCGGGGCTTCCGGGGGGGGCTCCGTGTGATTAATGCATTAATTGCAGCTCCCTCAGGCCTGACGCAGGCTGTGTCAATAATTCACTTAAGGCCAGTTGGCCCTTGAGTTACTCTACAGTCTAGTGTAAACAACTCGCAAATAACACCACTCAACCATTTACCCCAATCCGATTGCTGTTTCCCAGGCTATTAGCAACTTCCAATGAATGATTCATCCGCTGGTGACAAAGCCTAGCCGGGAAATTGTCTGAAGCTGCTAGGACTACAGGAGTAGATCAAAGCAGCCTGGCTTTCACCCAACCTGAAGGCCCACGTGGCTATCCGAGATGTTGCTTTCCCAGGCCAGACCTATCCAGTGCAAAGGAAACGGTTGTTTGAAAAGAACGCCTAATAATTTGGACAAAACCCCTCCTGCTCATCCAGATAAATCTTCCAGAAAGAAGAAACAAAGCACCCAGATTTTCTTTGGCTCTAAGTGTGCCACCTACTCGTTACATTTGTGACAGATAAGTTTAATTCTGTTGACCAATATTTTTATATTGTGAAGCTGTTGATGCAATTCACATGAACCTTGAGTTTGGAGGCATGAATAAGATCACCTTCCCTGAACTAGTGAGAACTGGCTGTGTGAACTTGAGCTTCACTGCCCAAACTCAGTTTGCTCTTCTTAGGGATAGAGACAATACTTGTCCTATTATTTAACCAGATTGTGGTAAGGATTTTAAAGTAATGGTAAATATGTAAACATTTTTTGAAAACATGAAAGAACTAACCTAAATGAGGAGTTAAGGCTCTTACTGATTAATATGCTAAAAATAATATATCTTTAGTTTTTGTAGTACTTTAAATTTCTCACACTAGTCATGTGTGAGTTTTCTTAGCGAAGAACTTCAAATATACTCAAATATATGGAACAAGGACTAACCCCTTTTAGATCTGAATAATCAGGTTTAAGGGAAGAAGCCGAAATCTCAAGGTTAAAATATCTACGCTCTTCGGGCCTCATCTGTCTTCTTCCTGAAAGGAAACAGTTCCTCCCAGAGGGGTTTATTTCTCTTTGGATATCTCTAATTTGAAAAAAGTTCTTCCTCACATTAAGCTGGCATCTGTCTCCTTGAATTCTATTTTTCTTTTCTTTTTTTTTTTTTTTTTTTTGAGACAGAGTTTCTCTCTTGTTGCCCAGGCTGGAGTGCAAAGGCGTGATCTCGGCTCACTGCAACCTCTGCCTCCCAGGTTCAAGTGATTCTCCTGCCTCAGCCTCCTGAGTAGCTGGGATAAAAGGCTTGCACCACCACACCTGGCTAATTTTGTATTTTTAGTAGAGACGGTGTTTCTCCATGTTGGTCAGGCTGGTCTCAAACTCCCGACCTCAGGTGATCTGCCCGCCTCGGCCTGCCAAAGTGCTGGGATTACAGGCATGAGCCATCGTGCCTGGCCTGTCTCCCTGAATTCTCTACTCATTCTACCTAACTCTGCTCCTTGGGATCCCAAAAAAACAAATCTCTTTTCCAAGTCAAGGGGATAGTTTTCAAAAATACACATTTTAATTCTCATAATAAGAGAATCAAGTCTTATAGAAGTTCTGGAAATAAGATCCCTGATCAGTGATCAATCAAAACCATTCATTTTTTCCTCCATTTGGTTTTTAAAAATTTAAAAGTAAACACATTCGTGATTTTAAAAAAAGTTCAAACAGAACACAAGGTGTAAAGTGAGAAGTAAATGTGCCCATCTCCCTCCCCATTTTCTACATTCATACTCCTCTACTCCCCAGAAATAATTACTATTAAGAGTTTCTTGAGTAGCCTTCTGGCAATTCAAATGCAACAAACTTACATGGATACACAAATTTGGGTAATATCATGCACATTTTTCTACAACTCTTTTATGGAACAGTATCTTGGACATATGAACATAGTAGCATATATAAAACAACAAGGTATTTACTGCAAAAGTATTTGTTATAGAATTTTGCATCTAAATTCACATGTGAGATTGGCCAGCGGTTTAATGGTGCTGTAATGGTAGGTTTTGTTGTCAAGTTTGCTAACTTCATAAAATGATTAAGTAGCTGCTGTCAATCTTTTTTTTTTTTCTTTCCTATATTTTGGAACAATGTAAATGGCATGAAAATTATCTGTTCCTTAAAAATTTGACGGAACTCATCCTTAACACTGTCAGGAACTCATGCCCTTTTTAGAGGTATAATTGTTTTATTACTCCTTCAATTACTTCTATGATTATTGTTCTAGTCAGGTTTTTTGGTTTTGAGCAACTTTTTATGATTTATATTTTCCTAAGCATTTTTGTCTATATTTTTAATTTATTGGAATAAAGTTGTACTTTGTAATTTTATCTCCTACGTATATTGTCACGTTTCTTTTAAATTTTTGTTTATTTATGCCTTCTTTTTTCCTTAAATGTATTTGCCAAATATTTATATAGTTTAGTAATGTTGTATTTTGAAAAACCAGCTTGTGGTTGCATTTATCTACTCTGTTTTTTATTTCATAATTCAATAATTTCTACTTCCATTTTTACTAATTCTTTTTTCCTAATTTATTTGGAGTAATTTTGTTGTCATTTTTCTAGTTTCTTAAATTGAATACTTAGTTTATTTTTAATATTTATTGTGTTCTAATAAATTCTTGTAATGCCGTGCATTCTCCTCTATCTCTGTCCCTACTCATAGACTTTACTGTGTTCTTAATTTTGTGCATTTTCAGAATTGGTAATGACCATTCTTACCTCCTTTTCAGCTACAAAGTTATTTAGAAACATGATTTTTTATTTTCAAGGACAAAGTTTTCCTTTGGTTGTTAATTTATATTTTTATTGCCTTGTGATCAATAAGTACAAATCATATAAGTTTTGTTTTCTGGAATTTATCAAGTTTTTTTGTAACCTAAAACGTTCAATTTTGCGAAAAGTCTGGTTTAAAAATAATGTTTTCTCTATCAGAGTAAGGCAAGTATGTTAATTATGTTAGGCAACTTTCTTTACATTCTTTCATTCATTTCATTTTATCCTATTACTTCTAACGATTGTGAGTGTAGTAAGTTAAGTTTTTTCACTGTTATTATAGACTTATTCATTGACCCTGTGTTTCTGTTTGGTTTTGCTTGGTTGTGAGGTAGATAGATTTTCTAGTGACCTATCTCTCAATTCCTATCAAATGTGTTTAGAACACACGCCAGGTGCCTTAATTTTTCTTTCACATTTTGCTTTCTAGGAGAATTGCTCAGCTTGGTCTTCTAGCTTACTCGTTTCCTCTTTAACTGTTTCCATTCTGCTATTCGAACTACTTAATTTTTGGTTCAAAAATAAACATTTTAGTTTTCTATATCTCTAGTTGATTATTATGGCTACAGAAGCCTCTATGACTCTCTTTTAATTATGTTTATTCTAATGTCCTGGTTTTTTTGCTTTTAATTAGGCTAATTTCCTGGTAGTGGCCCATGAACTTACTGAGTTTGTGGCATCTCTTTCATAGCCTTGGCTTTCCTCAAATGTTCAGGGACTCTTCCTTGCATGCTCATCTCTGTGTGTGTGATCCCCTTAGCCAGCCTCCAAAGATTGTTGGGAGGCAAAGAACATGCATCAGGCAGTGTGAACCAGGATTCCTGGATATTGGGTTCTTATGGAAACACCAGCCTCCTGAAGCACTGTACTTCCCCCCTAACCAAAAGCCCATCCTCCTCCATTTGTGGCTTGTTGCCTGCCTTGACAGATGACAAAGTTGAAGTCATGTTCCCCTGCCAGAGGAGGTTCCTGCTTTGGCCCCCAGACAACCACATCATCAGCTGTCCCATCCAGTCCCTCTTGCCCAGGGATCTTCCACCTGAGGCTTACTGCTCCCCAGCAACCACACCCTCCTGTGCAGCAATGCTCTTCTGCACATATTTCCTGCTTCTGTCTGATTCCATCTGACTCATCTCTCTAGGATTCCCCATAGTTTCGAATGCATTGATGACACCTTATTTTACATTCTGGGTTTGGATTCTTTTTCTATAAGAACTACACCTCTTTTCTGTCATTCCCACAGACTTGCAGAAGGGGAGATGAGTCTGTAGTGTGTACTTTTAAATTGCTTACCAGCTGTTTGCCGTGAAACGGGCACTTCCCCTAGACACTACTTACACGTCCTTGAAACAATGGTTGTTTAAAAAGGGACCTTGGAATTGATACTGGATAGAGTGTGGGTAGAAAGAATTCTTGTGACTGTTGAACTGCATTTTTAGGAAGAGTACATGCATTTACCAGAATACTGGTGTTTAAAACAAATTAGAACACCAGGCGATTGGTACCCACTCCTGTTCCCTGGTGGCTGCTCTAGGAAGGGCCATGGAGGCTGGGTTTCCTGGGCTAGGCTAGGAACAGCTGCGCCTATTTAAATAAGAGAGAGGGAAGGGAGGGCCAGTCTATTTACAGGTCAACAGCAGCCCTGCTATCTGATGCCTTGTGGAACTAATTCCTAATTGGGGCAGTGTTTGTCAACACTGACAGGACCCTAATACACTGTAATCGCTCCAGCCACAAGCTCCGATAGAGATCTTAATCTCCACACTGTGTCCCCTTCATAGGCAGCAGGCGTGCTGCCACCCCCTCCTTCCCCTTCCTTGGCTCTGTCTCTCTCTCAATCTCTTTTCCCTCCACCCCCACTCTTTTGTACCATTTACTTCTCTATTGCCATCTCCCTTTGTCTCTCATTCACAGGCTGGTTCTTTCCTTCTTTCACTCTTTGTAGGGTCTTGGATCTCCTGCTCCATCATTCTCTCTCATTCTTTGTCTGGAACATGCATCAAATTTAAATCCTCAAGAGCACCCAGAGTTTAGGCCACATTTAGTTTTAATATGTGGGTGTTTAATAATTCATTGTAAAAAAAATCTCTGAAATCATTTATTTAGGAAGTTAAATTATATTTTGGCAAATTTTTATAAATAGAAGTGGAGGGTTAAGATAAATATCTGTGGTAAATGGAAACTGTGTGGCTTTTTTTTCTTGGTGCCTATAGTTTGCTAATTTTGCAAAATAAGTGTCTCCCCTTAACCAGTGTCCTGGTTGGTAATATTTGCAGCATAATCTGAACTGGGCCTTGGAAGCAGAGCCACACACAGCAGGTACCGCTGAATCAGGGTGAAGCCTGACTGTTAAATACCTGTGCTGAGAGACCACATGGAGACAGCCCCAGTTCCCATATCTAAAGAGACCTGGGTAGAAAGCACTGGCCACGTGTGCACTTGAGTTGGAGGCACCGTGAGCAGATCCAGGACAGGAGGTAATAGAGTCACTCCATTTCATTCCTTTTCAGTCAATTTTCAATTTTGCCTCCAAAATGGCCTGTTAAGACTTGAGTCACACTATTGACCCTGGGTCTAAAGCATCGTCACTTTTCTAGATTATTGCTAGTAACTTCCACCTCTCTCTGTCCTTCAAATCCCCTCTTGAGGATGTTCCTTATGGAGCTTGGTTGTTCTCATCTTTAGAGTCCCAGCTCAAATTTATGCCTCTACAGAGAGGTGAAACCCTACCACCCTAACCAGAGTATGTGTAGCTCTCCGTACGCCAGTTACTCCCTGTGTCCTTATCCTGTTTATTTTCTCCACAGCACTTATTATACATTGTAAGTACTTCATTTGTTTCTTTTTTCTCCAGGAGCATAAGCTTCTTGAGGACAGGAACTATATATTTACCTCACCATGATACCTCACTACAGTACCTGGCATATAGTAGGCCTTTAATAAATATTTGCTGAATGGATGAATGAAGGGATGAATGAATAAGGAACCAAGGAATGGGGAGATCATCCTCTAATCTCACTCTCTCTTAACAATAGTGATCATAATTCCATTGCTTTAATTTTCTCTCTTCTTAAAGATTCTTAGTGACTTATATAACCAAACCCACACTTCTGAATTTCTTTTTTGAGATCTCTTAAAATTTTTCCCAGTCTCTCCAGCCAGTCTTGTTGATGTATTTCTCACAATTTCCCATGTAGAACTCTGGGCTCCATTCATGCTCTCTCCTATGTACCTTTGCTCAAACTGTTCCTCTTCTTCTAGGATGTCAGGAAGCTGAGAGCAAGGCATGTGTCATCCTTCTCCGCATCGCTAACCCACAACAGACTTTTCAAAACATCTCTTAATGGTTATTGGCACTACTGTTCACCAGATTTTTTACAGCTGGCTCTCGAACTATATTATCACATACTTCAGACAAGAATGCCCTCGGACGGGAGCGGTGGCTCACGCTTGTAATCCCAGCACTTTGGGAGGCCAAGGCGGGCGGATCACGAGGTCAGGAGATCGAGACCACGGTGAAAGCCCGTCTCTACTAAAAATACAAAAAATTAGCCGGGCGTGGTGGTGGGCTCCTGTAGTCCCAGCTACTCGGAGAGGCTGAGGCAGGAGAATGGCGTGAACCCGGGAGGCGGAGCTTGCAGTGAGCCGAGATTGCACCACTGCACTCCAGCCTGGGTGACAGAGCAAGACTCCATCTCAAAAAAAATAAAAATTAAAAAAAAGAAAAAGAAAAAGAATGCCCTCACCTACAGGTGACATGAAACTAAATTTACAACCAATACAACAACCTTACATTCAGTTCCAATGGAAACTCCCTATGCATTAGTCTAACCTCAGGTTTTTGTGGGCCAGGCTGTAGAATAGTTTTTCTTCTTAAGCTGCAGATATATCTAAATAATTAAGAAAAATGTGTGGCAAGGTGAGGCACTAAGGAAGGGAGAGCTGGAATCACTGTAAAGGAAAAAAAAAAAAAAAAGACACAAAGGACATTCTAAAAGTGGAAGAGACACAACCACATCCCCAAAGCCTGGGTCTAGGGATGAGAACTGGCGAGCCAAGGTGACAAGCAAAAGTAACTGAGGGCTAGTAAATAGGGAGTGGGCGGAGAGTTGCAGGAGGCCTGGGATTGTGGTCTCTGGGGAGTGCCTTAGAGCCAATTAAGGCAGAGCTCAGAGGTAGGTCAGGGATGGGGAGTGCTCCTTCTTTTCCCCTGTCTTCCTCTCTCTCTGTCAGCCTCCTCCCTCCCTTTGCCCTCCTCTGTCCCCTAGTCCTCCTCCATACCTTCTACTTCTCTCCCTCCTCCTTGACTTTCTTTTCCTGCTTGTTGTCTCACACTGACAAATCCATTCTTGCACATGCTGATACTTTTCTCCCTTTTTCATACACTCTCTTTCTCATACACAAATGGGGCTGAAGGCACATCATCAAACCACTACAGAACTTCCCACCTTCTTTTAAGGGACACAGTCAATGTCTTTCCGAGATATACTTACAAGACCCGCAAAAAATAAGTCCTAAAAGTGCAGCACTTAGTGTTCGCTGTCACATGCTTTTGGTTTTTCCTTCTCCCAGGAGCTCACAAAGTCTTCCTACATCAGTCCCAGCCATGGATACACTTACCTGTGATTTATTGATGAGAATTGTAGGAAAGCCATTTGTAATCAAACGTTAAACAAAGACGTTCTCTCGCTGAGAGGGAGTGATAACGCACCATTTAGTAATTTTTGTGCAGTTGGTAATTTGGAGAATGAATGATAATTTCTGAGCCTTGAAAAGCCACATTGACAATGCCTGGTGCTATTCACCTAGTGAATAAAGACACCTTCCTCTCTATGTCTTGTGATAAATTTCTTTTATTAGGGTAACTTACGTGGGACTTTATCTTAATGGTCTCTCATATGGGGCAGTTGTGCTTTGGCCGTTAGGCTGTTTTTCATCACGCCTTAAACACAGGGCTCGGAGAAAATAAATAGCAATAGTAGTTCCAGGAAGCTCTCAGGCAGCTCAGCTGCTGCAGAAATTAGGCTCTAAAACTCACAGGTTTGCCCAATCTCAACTGGCAAAAAAATATTAACAGAGGAAATGGGTCCCTACACTCTCAAGGGGATGGTGAGGCTCCCTCACCTACCCACCATTCCACTCCTGCTTGCCCTTCCTCAGTGACTGCCTACTTGTGCAGTTTTCCATCTAGTTTCCCCTCTTTGTCCCCATTCTCCATTATGTTCTCTTAATTAAACTTTTCCCTGTGTTAACTCAGTCAGTATCCTTCTCAGTGAGGAAGGAAGTTTATGGTATATCCAGTAACTAAATAGATATTATGTTGGCCAGAACAGGTTCTTTGCAAGCTGCCTTCACCAGAGAGAAATCCTGGCAGGAGGTCAGAAGAATCTGGGGAAGAGCAGCCACCCACTCCATACCACACCAACATATTCTTATGACACTGACAACACTGCCCCATTGACAACCTGCTTCCATTACCAGTTATGTATATCTCACTGCATTCAGCAGCGGGAGGCTGCCTTTAGGTACTGGTCTTCTGAGTACTCTCCCTGGAAGAGGCAGGCTGCCTCAGTGTGCTTTTCACTAGTTAAGGGCCTTGTTATAGGTATTGTCACCAACCCTTCAGATGTCAAAGAATACCCATGAATCCTGTCCTTGGGTCATTTTCCCTTTCCCACAGTCTCCCAATCCTTCCCCTGTCTCCAAGCCCCTCACCCAGTTCCCACCTCCAACAGTGTCACAGACCCCCAAAAGGGCTGTCAGTCATTCTCTGCCCCTCTCAGTTTCTCTGCCAGGTAGGGAGAGTAGGAGAGAGGAATGGAGGGATGCTATCTTAGTGAGCCAGTAGCACAACTAGCAAACCACAAGACATCTCAACTGCCTTAGTATACTAACATAGTAACTGTCTCTTTCTCAGCCTTGAATTGCGTTACAGATTTCCTTTCATTGCTTTAGCCTAGGACACATAGCTCTGGGAGATAGGGGGGAGAAATATTAATAACATCTAACATCTAATTCACATTTACTGTATGTTAGGCATTGTACCAAGAACTTTTCATTTATTATGTCATTTAACCTTCACACCATCTTTATCGGGGGATACTACTATTAGCTGCTTTTTATTGGTGGAGAAATGCTGAGAAGGCCTATGTTACTGGCCCAGAACTAGTAATTCTTGGTGCTGGATTTGGAACCCACAATATCTGACTGGAAAGCACTCACTTTTTTCCTCTCTGCTGTTCTGACAATGGCAATCTCCTCCAAACACACTCTAAGTCCTCATAAAGGGGGCTAACACATGCACTCTCTACCATGTGTGGGTAAAGAGAGATGGCTCGTCCAAGTCCATTTCGTTGAGTCCCCAGACGCGATGCTACCACACACCTCTGAGATGCTGGTGGATTTCCCATCACCCTCAGTGGGGAGCTGACACTTGTTTCTCTCCCTCAGAGGATGGATCAACTCCTGCTCAGAGATACCTATCATTTATTCCTCAATCATACCCTCTTCCTCACTGGAGAAGTACTGGCCATGTCCCATGAGCTCAAATACTATTCCTGCAGATGCAAACCCACAGAAGGGAGTCTACCATCCACCCGACTTAAGGAGTCACCACTGTCTTTCATCCTCAAAGAGCAGCCAGTCTCATAACAGCCCTCCACTATCTACCCATCTCCCCTGTGTCTGGCCATGGAGTAACAAGGTTGTGTTTTGGTCTAGTTTAGATACTGACTATAAATTCTGTCTTGGGCTTTAAAGGCCACGTCCCACAAGAGGGCAGATTCCCTCCCACTGACTGCCCAGGAGAGAGAAGATTATTGTGATATTGTGATGTACCACCTTGACACCATCCAATCTCTGGTTGTCTTATAAGCTAGTACGGACCTTAACCAGGCTACCCCCAGTTAATGGATCTTTTGTCATTATGAAGAACCTGCCAATTCCACAGCTATCTCTAGCCTGTTGTTCCTGGTGCAGAACCATAGTATCACACTGTCTTTTCTTTCTTGCAGTGTTGTGTTGAACTACCAGTGTGCTAAGCCATCCTTCAGCTTATTGATCTTTACCCATACTACCTCTTTCTTTGCCCCAAATCAAAGGTCAGTGGGCAGCCAGGGATCCTACTGAAAAAAACAAGAAATGGGGGCTACATCAGAGGTAGCACTCTTACTGTTATATAACTGTAAACACAGATCCTATGTATTACCCCCGTGAACGTTACTGCTCTGGGTACAGAATTGCAAGTATTTTAAAAATAATGTTCTGTTAAAGCTTTTGATGTGTAAATCCTTCCTGGAATGGTAGGGAATTCTGTAAAGTAATGTAGGAATGACCTACTATACTCCACCACAGTCAGAGCTACCCATCAGGATTCTTGTTGGAACAAATAGAAAGACAGACAAGAATCTCCAAGCAGAGGAGAACAAGCAGCACAATAAAGAAAAGCAAATTTAAAAATATGGTTGTCTCATTTATTGGTAACCTCTGAATGGATTATGTCTCAGACTAAATACCCAATCAAGACTGTGGTATCAGCAAATCCTTTCAGTTGGTCAAACTGACTCAGAAGGAAGAGAATAAGGCATGGCTTTCCCACCTACACCTGATAGATTCAAAATACCTACATTTAAACAGAGAAATACAAAAAGGAACTAGGGAGACAAACACAGTTTAAAAAAATACAGCAACAGGTATTGGCATACAATGTGGACTCGAATCAAATAAGTAAAAAAAAAAAAAAAAGGCTAAGTTTTTGAGAGTGCTGTGTTTATTTCCTTCTTCCCCAAAATGTGCTAAAGGTCAAAATTAACCTCCATTCTATGAGAAGGAAGTGGGCTGAGTAAGCTGCTGAAACACTAAGGAGGACATATTCTTCAATGCACACTTCAGATGTGGCCAGGAGGAAAGAAAGAATTTTAGAGAACACTGGATGAGGAGCTACTCCCTAGGAACAGGATCAGGAAGATGCCTCAACCTCAGGAGATTAGTCCCATGCAATATGCAGCAGCAAGATTTTAAGATTGCTTCATGCCTGCCTTTGCTGTGTCTCCCAATTTTCCCCTTAATGAAGGGTAGCTATATTTTGGTTATCTCGTTTGTGTTCCAAGGTTGTTATTGGATATAGAATGGGAATATACTGTCTTTTTTAGCTCATAGGTCTCTGAATAAAGAGGCATGTTTTAAAATGATGGATGAGTGTAATCAGTTGTTTTTACCTTAATGTTAGAAACATCTTTCATCAAACAGCTCAATGATCATTGCATTGAATGATTATTGTATTTCATTTCCTTCTCTATAGAAAATAAAATGCAAGCCCACTACATGGACCATAAAAGTTCAATATTTATGTAGTAAAAATTATTAATAATGTTTATTGTTTAATGTTTTAGAGTCAATCTGTGAACAAAGCACAGAAGACTTGTCTGTGATCGAAGAACAAAATGCAAACATCAGCAACTTTGACAATGAGAAAGAAAAAGTGAGCTTATGAAAAGAGGAAGGAAGGGAGGAGTCTGGCAAGATGGCCAAATAGGAACAGCTCTGGTCTGCAGCTCCCCGTGAGATCAGTGCAGAATGCGGGTGATTTCTGCATTTCCAACTGAGGTACCTGGTTCATCTCACTGAGACTGGTTGGACAGTGGGTGCAGCCCAAGGAAGGTGAGCCGGAGCAGGGTGGGGCGTTGCCTCACCTGGGAAGTGGAAGGGGTCAGGGAACTCCCTCTCCTAGCCAAAGGAAGCCACTAGGGACTATACTGTGCACTCTGGCCCAGATACTGTGCTTTTCCCACAGTCATTGCAACCTGCAGACCAGTGCCTACACCACCAGGGCCCTGGGTTTCCAGCATAAAACTGGGCAGCCATTTGAGTAGACACCAAGCTAGCCACAGGAGTTTTTTTGTTTTTTTTTTCATAACCCAGTGGCACCTGAAATGCCAGTGAGATACAACCGTTCACTCCCCTGGAAAGGGGGCTGAAGCCAGGGAGCCAAGTGGTCTGGCTCAGCAGGTCCCACCCCCACAGAGATCAGCAAGTTGAGATCCACTGGCTTAAAAGTCTCGCATTCAGCACAGCAGTCTGATCTCTACTCGGCCTGGGGTGCTTGAGCTTGGTTGGGGGAGGGGGGTCTGCCAGTGCTGAGGCTTGAGTAGGAGGTTTTACCCTCACAATATAAACAAAGCTGCCAGGAAGTTCGAACTAGGTGGAGCCCACCACAGCTAAACAACGCTACTGCAGCCAGACTGTCTCCTCTAGATTCCCTCTCTGAAAAAAAAGACAGCAGCCCCAGTCAGGGACTTATAGATGAAACCCCCACCTCCCTGGGACATAGCACGTGAGGGAAGGGGTGGCTGTGGATGCAGCTTCAGCAGACTTAAACGTCCCTGCCTAGAAGCTCTGAAGAGAGAACGGATCACCCAGCATGGTGTTCGAGCACTGATAAGGAACAGACTGCCTCCTCAACTGGGTCCCTGACCCCCATGTATCCTGACTGGAAGACATCTCCCAGTAAGGGGCTACCGACACCTCATACAGGAGAGCTCTGGCTGGCATCTGGCAGGTGTCCTTCTGGGACAAAGCTTCCAGAGAAAGGAACAGGCGGCAATCTTTGCTGTTCTGCAGCCTCTGCTGGTGATACCCAGGCAATCAGACTCTGGAGTGGAACTCCAGCAAACTCCAGCAGACCTGCAGGAGAGGAGCCTGACTGTTAGAAGGAAAACTAACTAATAGAAAGGAATACTATCAACATCAACAAAAAGGACATCCACTGAGAGACCCCATCCAAAGGTCACCAACTTCAAAGACCAAAGGTAGATAAATCTGCAAAGATGGGGAGAAACCAGGGCAAAAAGACTGAAATTCCAAAAACCTGAATGCCTCTTCTCCTCCAAAGGATCACAACTCCTCACCAGCAAGAGAACAAAAATGGAAAGAGAATGATTTTGACGAATTGACAGAAGAAGGCTTCAGAAGGTGGGTAATAACAAGCTCCTCTGAGCTAAAGGAACATGATCTAACCCAATGCAAGGAAGCTAAGAACCTTGAAAAAAGGTTAGACAAATTGATAACTAGAATAACCAGTTTAGAGAAGAACATAAATGACCTGATGGAGCTGAAAAACAGCACGAGAACTTCGTGAAGCATACACAAGTATCAATAGCTGAATTGCTCAAGCAGAAGAAAGGATATCACACATTGAAGATCAACTCAATGAAATAAAGCAAGAAGACAAGATTAGAAAAAAAACAGTGAAAAGAAAGAAACAGACAAACCCTCCAAGAAATATGGGACTACGTGAAAAGACCAAACCTATGTTTGATTGTTGTACCTGAAAGTGATGGGGAGAATGGAACCAAGTTGGAAAACACTCTTCAGGATATTATCCAGGAGAACTTCCACAACCTACCAAGACAGGCCAACATTCAAATTCAGGAAATACAGAGAACGCCACAAATATACTCCTCAATAAGAGCAACTCCAAGATACATAATCGTCAGATTCACAAAGGTTGAAATGAATGAAAAAATGTTAAGGACAGCCAGAGAGAAAGGTCAGGTTACCCACAAAGGGAAGCCCATCAGAATAACAGCAGATCTGTCAGCAGAAACCCTACAAGCCAGAAGATATTGGGGGCCAATATTCAACAATCTTAAAGAAAAGAATTTTTAATCCAGAATTTCATATCCAGCCAAACTAAGCTTCAAAAGTGAAGGAGAAACAAAATCCTTTACAGACAAGCAAATGCTGACAGATTCTGTCACCACCAGGCCTGCCTTACAAGAGCTCTTGAAGGAAGCACTAAATATGGAAAGAAACAACCGGTACCAGCCACTGAAAAACATACCAAATTGTAAAGACCAGTTGTTTCCTGACTTTTTAATGATGGCCATTCTAACTGGTGTGAGATGGTATCTCATTGTGGTTTTAATTTGCATTTCTCTGATGGCCAGTGATGATGAGCATTTCTTCATGTGTTTTTTGGCTGCATAAATGTCTTCTTTTGAGAAGTGTCTGTTCATGTCCTTCGCCCACTTTTTGATGGGGTTGTTTGTTTTTTTCTTGTAAATTTGTTTGAGTTCATTGTAGATTCTGGATATTAGCCCTTTGTCAGATGAGTAGGTTGCAAAAATTTTCTCCCATTCTGTAGGTTGCCTGTTCACAGGTGCTGGAGAGGATGTGGAGAAATAGGAACACTTTTACACTGTTGGTGGGACTGTAAACTAGTGGAAGTCAGTGTGGCGATTCCTCAGGGATCTAGAACTAGAAATACCATTTGACCCAGCCATCCCATTACTGGGTATATACCCAAAGGACTGTAAATCATGCTGCTATAAAGACACATGCACACGTATGTTTATTGCGGCACTATTCACAATAGCAAAGACTTGGAACCAACCCAAATGTCCAACAACGATAGACTGGATTAAGAAAATGTGGCACATATACACCGTGGAATACTATGCAGCCATAAAAAATGATGAGTTCATGTCCTTTGTAGGGACATGGATGAAACTGGAAAACATCATTCTCAGTAAACTATCGCAAGGACAAAAAACCAAACACCGCATGTTCTCACTCATAGGTGGGAATTGAACAATGAGAACTCATGGACACAGGAAGGGGAACATCACACTCCGGGGACTGTTGCGGGGTTGGGGGAGAAGGGAGGGACAGCATCAGGAGATATACCTAATGCTAAATGACGAGTTAATGGGTGCAGCAAAACAACATGGCACATGGATACATATGTAACAAACCTGCATATTGTGCACATGTACCCTAAAACCTAAAGTATAATAATAAAAAATAAAAAAGAAATTATTGAAGAAAAAAAGAATAAGGCTGCTATAAAAAAAAAATTGTAAAGACCATCGACACTATGAAGAAACTGCATCAACTAATGGGCAAAATAACCAGCTAGCTAGCATCATAATGGCAGGATCGAATACACACATAACAATATTAACCTTAAATGTAAGTAGGCTAAAGGACCCAATTAAAATTGGATAAACAGACTGGCAAATTGGATAAACAGTCAAGACCCATCAGTGTGCTGTATTCAGGAGACCCATTTCACACGCAAAGACACACATAGGCTCAAAATAAAGGGATGGAGGAATGTTTACCAAGCAAATGGAAAGCAAAAAAAAAGCAGGGGTTGCAATCCTAGTCTCTGATAAAACAGACTTCAAACCAACAAAGATCAAAAGAGACAAAGAAATGCATTAAATAATGGTAAAGGGATCAATGCAACAAGAAGAGCTAACTAAATATACATGCACCCAATACAAGAGCACCCAGATTCATAAAGCAAGTTCTTAGAGACCTATAAAGAGACTTAGACTGCCACACAATAATAGTGGGAGACTTTAACACCCCACTGTCAATATTAGACAGATCAACGAGACATAAAATTAACAAGGACATCCAGGACTTAAACTCAGCTCTAGACCAAGAAGGCCTAATAGACATCTACAGAACTCTCCACCCCAAATCAACAGAATATACATTCTTCTCAGCACCACACTGCACTTATTCTAAAACTGACCACATAATTGGAAGTAAAACACTCCTTAGCAAATGCAAAAGAATAGAAATCATAACAAACAGTCTCTCAGAACACAGTGCAATCAAATTAGAGCTCAGGATTAAGAAACTCACTCAAAACCACACAACTATATGGAAACTGAACAATCTGCTCCTTAATGAATGCGGGGTAAATAACGAAATTAAGGCAGCAATAAACATGTTCTTTGAAACCAAAGAGAACAACGACACAATGTACCAGAATCTCTGGGACACATTTAAAGCAGTGTGTAGAGAGAAGTTTATGGCACTAAATGCCCACAGGAAAAAGCAGGAAAGATCTAAAATTGACACCCTAACATCACAATTAAAAGAACTAGAGGAGCAAGAGCAAACAAATTCAAAAGCTAGCAGAAGACAAAAAATAACTAAGATCAGAGGAGAACTGAAGGAGATGGAGACACAAAAAAACCTTCAAAAAATCAATGAATCCAGGAGCTGGTTTTTTGAAAAGACCAACAAAATAGACAGACCATTAGCCAGACTAATAAAGAAAAGAAGAGAGAAGAATCAAATAGATGCAATCAAAAAGATAAAGGGGATATCACCACCATTTGAAAAGAAATACATAATAGCATCAGAGAATATTATAAACACCTCTATGCAAATAAACCAGAAAATCTAGAAGAAATGGATAAGTTCCTGGACACATACACCATCCCAAGACTAAACGAGGAAGAAGTTGAATCCCTGAATAGACCAATAACAAGTTCTGAAATTGAGGCAGTAATTAATAGACTACCAACTAAAAAAAGTCGAGGACCAGATGGATTCACAGCCAAATTCTATGAGAGTTACAAAGAGGAGCTGATACCATTCCTTCTGAAACTATTTCAAACAATAGAAAAAGAGGGAATCCTCCCTAACTCATTTTATGAGGCCAGCATCCTGATACCAAAACCTGGCAGAGACACTACAACAACAACAAATTTTCAGGCCAATATCCCTGATGAACATCAATGCAAAAATCCTCCATAAAATACTGACAAACTGAATCCATCAGCACATCAAAAAGCTTACCACCATGATCAAGTCAGCTTCATCCCTGGGATGCAAGGCTGGTTCAACATATGCAAATCAATAAATGTAATCCATCACATAAACAGAACCAACGACAAAACCACGTGATTATCTCAATAGATCCAGAAAAGGCCTTTGACAAAATTCAACAGCACTTCATGCTAAAAACTCTCAATAAACTAGGTATTGATGGAACGTATCTCAAAATAATAAGAGCTATTTATGACAAACCCACAGCCAATATCATACTGAATGGGCTAAAAACTTTCAATAAATTAGGTATTGATGGGACGTATCTCAAAATAATAAGAGCTATCTATGACAAACCCACAGCCAATATCATACTGAATGGGCAAAAACTGGAAGCGTTCCCTTTGAAAACGGGCACAAGACAGGGATGCCCTCTCTCACCACTCCTATTCAACATAGTGTTGGAAGTTCTGGCCAGGGCAAGCAGGCAAGAGAAGGAAATAAAGGGTATTCAATTAGGAAAAGAGGAAGTCAAATTGTCCCTGTTTGCAGATGACATGATTGTATATCTAGAAAACCCCATCGTCTCAGCCCAAAATCTCCTTAAGCTGATAAGCAACTTCAGCAAAGTCTCAGGTCAACGTGCAAAAATCACAAGCATTCTTATACACCAATAACAGAGAAACAGAGAGCCAAATCATGAGTGAACTCCCATTCACAACTGCTTCAAAGAGAATAAAATACCTAGGAAACCAACTTACAAGGGATGTGAAGGACCTCTTCAAGGAGAACTACAAACCACTGCTCAATGAAATAAAAGAGGATACAAACAAATGGAAGAACATTCCATGCTCATGGGTAGGAAGAATCAATATCGTGAAAATGGCCATACTGCCCAAGGTAATTTATAGATTCAATGGCACTATTTATAGATTGCGGCACTATTCACAATAGCAAAGACTTGGAACCAACCCAAATATCCAACAATGATAGACTGGATTAAGAAAATGTGGCACATATACACCATGGAATACTATGCAGCCATGAAAAGTGATGAGTTCATGTCCTTTGTAGGGACATGGATGAAGCTGGAAACCATCATTCTCAGCAAACTGTCACAAGGACAAAAAACCAAACACCGCATGTTCTCACTCATAGGTGGGAATTGAACAATGAGAACACAGGGACACAGGAAGGGGAACATCACACACCGGGGCCTGTTGTGGGGTGGTGGGAGGGGGGAGGGATAGCATTAGGAGATATACCTAATGTTAAATGACGAGTTAATGGGTGAAACACACCAATATGGCACATGTATACATATGTAACTAACCTGCACGTTGTGCACACGTACCCTAAAACTTAAAGTATAATAAATAAATAAATAAATAAAGTTATAAGAACAGAATATATATATATATATAATATTAGGGATAGATAAGGGGAAAATTGTGTATGTGACACAAATCTCTTATGTGTAGTGAAAAATCCATGTATGTTATCTAAAGTATATAAATCAAGAAACTGAAGTATAAACATATTATATTGCATTATAGCATAAGACCTACAAGAAAAAAACTGTTTTAAGAACTAATTCTCATGATTAGTACTAGAAATAAGGAGTGGTGAGACAAGAGATGATCTATTTTCATCATAAGAATTTCTGTCCCATTTTAATCATTACCATGTAGATACATTTGTTTAATGAAAACCAAATAAACAGAGCCTTTCTGTGAGCAAACTTTAAAAAACATTTTCATTGAAGGGTAACAAGCATACTGTCAAGTGCACAAATCTTGATTGCACAGCTCAAGAGCAAGATACAAAATATTCCCAACACCCTAGAAAGCTCCATCACATTCAATACCCCAAAAGTAACCACTATTCTGACCTCCATCACTACGGATGTTTTACTGATTTGATAATTATATAACTGAAATCATCCAGTATATACTCTTTTGTTTCTGGTGCTTTTTGTTCTATCATGTCAGTGAGATTAACTCATGCTGTATGTAGTTGTTGCCAGGTAGTATTCCATTATACGACTATAACAAAATTTATTCTTATGTTTTGTTGATTGATAGTAAGGTTATTTGTAGCTTAGAGCTATTATGAATGCAGCAGCTATGATCATTCATATATGATATTTTGATGTACTCTGCACACACTGCAATCTATCCATCTGACAAAGGGATCTAACCATCAATCTAACCATCTGATGTCTTTTGATGTACTCTGCACACATTGGCTGTATACCTAAAAGTGAAATTGCTGAGTTGTAAGGTAGATGTGTGTTTTAGATTTTGCCAAACTGTTTTGAAGCATGGCTGTATAATCCCACCGGCACACATAAATGTTCCAGTTGCTCAGCATCCTTACTAACACTTACTACTGTCAGTTTTTTTCATTTTAGCCTTTCTAATATACATATAGTAGTATGTCATTATGGGTTGGACTGGCATTTCTCTCATAACTAATAAGGTTGAAGATCTTTTTATGTGACTGACCATTTGGATATCCTCTTTCGTGAAGTAACTGTCAAGTATTTGCCCATTAAAATAATGTTTGTCTTTCTTTTTCTTGTTCCTTATATATGTTATGTTCCTTATATGTGCCATATACATGCCAAATAGATATAGATGTAAATATAACTATATATGGCAAATAATATATTCTCCTACTTCTACTCTGTGGCTTATATTTTCCATTTCATCCTAGTATTTTCTAGTAAACAGATGTTCTTAATTTTATTGAAGTCCAAGTTATCCATCTATTTTTACAGTTGCTGTTGTTGTATCCTATTTAGCAATTTATATCTGCCCCAAGGTCAAAAAGATACTTCTACAAAGTTGTCTTTGAGAAGTCTTATTGTCTTGTCTTTCACATTTAAGTTTATAATACTTCTAGGATTCTCTCTCTCTCTCCCTCCCTCTGTCTTCTGTTTGTTTTCTACTGCATCCAAACAGCCCTTTTTTGGAGTGGAGGGCACAGAAGTCCCACGACAGGTGGAAGACAGACCCTAAAGGAGAAAAATTTTCTCTATCAGTTTGCTTGCAGCTATTGCTTGGGCAACCCAGTCTCAGATAATCAGATGATTCTGTCTAAGCTGAGTTGAAAGTGAGTTCTACGAATGCACAGTGGGGCCCTCTGAGGGAGCCAAAAGTCCAGAACCACAGGGGCAAGTTTCTGGAGCAAAGCACTCCTGGCTGTTAGCAGCAGTGCCAGAATGGTGTCTTTAGCAGATTTACAGTGAGGTCTTCGTCACCAGTTCTTCAAGTATAGTTCTCCATCCCTGTCCCTGTAGATTTTGTGATCTACCCAATATCCTTCCAAAATTTTTCTTTTACTCCAATTAGCACAGGTTTTATGTGAGATCAAGAATTCTGTCTGATAAAAGCAACAAATTCAAAACTCTACAAAATGACATAATCAAGAAAACCACATGCCCACTGGAAGCTGAAGTTATACAGTTACACAGATCCTCATTTGAACTGGGATTAAAGACATTTCTCAACCATTTCCATAAGCTTCTCTGTGGCTGGGCACAGTTAGAGGAAGGCCCGTCTGAGGGGTAGACGCAGTGCTGACAAATGGCCTGCAGCACCAGTTACGTACTGAAGCACCACTCACGTACGGTCCTAGGCTAATTTGAACACAAAGTTCTAACCCTTTACCCCATTCCCAAAATTACCAGGGACTGCTATAGACATTTTGCTGCACCTATTATCTCTGAAGAGAAATTCAGTAAAACAAAATTTTTAAATAATAAACTACATTAAAATTAATAGAAAATTTCAAATTGTGTTGCAATTGTCTTAATTAGGAGGAATTTTTAAACATCTGTTTATGATGGAGTACTTTGGAGCATTGATACCAAGCAAGAGGACTTAAAGAGCCTTGTGGAGGAAAGGAAACACCGCTGGAGTTGTAATTTTTTTTTTTTTTTTTTTTTTTGCTAAGGGATTCTCTGCAGCCTGGAGCATCATGTAGGCAAAACTACATTCTTGGAAAATGTCCATATTGTTTTCCCCTTCTCCCTTTCCGAAACCCTTACCCTAATACTGTATATTAACTTCATAAAGCCAGTGTTTTCCTGATACCTCTTCTGGAAAACCTCTATCCCTTCCCAGATCCAACCACACTCCTTCAATCCCCTGGATCTCTCTCTCACTCTCTTTCTCTTTCTCTCCCTCTTTTGCATTCCTGTGTCATCCTGGGTTCACCCTTATAATAGCATTGATGGCAGTATTCTGTAATCAATGATTTATTATATGTCCCACCCACTGGACTACGAACTTCTTGAGTGAAGATCACATGTTGTCTAGTATTCTGGCCCCAGGGACTTACCCAGAGGAATATCTGTTGAGTAAATGACCCAAGGAATGGCCAAGTAAATAGAATAACTCAACAAGTCATCTTTACTCAAACATTGGCTTTAACTAAATTGAACATGTAATTTATTCTCTTAACTGTGACCCTATTGAGCATGAAAGGAAGTGATCATTGGACAGTACACTGGGACGACATGCATTCTCCAGGAACAGTCTGAGCAACTGGAAACAGATGGTCACCCTAGCTTTAGCCCATTCTACCCAGGCTGATTTTACCTTCTCTTGCCATTATATAATGAAAGTGAACCATTGTGTCCTTATCTTTTATAACGAGCACCCTATATAGTGAGGTGGCACTGACGCTTGAGTTAGGTCAGAATAAGGGATAATGATTGGAAAGTCATTCTCATTTACCCAGAGTGGGGCAAGCAAAAACCACAGGAGAGATCCAAAAGAGAGGTGTTGACTGAGATGACAGAGGCTCAAATTCAGGTACCTGAACACAGGACACACTTGAAGGGAAGGAAAAAGAGTCGAGCCAGAGGGCTCACTAATTATTTCACACGTATTTGTTCATTTAATTTTCATCTTATGGAACCCTGTAAAATAGGGTGATACTGTTATTCTTACTTTATGGATAACCAAACTGAGGCACAGAGCAGAACTGACTACTTCCTAGCTCATAAAGTCAGAAAATGGCAGAGCAAGGATTCAAAGTCAGTTTGGTGGGATTCTAAAGCCCATGACTCTAACCAGGATAGAACAGGTAGAACAGAATTCAGGAAAAAGGGACTATTTAACACTGTCAAATTCTTGGAGAAGTCAAGGACAAGAAAGCCTGGGAAAAAGTCATCACATTCGACAACTGGGAGACTAATCCTGACCTTTCAGTGGTCATATTAAGGGAGATTAATAGAATGAATTGATGGGGACAAAAAGTGGGCAAAGAATGAACATGAATAGACATTTCTCAAAAGAAGATACACAAACATCCAAGAAACATGAAACAATGTTCAACATCACTAATCATCAGGGAACTGCAAATTAAAACCACAGTGATACATTATGTTCCTCCTGCAAGAATGACCATAATTTAAAAGTCAAAAAACAATAGATGTTGGCACAGATGTGGTGAAAAGGGAACACATTTACACTGCTGGTGGGAATGTAAATTAGTACAACCACTATGGAAAACTGTATGGAGATTCTTTAAAGAACTAAAAATATAACTATCATTCAACCCAACAATCCCACTCCTCGGTAACTACCCAAAGGATAAGAAGTCATATGAAAAAGACACATGCACATATATTTTTATAGCAGCACAATTCATAATTGCAAAGATAAGGAACCAGCCTAACTGCTCATCAACCAATAAGTGGATAAAGAAGATGTGGTATGTATATATACCATGGAATACTACTCAGCCGTCACAAGGAACAAAATAATGGGATTTGCAGCAACCTGGGTGGAATTGGAGACCATTATTCTAAGTGAAGTAAGTCAGGAATGGAAAACAAAACATCTGTGTTCCCAGTTATAAGCAAGAGCTAAGCTATGAGGATGCAAAGGCATAAGAATGATATAATGGACTTTGAGGAATTGGTTGGGGGCTGGTTGTGGGGGTGAGGGATAAAAGACTACATATTAGGTACAGTGAACACTGCTCAGGTGACAGGTGCACTAAAATGTCAGAAATCTCCACTAAAGAACTTATCCATGTAACAAAAACCACCTCTACCCCAAAAACTATTAAAATAAAAAGAATGAATTGGTGGGGAACAAGTGGAGATAATAATATAATAAAAGATAATTACAGGGATATGACTTCATAACAATATACTTATGAATATATGTGTATCTGATCTATCTATCTATCTACCTATCTATCTATCTCCATAATAATAATTCAGCTAAATTGCCTAACCTGATGGTAGGATTTCATTGAACAATTCTTAGATAATATTTCCGTCATTCATAAACAAATTGGAAAATGCAATGAAAAGGAGCAAACTATGAGCTCTATGAGGGCAGGAACCATGTCTTCTTCATCACCATATTCCAAATTTGCCGCTATACCCAGATGCCCAATATGTGATGAATTTAATAAATAAAAATGAATAAAATGAGAAAGAAATAAAGGAATGAGCCAAAGTCAGGGTAAGGGGAATGGTTCATGTTTACACCTTGCTTGTTCTTTACAAATAATACAGATCTACCACTGCTATCTATTTACCACAGGACAAGAAACACTTTCTGTACTTTTGCTTAAGGTCCCATAACTCGTGCCGGTGAAAACAGTTTTTCATCTTTTCCATTTTTTTCCTCTAACCCTTTCCTTACCTTCCACTATTTTTTTCTCAAAAGTTAACTTTCATTTATTCTATATCCTCAGATTCCAGGCTTCTTAAAACTGGTAGAGCATTCATTCTACCTATCTGCATATCTGTCAGGAAATATTTTTAAAATTACATTATAATAGGAAATCAAGGGCTCCCAGAAGACGTAGTAAAGAGCAGTGGTGATTTACCCATTTCCAGAGTAGAGAACAGTTACTTTTCTGTGCTGGACTCCTAGCAACAGAGAAGGCATAGGAGGGATGATTATTCTATGAATTTGGTAGTGGGTCCCAAATAGATCCACAGAAATGGGAGATCTTAAATATAGTCCCAGTAATAATGAGTGAGGGGAAATTGACAGAAACCAGCTCTTTCTAAGATAACATATCCCCAGAATCAATAAAAGGTCAGCAGGAATTAAACACCTAAGCTGATAAAGGACAGATCACCAAGGACTCTGGGTTTTGAAAAAATCTCCAGAGAATGTAGCATATTGAAAGATACCCGGTGGATCTGTTTTTCTTGGAAGCAAATAACTCACTGTATTTTGTATACAACATCTGCTACCCCTAGTCTCCATCAGCCAGACCTCATTCAACAAAATGCTTTTTATATAGCATTTATCAATTTATTGCTCATATAATGTTTTTAGATAAGCACAATAAGTATCTTAAAAAAAAAAGCCTAAAAGTCAGTAGTCATTCCTCTAAATAGAGAAAGATGACTCTCATAGGCAAAGGCATGGGGAGCTCTTAGCTACATCCACAAATTCTCTGTCCCCACTCACCCTTCAGAGGCAATCAGCCTCTACTCCCATTCAAATTCTACAATTAATCTTCCCAGGAACACATTTTCTCACCTCCCTCTCACCTTCCCTCATCCAATGGAACAGAGGAGGAATCCCAAGAGAAATGACTTTCCTAAAAATTCAAGCCTTTAAAGATGGATGTACTTTTACAACATTTACATTATAAAAGCAAAATTATGTTATTTTGTGTACCATGCAATTCTTATTGGTCAATACTTAATTGGGTGGAGTAGAATATTGTCACTAAAGATATGACATAATTTGAACTCTAATAAGCAAACTACTGGATTTGACTCTAACACGGGAAAATGAAACAAAAGGATAATGTGGCTCTTCAATATTACACTGGAGCATCATCAAACAGACCCACAGGAGGACTCCTTAATTCTCTAGGAGAATAACCATGGTCAAAACCACAATGAGGAATTATTTTACACAAGTTAAGGTGGCTATTATCAAAAAGACAAAAAATAACAAGTGGTGGTGAGGATGTGGAGGAAATGGAACTCTTTTTTTTTTTTTTAATCAACTTTTAAGTGCCAGGGTACATGTGCAGGATGTGCAGGTTTGTTACATAGGTAAACGTGTGCCATGGTGGTTTGCTGCACGTATCAATCTATCACCCACGTGTTAAGCCCAGCACCCATTTGCTGTCCTTCTTGATGCTCTTCCTGCCCCAAACCCTCTGACAGGCCCCAGTGTGTGTTGTCCCCCACCAATGTGTCCATGTGTTCTCATCGTTCAGCTCCCACTTATAAGTGAGAACATGTGGTGTTTGGTTTCCTGTTCTTGCGTTAGTTTGCTGAGGTTAATGGCTTCCAGATTCATCCATGTCCCTGCAAAGGACATGATCTCATTCTTTTTGGGGGCTGCACAGTATTCCATGGTATGTATGTCCCACGTTTTCTTTATCTAGTCTACTGTTGATGGGCATTTGGGTTGATTCCATGTCTTTGCTATTGTGAATAGTGCTGCAATGAACATACACATGCATGTATCTTTATAATAGAATGATTTATATTCCTCTGGGTGTATACCCAGTAAAGGGATTGCTGGATCAAGTGGTATTTCTGCTTCTAGATCTTTGAGGAATCACCACACTGTCTTCCACAATGGTTGAACTAATTTACATTCCAAAGAGAACTCTTATATACTGTTGGTGGTAATACAAACTAGCACAACCACTGGGGAGAACAATATGGAGGTCCTTCAAGAAACTACAAATAGAACTACGATATGATTCAGCAATTCTACTACCAGGATTTTTTCCAAAGGAAAGGAAATCATATATCAAAAATACATCTGCATCTTCATATTTATTGCAGCACTATGCACAATAGCCAAGATATGGAATCAACCTAGGTGTCCAATAATAGATAAATAGATTAACAATATGTGGTATATACATGCCATGGAGCGCTATTTAGCCATATAAAAGAATAAAATTCTGTCATTTGCAGTAATATAGATGGAACTGGAGAACAATATGTTAAGTAAAATAAGCCAGTAACAGAAAGTTAAACATTACAGTTCTCACTCATATGTGGAAGCTTTAAAAAGTTTGTTTTATAGAAGTAAAAAGTAGAACAGAGGATACTAGAGTCTGAGAATGGTGGGTAGAGGGAGAGATAGGGAGGATAAGACTCAATGCTGTCCTGGCTTCAGGTCTGACCCAGCACAGTCCCAGTGGTGGTAGCCACAGATGTGCTTGTGTCACCCCTCCTCTAAATCCATGTGGCTCAGCACAGAAAGAAAGAGAGATTCCATTTGTTTGGGAGAAAGGGAGGGAAGAGAACAAGAGCCTCTGCCTGTTAATCCAGACAATTCTTCCAGATCTTATCCAAGACCACCAAGGCGGTACCTCTACAAGTCTACAAAAACACAGTGTTAGTGGGCTTGGAGTATCGCTTAATGCAGATACAGCTGCAGCAACCACAAACTTAGGTTACAACACCCAATTTCCTTCAAATATCTGGAAAATCTTATCAAAAAGGATGGGTATAAATGAGCCCAGACTGTGAAGACTACAATAAATACCTAATTCTTTAATGCCCAGACACCAGTGAACATGCACAAACATTAGTATCATTCAGGAAAACATGACATCACCACATGAACTAAATAAGGCACCATGGAGAGAAACAGAGATATGTGACCCTTCAGACAGAGAATTCAAAATAGCTGTTTTGAGGAAACTTAAAGAACTTCAAGATAACACAGAGAATGAATTCAGAATCCTACCAGATAAATTTAACAAGGAAATTAAAATAATTTAAAAGAGTCAAGCAGAAATTCTGAAGCTGAAAAATGTTAACTGGCTACTGAAAAATGCATCAGAGTTCTTTAACAGCAGAACTGATTAAGCAGAAGAAAGAATTAGTGACCTGGAAGACAGATTTTTTGAAAACAGTCAAATGAGACAAAAAAAAAAAAAAAAGAATAAAAGATGAAGCACACTTACAAGATCTAGAAAATAGTCTCAAAAGGGCAAATCTAAGAGTTATTGGCCTTAAGGAAGAGGTAGATATGGAGACAAAGGTAGAAAGTTTATTCACAGGGATTATAACAGAGAACTTCCTAAACCTAGAGAAAGATATCAATATCCAAATACAAGAAGGTTATGGAACACAAGCAGATTTAACCCAAAGACTATCTCAAGATTTTTAATAATCAAATTCCCAACTGTAAAGGATAAAGGATCCTAAAAGCAGCAAGAGAAAGAAACAAATAAACAATGGAGATCCAATATGTCTTGCAGCAGACTTTTTAGTGGAAACTTTACAGGCCAGGAGAGAGTGGCATAACATATTTAAGGTGCTGAAGAAAAATATTTTTATCCTGGAATAGTATATCTGGCAAAAATATCCTTCAAACATGAAGGAGAAATAAAGATTTTCCTGGACAAACAAAAGCTGAGGGATTTTATCAACACCAGACCTATCCTACAAGAAATGCTAAAGGGAGTTCTTCAGTCATAAAGAAAAGAATGTTGACAAGCAATATGAAATCATCTGAAAGCATGAAACTCACTGGTAATAGTAAGTATACCAACAAAACACAAAATATTGTAACACTGTAATTGTGGTGTGTACACTACTCATCTGTTAAGTAGAAAGATGAAAAGATGAACCAGTCAAAAATAATAACTACAATGACTTTTCAGGACATAGTGCAGTAAGATGTAAATAGAAATAAAAATTTGAAGTGGGGAGAAGAGGCCAGGTGCGGTGGCTCATGCCTGCAATCCCAGCACTTTGGGAGGCCGAGGTGGGTGGATCACGAGGTCAGGAGATTGAGACCATCCTGGCTAACATGGTGAAACCCCATCTCTACCAAAAATACAAAAAATGAGCCAGGCGTGGTGGTGGGCACCTGTAGTCCGAGCTACTCACGAGGCTGAGGCAGGAGAATGGCATGAACCCAGGGGATGGAGCTTGCAGTAAGCCGAGATCGCACCACTGCACTCCAGCCTGAGAGAGAAAGCAAGACTCTGTCTCGAAAAAAAAAAAAAAGTGGGGAGAAGAAGATAAAGCATAGAGTTTTTATTAGTTTTTGCTTGTTTGCTAGTTTATATAATCAGCATTAAGTTGTCATCAGTTTAAAATAATGAGTTATAAGATATTATTTGCAAGCCTCACGGTAATTTGAAATCTAAAAACATACAATGGATATACAAAAAATAAAAAGCAAGAAATTAAAATACCAGAGAAAGTTATCTTCACTAAAAGGGAGACAAGAAGGAAGAAAAGAAAAAAGAGAAAACCACAAAATTACTGGAAAACAAATAACAAAATGGCAGGAGTAAATCCTTACTTATCAATGATAACATTGAATGTAAATGGACTAACTCTTGGATCAAACGACATAGACTAGCTGAATGGATAAAAACAAAAAAACAAAAACAAAAAAAACAAGAACCAATGATCAGTTGACTACAAGAAACATAA
This sequence comes from Hylobates moloch, assembly GCF_009828535.3. Classification (NCBI taxonomy): domain Eukaryota; kingdom Metazoa; phylum Chordata; class Mammalia; order Primates; family Hylobatidae; genus Hylobates; species Hylobates moloch. The sequence continues at coordinate 12,893,999 of NW_026652297.1, read as the reverse complement.
TTAAACTATACAGATATATATATAGACTGAAAATAAAGGGATAGAAAAAATTATTTTATGTAAATGGAAACCAAAAAGAGCAGAAATAGCTATACTTACATCACACAAAATGGATCTCAAGACAAAAACTATAAAAGCAGACAAAGAAAGAAAGAAGATCATGATATAATGATAAAGAGGTCAATTCAGCAAGAAGATACAACAATTGTAAATATATGTACACCCAAAATTACAGCACCCAGATATATAAAGCAAATATTAATAGTGCTAAAGAAACAGAGAAAGACTGCAATACAATGATAACTGGCTACTTCAACACCCCACTCTCAGCACTGGAAAGATCATCCAGACAGAAAATCAGTGAAGAAATATCAGACTTAATCCACACTATAAGGCCAAACAGACATAACAGGTATTTATAGAACATTACATCCAAGAGCAGCAGAATACACATTCTTCTCCTCAGAATACAGATCATTCTCAAGGATAGACCATATGTTAGTCCACAAAACAAGTCTTAAAATATTCAAAAAATCGAAATAATATCAAGTATCTACTTTGACTACAAGAGAATAAAACTAGAAGTTGGTAACAAAAGGAATTTTGGAAACTACACAAACACATGGAAATTAAACAATAAGCTCCCGAATGACCAGTGGGTCAATGCAGAGATTAAGAAGAAAATTGAAAATTGAAAATTTTCTTGAAACAAATGATAATGGAAATACAACATACAAAAACCTATGGGATACACGCTGGGTGCAGGTGGCTCACAACTGTAATCCCAGCACTCTGGGAGCCCGAGGTGGGCTGATCACTTGAGGTCAGTAATTCAAGACTAGCCTGGACAACATGGCAAAACCCCGTCTCTACTAAAAATACAAAACAAAACAAAACCCATGGGATACAGTGAAAGCAATACTAAGAAAAATTATAGCTATAAGTGCCTACATCAAAAAAGAAGAAAAACATCAAATAAACAACAGAACAATCCATCTTAAACAACTAAAAAAGCAAGACAAATCACACCCAAAGTTAGTACTAGAAAAGAAATAATAAAGATCAGAGCAAAAATAAATGAAATTGAAACAAAAAATACAAAAGATCAATGAAACAAAAAGTTGATTTTTTTAAAGATAAACAAAATTGACAAGCCTTTAGCCAGATTAACTAAGGAAAAAAGAGAGAAGCCCCAAATAAATAAAATCAGAGATGAACAAAAATAAGACATTAAAACAGATACTGCAAAAATTCAAAGGATCATTACAGGCTACTATGAGCAACTATAGGACAATAAACTGGAAAACCTACAAGAAATGGATAAATTCCTAGACACCTATCACCTACCAAGACTAAACCATAAAGAAACTGAAAACCTGAACAAACCAAATTAACAAGTGGCAAGATTGAAGCTGTAGTAAAAAAACTCTCCCAGCAAAGAAAAACCTGAGAACTGATGACTTCACTCTTAAATTTTATCAAACACTTTAAGAAGAACTAATACCAATCCTCTTCAAACTATTACTAAAAGTAGAAGAAGGGGGAATACTTTCAAAGTCATTCTATGGGGCCAATATTACCATGACACCAAAACCAGACAAAGACAAGAAAGACAGACAAGAAAAAGAAAGAAAGAGAGAAAGAGAGAAAAAAAAGAAAGAAAGAAAGAGAGAGAGAGAGGAAGGAAGGAAGGAAGGAAGGAAGGAAGGAAGGAAGGAAGGAAGGAAGGTAGATGAGAAGGGAGGGAGGGAGAAAGAAAGAAAAAGAAAGGGAACTACAGGCCAATACCTTGGATGAATGTTGATGCAAAAATCTTCAACAACATACTAGCAAACCGAATTCAACAACACATTAAAAAGATCATTCACCATTACCAAGTAGGATTTATCCCAGAAACGCGAGGATGGTTCAATATATGTAAATCAATCAATGTGATACATCATATTCACAGAATGAAGGACAAAAACTATATGAACATTTCAACTGATGCTGAAAACCCATTTGATAAAATTCAACATCTCTTTATGATAAAAACCCTAAAACAACTGGGGATAGAAGGCACATACCTCAACAGAATAAACACCACATATGACACACCTACAGCTAGTATTTGAATGGGAAAAAACTGAAAGCCTTTTCTCCAAGATCTGGAACAAGACAAGGATGCCTACTTTCACCATTGTTATTCAACATAGTACTGGAAGTCCTAGCTAGAGAAATCAGACAAAAGAAATAAAGGAAATCCAGACTGGAAAGGAAGAAGTCAAATTATCCTTGTTTGCAGATCATGTGGTCTTATATTTGGGAAAACATAAAGACTCCACCAAAACACTATACGTTATTAAAACTGATGAACCAATTCAGTAAACCTGCAAGATACAAAAGCAACATACAAAAATCAGTAGCATTTCAATATGCCAACAGTGCACAATCTGAAAAATAAATCAAGAAAGTAATCCCCAAAAGTCTCAGCTGGCAAGATGGCTGAATAGGAACACCTCTGATCTGCAGCTCCTGGTAAGAATGACGAAGAAGGCAGGTGATTTCTGCATTTCCAATTCATCTCATTGGGACTGGTTGGACAGCAGGTGCAGCCCACAGAGGATGAGCCAAAGCAGGGTGGGGTGTCACCTGACCCAGGAAGAGCAAGGGGTCAGGGGATATTCCTCCCCCAGACAAGGGAAGCTGTGAGAGACTGTACCAGGAGGAATGATGCACTCCAGCCCAGATACTGCGCTTTTCCCATGGTCTTCGCTAGCGGCAGACCAGCAGATTCCCTCTGGCGCCTACACTACCAGGGCCCTGGGTTTCAAGCAAACACAACACTGGGTGGCCATTTGGGCAGACACCAAGCTGGCTGCGAAAGGTTTTTTTTCATACCCCAGTGGCATCTGGAACACCAGCGAGACAGTACCCTTCACTCCCCTGGAAAGGGGGCTGAAGCCAGGGAGCCAAGTGGTCTGACTCAGCGGGTCCCACCCCACAGAGCCCAGCAAGCTAAGATCCACTGGCTTGAAATTCTCGCTGCTAGCACAGCAGTCTGAGGTCAACCTGGGTCACTCAAGCTTAGTCGGGAGAGGGGAGTCCACCATTGCCGAGGCTTGAGTAGGCAGTTTTACCCTTGCAGGAAAGTTCGAACTGGGCGGGACTACCACAGCTCAACAAGGCCCCTGTGGCCAGACTGCCTCTCTAGATTCCTCCTCTCTGGGCATGGCATCTCTGAAAAACAGGCAGCAGCCCCAGTCAGGGACTTATAGATAAAACCCCCATCTCCGTGGGACAGAGCACAGGATTATAAATCATTCTACTATAAAGACACATGCACACATATGTTTATTGCAGCACTGTTCACAATAGCAAAGACTTGAAACCAACCCAAATGCCCATCAATGATAAACTGGATTAAAAAAATGTCACACATATACACCATGGAATACTATGCAGCCATAAAAAAGGATGAGTTCATGTCCTTTGCAGGGACATGGATGAAGCTGGAAACCAGCATTCTCAGCAAACTAACACAAGAACAGAAGACCAAACACTGCATGTTCTCACTCATAAGTGGGGGTTGAAAAATGAGAACATATGGACACAGGGGTTGGGGTGGTGCATCACACACTGGGGCCTGTCAGGCGGTGGGGAGATGGGGGAAGGATAGTATTAGGAGAAATACCTAATGTAGATGACGGGTTGATGGATGCAGCAAAGCACCATGGCACATGTATACCTATGTAACAAACCTGCACATTCTGTACATATACCCCAGAACTCAAAGTGTAATAAAAAAAAGAAAGAAAGTAATCCCAGTTATAATAGCTACAAATACAATTAAATAACTAGGAAATATCCAAAGAAGTGAAAAATATCTACAATGGAAACTATAAAGCACTGATGAAAGAAATTGAAGAAGACACACAAAAAAATGGAAGGATATTACATGTTTACGGATTGGAAGAATTGATATTGTTAAAATGTCCATACTACCCAAAGCAGCCTACAGCTTCAATGCAATTCCTATCAAAATATCAACGGCATTCTTCACAGAAATAGAAAAAACAACCCTAAAATGTATATGGAACCACAAAAGACCAGAAATAACCAAAGCTATCCTGTGTAAAAAGAACAAAACTGAAGGAATCACATTACCTGACTTCGAATTATACTACAGAACTACAGTAAACAAAACAGCATGATACTGCAATGAAAACAGACACATAGACCAATGGAACAGAATAGATAACCCTGAAACAAATGTGTAGATCTACAGTGAACTCATTTTTTACAAAAGTGCCAAGAACATACAATGGGGAAAGAACAGTCTCTTCAATAAATGGCTGGGAAAACTAAACATTCATATGCAGAAGAATGAAACTAGACCCCCTAACTCTCACCATATACAAATATGAAATCAAAGTGAATTAAAGACTGAAATCTAATACCTCAACCTATGACACTACTACAAGAAAACATTCGGGAGACTCTCCAGGACACTGGACTGAGCAAAGATTTCTGAGTAACACTTCACAAGCACAGGTAACCAAAGGGAAAATGGACAGAAATGAATCACAGCAAGATGAAAAGCTTCTGCACAGTGAAGGAAACAAGCAACAAAGTGAAGGGACAACCCACCAAATGGGAGAAATTATTTGCAAACTATCCATCTGGCAAGGAATTAATAACCAGAATATATAAGGAACTCACAGAACTCTATAGGGAAAAAAATCTAATAATCTGATTTGTAAGTGGGCAAAAGACCTAAGTAGACATTTCTCAAAACACATACAAATAGAAAACAGGCATATTAAAAACTGCTCAACATCACTAATCATCAGAGAAATGCGAATCAAAACTACAATGAGATATCATCTCAACCAGTTAAAATGGCTTTTAGCCAAAAGACAGGCAGTAACAAATGCTAGCAAGTATGTGGAGAAAAGGGAACCCTTGTACACTGCTGGTGAGAATGTAAATTAGTACGACCACTGTGGAAAACAGTTTGGAGGTTCCTCAAAAAACTAAAAATAGAGCTAACATATGATCCAGCAATTCCACTGCTAGATACATACTCAAAAGAAAGGAAATCAGTATATTGAAGAGATAGCTGCAGTCCCATGTTTATTGTAGCATTGTTCACAGTAGCCAAGATTTGAAAGCAACCCAAGTGTCCATCAACAGATGAATGGATAAAGAAAATGTGGTACATTTACACAATGGAGTACTACTCAGCTATAAAAATGTATGAAATCCTGTAATTTGCAACAACATGGATAGAACTGGAGGACATTATGTTAAGTGAAATAAGTCAGGCACAGAAAGACAAACTTCACATGTTCTCACGCATATGTGGGAGCTAAAACTTAAAACAATTGAACTCATGGAAACAGAGAGTAGAAAGAGGTTACCAAAGGCTGGGAATGGTAGTGTGTGGAGTGGTGGGTGAGGGGCATGGTTAGTAACACAAAGAATAAATGCTTGAGGTGATGAATACCTCATGTACCTTGGTGATAATCATGTAATTATTACACATTGTATGCCTGCCTCAAAATATCTCATACATCCCATAAATATATATACCATGTACCCACAGAAATGAAAAATAAAGCAATTTTTAAAAAGAAATTATTGTCAAATAAAATGTGATAACAATATTTAAGTTATGCTTAAATAATGAGTATATCTTAGAAAGATACATCTAAACTCCGTCTCAAAAAAAAAAAAAAAGAAAGATACATCTAAAAAATTTATAAAATGAAATGGTATGATGTCTCAGATTTGCTTCAAAATAACTCAGGAGATAGGGAATGGTTGAGACTACAGATGAAACAAGATTGGCCACAAATTGATAATTATGGAAAATAAATGATAGGTACATGGGCGTTTATCATACTATTTTTTCTACTTTTACATATGTTTGAAGTTTCCCTCAATTAAAAGTTTTTAAAAAGTCAAGTGCTATTTAAATAAAATCTTCAGTGCAATTTAAATCTGTCATTTCATTCATATCTTGTCTTCGACATTCCTGCCTCCCACCCCCACATTCAGGTTTAAGCTTTTGGTGGAAAAATAGGGATAGTGGGATAAGTCATGTTTTTTTCTTTTTCTTTTATCCAATCCCTTCTACCTCCAACCCCAACTGGGGGCAGATCAGGGAGAAAAAAATTAGAGGAAAAGTGGGTAATACTTTTCTAATTTAGGTAGGAATGTTGGTAAGTCTTCCTCAGTTGTTAAATGTCTTTACCATTGCAGGAACCCAAATCCTGTCTCTCTCTTTGAAGGGGTGACCAACAGACAAACACTGTCTCACTGCCTCATTTCCTGATGAAGATGTTCTCTTTAGCTAACCACTTGCAAACACTCTAAGATTTTGCTTCAATGACACAGCCCTAAGGTGTTCAACAAACCTTCCTTTTTAGAAAACAACTTTCTTCCATTGACTGGTTCTTTTTAAGGCAACTCTCTTTTTTAAAAATTTATGCTACGGCTTTTACATGATGCAAGAAACACAAATATTTGTCATGTGACTACAGGAGACCTCTTTGGTGTTTATATAGAAAAGTCTTGGGTTTCTAATATCAAGATCACACTGTGATTATTACCACCCTAGCTAATTCTGATACTTAGAAAATGCAGTTACCTTTTTTACTTGTATTCATTTATATTTTCTAAATATGACACATTTATTATGAGATAGGTTGATGGATAATGAGGGTTTTTTAACAGCTTTATTGAGATATGATTGACATACGAAAATTATATATATTTAAGGTGAATAACTTGATGTTTTCTTCTACATAAACATTGTGAAATGATCAACACAATTAAGCTAGTTAACATATCCATGATCTCTACATAGCAGAGGTATTGTGTGTGTGCATATCATATATATTAATACGTGTGTGTGTGTATATGTGTGTGTATGTGTAATGCAGCCTTATAAAACAAAAAAATGCCTGTGTCTGTGATCCCAGCTACTTGAGAGGCTGAGGTGGCAGAATCACTTGAGCCCAGGAGTTTGAATCCAGCCCGGGCAATATAGCAAGACCCCATCAGAAAAAAAGGAAGGAAATAAGGAAATCTGGCTACTGGAGACAACATGGATGGAGCTGGAGGGCATTATACTAAGTGAAATACAGCAGTACACAGAAAGAAAACTACTGCGTGATCTCACTTAGATGTGGAATCTAAAATAGTCAAATTCATAGAAGTGAGGAGTAGGATGGTGGTTGCCAGGGGCTGGGGGAAGGGGAAATAGGGTGATATTGATCAGAGTACAACGCTTCAGTTATGCAAGATGAATAAATTCTGGAGAGCTAGGATACAGCATGATGAAGACAGTTATCAAGACAGTGCTTGCCTCGTTACCTCCCATGGCATCCCCGCGGCCTACAAGGAAGATCACTAACCCTTAACCACCAAATGAAGTGAAGGTCACTACCTCAGCTCCCCTCTCTCCAGCAATCTTTCCATTCATTTCCCTGAGAAGCAGTTTCCAGGCCTTGAACTCCAAGTGACATATCAGAGTCTCCCAAGAACTCTCTCAAGTCACACTCTGCCAGCAGCACAAGAAGTGAAATGAGGGTCTCCCTTTCTCTTCAGCACCCCCAATCTCTCTAAGTCATTCTTTTGGGTTGTTTCTCATTTGGCTAAGGTAGGAGAAAAGCACTTCTGACCTTCCCCTACCAATTCCTTTCCAATGTTCTTCCTCAAACCACCCCCTAAACTTCTGTTACATAAGCTGTTGGAGGAGAAGCTACTAGACCAGTATGGCCACCACTTGGCAAGCCCTTGGGAGATTTATTGTAAACTATATCAGGCATTGTCCCAGGTTTGTCAACTAAGTCAACAGGAAAAGTCCCATTCAACATCCTGTCACTCTCATACTACTTCCGATACTTACCACACCCTGCGAGGTGCATATTTTTCACAGGTAAGAAAACAGATGCTCAAAGACTTGCCCAGGATCACTTGCCTTGTGACTCGTGAAACATGGATTTGAACCTGAGATGCCTGACCCTAAAGCCCACACCTTTTGCACTACACCTCAAGATGTTATGGCCCACAGATCAAATCAATCAAAATGCCTTTTTTTCATTCTCAAGCTAAAATATTGAATAACACCCCAATGAGCTGCATAAGACTGCTTCGAGTTCTGTTGCCAGAGAGATATAGTATCCACAGTCAACCTGTCAAATTGCTGGAACAAAAACAAACAAACAAAATATTATCTGCCAAGGAATACAGCAGCAGATTAAGGGCAGTCATTTCTGTTCTTTTCACAGCATCTGTATGAACAAGATATTGAGAATATTAACCTTGCTTCTGTAAACCTTCATCCAAAAAGTTGCCTGATTTTTGTCCCAGCTATCCTGCTCTGCCTCCCATAAACCTGTCTGGTCACATGTCAGTGGGGTTTTCGGAAACTACAGGACCCAGGAGACAAGGAAGCTGTTGACCCCATGTTTTTATTATGATTGTTGGAGTGGGGAGCACATCCTCTTGGCCCACAGAAATGTACAAACCTTGCACCTCAAACCCTTGAAGTCTAGCCACCCCCACTGCTGCTCTCTCTTTCCCTCCATCCATCCCAAACCACTCCTGTCAGCCCCCATCTTTAGACTTCCAAGACAAATTCACTATCTTTTACCCCCAAACTGTTCTGCCATTACACCTTTTCTAAGTGAATGGCACACCGGAACACGCCACATAATTTGTGGGGCCTGGTGCAGAATGTAAATGCAGGACTCTTTGTTCAATGATTAGGGATTTCAAGACAGCAACAGCAGAGCATTAAACGAAGTGTGGGGCCTTGTATGACTTTAATTAAGACCTTCAACCCCTCTGTATTACAGTTTATTATTTTCTCATCAGTTGTCCCCACTACACTGTGACCAACTTGAGGACGGAATATGCACCTTAATTTTGTGTCCTGGCGCTAGCTCAAGCTGGCACATAGTAGGCTTTCCATAACGACTGAAATGAATGAATAAATGGGCAAGAGTGTCACTTGTCTTCCACAGCTCTGACGCTGCAAGCTCATTCTGCCTTCTAAGAACAGAAGCAGCAGAGCTGCCCACCTGGAAGTTTGTCAGGATTGGGGCCTATCAGGGGTGCATGAAACACGCCCATGAAGCCGGTCTTGGGCACCACTATCCACCAGTCACTCAAGCCAGAAAGCAGGACATCTCAGTTCCCCGCAGCCCCAACATTCCTTGCCCCCTCATTCACACATATAATAAACTACCCTATTCTATCAATTCTAAAGTTGTAAAAGCACTCAAATATGGGTCCTTCTTTCTGTCCTCACTGCCACCACCTCACTTCAAGCCTGAATCATTTTTTACTTGATGTATTAGTTAGGGTAAGGGGCTGACTGCTGTAGCAGAGAGACTCACGATGCAGTGGTCAGAGTTTGAAACCAGATTTATCTCACTCCAAAGCATAAGTCCTTAACCTATATCTGTATTTTCTAAGAAATCGAAGAACATCCTAAAAAAGTGGGACTATAAGGGTATATTATCCAGGGCTCCTTTGGATGCAAGTCATATAAATCCAACTTGAACTAAAAAATAGAGAGGAGGAGGAATTTATTGGTTTCCATAACTGAAGAGTCCGGAGGACAGCTATTTTCAGGCACAGCTAGATCCAGGCATTTGAACAATGTTATCAGGGAGCCATCTCTTGACTTGACTTGTCTTCGTTTCTTGGCCTCATTCCTTCCTACTGCAAATGGCTTTCTTCAGGGGGCAATGGAAGCAGCTCCAGCTCACATGATCCTTTTCGTTCCAAGGCCTGGTCCTCAGCTTTGTAGACCTGGATACTTGATCTGACCAGGGTCAGGAGTTGGTGGGACTCAGGAAAGCCAACTTATGCCAATGACAGGACCCTCACAGAGTCATTAGGATGTTCGTTAGGATGTTGATATATTAATTTACAGTGAAGCATTTCAAAACAGGACTCATGGTCTGGAGGCACAAGCCTTGCAGTAAGCTATAAGTCGCACCCACTTCTCTGGCTGAGAAGTGGTTCCTGAAGCTTCCCTGTGGGGAAACTTTTATGTACCCCGATAGACCCCTTGCCCTAGTGAACTTCCAGTGGGATGGCTCTTCTCCTTCCGTTCTCTTAAGGCAGAGTGAGTTTGCAGTGTCAGAGCTCTGGAAGACCGGTGACACTCTCTTTTAACTCATTTGCTCCACCCTCATAGAAAACGCACTGTGCTGGCTTGAGCTAGCATGAGGACACAAAATTGATTAAGGCAAATTCTCTGCCCTCCAGTTGCTCACAGTACAGCAGGGGTGACTGATGAGAAAACAATAAACTGCAATACAGATCTGTTGAAGGTCTAAAGTTAAGTACAAGACACAGTGGGGAACATCTAAAACAATGGAGTCCTGGACTGTTCTAGCATTCACCACACTAGGTTTTAGAGCACTCTACATTCATCTGTCTGTCCCTTATGAGAATATGAACCTTTAAAGGGAAAGGATCATGTTCTATTTCTCTCCATATCCCTAGCACTTAATGCACACTATGGAAATAATAAATGTTTGAACCAAATAAAGGAGTAAAATTAAAACACTGAGAATTCTTTTTTCAACATCTGTTAAGCACTCACCAAGTTCAAGGCTCTGTGATTGGTGTGAGGGAAACACAAAGATGACCCATTCTCACTGGGAGTGGGCTCATGGCACTGGATTTTTTGGAAGTCAGCTGAGACCTCTTAAGAACTGGAGTGTTGGGTCTAACGAACAAAAGTTTCACCCTACTGTCTCCTAGAAGAATTGAGCCTGAGCATAAACTAATTACTCTTCTCTGCCCTGCAATTGAATAGACAAATACCTCTTTAGTTAGTCATTAGGCTCTAATCAGAGTAATTTCCATACAAGAATGTGTGTAGATTGAGTTTTTTCTCCAGTTGTAACATTTGTGAAATTCAACCACAATTCTACTTATTAATAGTCATTAGTGGTCTATAAATAATGCACAATCCTTTAGGTTAAAAAAAACAAGCTGTGAGCTTAGCTGGTTTGAAATGTAAACAGGCTATTCATGAATTTGCACATTGTAATTCCCTGTTTGGCCTTTGGCCAACCTTCATTCCCTGGAAGTGGCCACTGATGGAAACGTTGTATGTCATCTGATGATGAGTCCTGGCCGGTCAAGATCTAGATTTGTAGATTTACAATCCAGCAGTCTGCAACTCTCTTTCACCCATTTACTTAAGAAATATTGATTGATCCCTTCAGCGTTTGGGTGCCACGGGTGGTACACGTATGGATGCAGCACAAGTCCAGCCAGGAAAGAATTTAACTTCTGTTGTCAGATGTGGACCTGGATATTAGCAACGTCCAGCAGGGATGTGGGTGGGGAAGGAATGGGAAGGGGGAGTCAGTCTAAGCAAAAGAAGCTGAGATCTACAGCTTAGGGCACAAAATTGAACATTATAAAATATTCCAACTTTTTAAATTGGGAGACTTGGCATAAACGTCCACATTTCTAACTTCTCTTGTAAAGTAAGGAGATCTGACAGCACTGAGGCCACCTTCCATTCCTTCTAGCAGCAATCAGCTGTGTCAAGTGTTTCAAAATTCTCCACAGATATTAATCTTTAGGATTCTGGAACAAGAAACTGGAATATTATATTCAGAAATTCCCCACAAATCATGTTGTTCTCAAAAATATTTTCAAAATTCTTCATTTACATTACTCGTTACTGTGGATATTTTTAAAATTCTTTAATCAATGAATATTGTTTAGCTGTATTTGCAACTAAATGTAGGCCATAGTAAACACTACAAAGGCCAGGGAGAATCACTGGATAGTACCAAATGGATCCAGCAAGGTTCACTACACTACACAGAACCATACGTCAAAATTGCCTGTTAAGGACTGACTTTGCTTTGAAATTTGTTTTTTCTTGGAACAGCCATTCATAGGATTTAAGTATGCTATTAATATAAATTTACTAATATTTATTTTATTTGCAAGATTGACACACTCTAAGTAGAATACAAGGCCACAAACACACACTTAAAATATGGGACAAGTCATAAGAAAGATTGACCGATTAGACCATAAAGACTACTTAAATCTTCATCACTTTCTCTCCTCCATGCGCCTGTACTTATTCCTTGAAAAGTTAACCTTAATCTTCAGTTCCATACATCAGCATTTACTGCTCCTATTTTCAACTTGGCATCAGGGATTTCTTTGAACCAGTTATATCCACATTGATGGTTAAAGTTTGATTCTTGGCAAAGAGCTGTAATACCTTTTCTTGACTTATTTTCTTGACTTATTTTCTTGACTTATTGACTGATTTTTCTCAGACAAACATGCATTTTCTAAGAAATGCTGGAACAGAATTCCTGCACGGAGACATGAGCTGGATCTCACCAGCAGCTACTACCTTAGTATGGAATGTGTGTTGTGTAATTCTCCAGAGTCCACAGTAGCCTTTACTTCTGTCCTCTAAATTGAGACCAAGTGTTGGGTACCATTTATCATGTTTCTTCCAGTTATACGATCTGCCTGGCTCCAGCCTTTTCTCTGGGCTTAGGGGGATGAAGGCCAGGGACATTTAGAGACACTGAAAAAGGAGCAGCTGCTTTGAGTCAGGTAAGTATAGACCATAGGGAAATATTGCTGGAACATCATTAGTTGCCAAGCTAAGACATTTATCTTACCTGGTGGGAAGCTATTGAAGGTTTTAGAGAAGTGTGTCCCACCACCAAAGCCATGCTTAGGAAGATCAATCTGGTGCCAGCCTGTAAGATGGCCTCAGAGGCCACGGGCGGAAGCCAAGCGGTCCATAATGGGGGTTTCTTGCAGGAGGGAATGAAAGCTTGAAACAAGACTCAGGCAGTAAACCAAAGAGGAAAGGAAGGACACTGAATCCCCTGTGAGGGACAGTGGGCAACACTTGGCCACTCATTGGAAGGGAGTACAGAGGGGAAGGCTCTGAGGTTTTGAATCTACAGGTTCTGAGCCATCCAGCCAGAATAGGGACTCCAGAGAAGGGAGTACCAAGGCCGCCGGACAATAAGGTCCAGTTGCCCTGGGTCCCTCTCAGATGTGTTCACAGGTAGAGCGACGAGGAAGGGGTCCTGCACATCTTCCACACCTTTGCCCTATACACATCTCACTTTCTTCTCCCTTTTACAAAGCTCTCAAATTTCAATTGACACCATCTTCATATCTGCCAGCCATAGAAAGGCACATAAACCTTATTTCAAAGAAAGGACTCTTACAAGTGATTAAAATCTTTTATTCACCCCCTCGCCATTAATATGGTCTCTGTTCCAGCCACGGAAAAAGATGAGATGCTGTCTCCAATGCAAGGACTTGCCTAGTGTCTTTACAGGATTTTTGTATAAAACTTCGACTGGTGTCCACACCTCAAGTCCCAGGCCCACAGCACGCCCGCTTCCCACCAGGCTGCACACTGCATCCATCAGGCCCTCTCTGAGTCCTCCCCAGCCCTCCTCAACCCTGAATAATTCAAGTCCTTCACACAGCCCTAGCTGCAGCTACCCATTACCTGGGAGAGTTAATAAGAAATTCACCTTCCCTCCCCGGCACAAATGACTTCCAGTCAGTTCATTCTCACAGGAAATAAATTTTAAAATGGAAATTAAACAAAACAATTGCTAGCAAAGGTAATAACATGTCACCCCTGCAATCTACCTCTGAGAGGAATATATTACTATTCCAAGATCGCAGCGGGCTTAGGGAACCACCCCCGCTCAGCCCGCTCCAGGCTGCAGGGTTTTGCAGTGCTGGATGGGCTGGCCCTGTGGCTCGGGTGTCCATGCACTGGTGCCCATCAAGCTGCTGAATGGGTCTCAAAACCACGTATCTACTCCTCAAAACACATGGGCTACACATAGGTAAAGGCCTCTGCACTCACTTCTGAGTTCTCTGTGGCCTAGAGTTGTGAGGCCTTTGTCCCTAGGACTGTGCCCTACACCAGTCAAGACTTTGGGGACTATAACACAGTGATTGGGAGACAATATTGTAGTGGATACAGGCTCTTTCATTTACTACCTGTGTGACCTTGCGCAAATTACTTAAACTCTCCAGGCTTTAGTTCCTTATCTGTTAAATAGGATAAAAAAAACAACAACAAAAAAACCTACCTCTTAGGATTACTATGAAAGCAAATAAATTAATGCTCGCAAAGCCCAGTGCTTCACAGATCATAAGTGCTCAATAAATGTCAGCTTTTATTATTATCCTATTTTTTAAAGGCCTCCAGGGTTGAGATAGATATTCCACAATGTAAAGCAGTTCCCATGTGATTTATTATTTAGAATTGTATATGCTATTTAAACATGCAGTGTGTTTCTTTAAAAGGTATCATATCTTTAAACAAAACTTACAGAGTTAGAAATCTGAGTCAGGAGTTGAGTAACAAAATTGAGTAGAGATGGCTATTAAACAGCTTAGAATCCAGGGACCAGAAAAATCACAAAACTTGAATTGAAATGCCACTAGAAGTGGTTCCAGGCTGCATACATACAAATGTACAGGCAGGATTGCATATTTTTCACTGGAGGAGAAAAACCTAAGACAATATTTATATAAAAAGAGATAAAGACTGTAATCAAATAACTAACTGGAAGGACTAAGAAAGCAACATAACTCCTACTTGCTGATTCATACAAGCAGGTAACTAAAGAATATTGACATGATAGAAAAACCCTCACAGCGATTTGGATGCCAAACTTTGTCTGTGTTCCAAAGTGAATGTTTTTATCCTGTGGGTAAGTTTCACCATGAATCAGGTTGTTTTTCACTTAACCCTGGGATAAAGGATCAGTTAATTCTATAAGAAAGGTTTAAATAAAAGCTAGACGAAAACCTTGAAGTTCGACATGACTATATCTCCACCTTGTGATGGAATACTATGCGGCCAGTAAAAATGATGGCAGAACTGTTAGTGGGATGTACATACCACCTAGCTGAAGGACAATTCAACAATACATATATTTAAAATATTTAGGAATTTGTGCACCCTTTGATAGAAGAATTCCATCTCCATTACCTAATTTTAAGAAAATAATCTTGACAGTATATAAAGAGAGAAGTACAATGATATTGAGGATGTTCATCAAAATGTGTTTTTCATTGTCATTAAAAGTTGTCTGTAAGTTAAATAACGAACATTAAAACATTTGATCAACTGTTTAGCTCATATAGATGTGTTTTCTTGCTATTATTTGATAAAATTCTCCCCAGTCACATCCTACCTTTGTGTTTTATCTTGCCCAGGTCTATCAGGTGCCAAGCAAGGAGATACTTTAACAGTGATCGAGCTTGAGCTCTGGGGCCAGAGGGCCATGGGTTTGAATCCAACCTTTGCTGCTCGTCCGGTACATGTAACTTTTCGATCTCTTCATCTGTAAAATGGGAATGATAATATTACTTACCTAATAGGGTTAGGAAGAAGATTAAATGAGTTAATGTGATATCAATTATATGGGGTAAGGCCCAATATTTACTGTGTTCCAATAAATGTTAGCTATCATGAATAGAGCCATTTTTTTTTAAGGCAGAGTCTGGTTCTGTCACCTAGGCTGGAGTACAATGGCGTGATCTCAGCTCACTGCAACCTCTGCCTCCTGGGTTCAAGCAGTTCTCCTGCCTCAGCCTCCTGAGTAGCTGGGACTACAGTCGTGCACTACCACACCCGGCTAATTTTTGTATTTTTAGTAGAGATGGGGTTTCGCCACGTTGGCCAGGCTGTTCTCAAATTCCCAGCCTCAGGTGATCTGCCTGCCTAGGCCTCCCAAAGTGCTGGGATTACAGGCATGAGCCACCGTGCCCGGCCAACTGAGCCAATATTTCTAATATCATCACATCAAACACATCTGGACTCTAAATCCCATGAGCCCTCAATTAATATTTAGCTAAACCATTTGTGAAATTGTCAGGAACATGAACATGGATGGATGTTCATGTTCCTGATGATTCTTCAGTGCTTTCACTGATGATCTAGAAATGGTGACACTTCGCAGAAAATCAGAGATGATACCCTCTCTCCCCAGTACACTCCTCAGTATAGAGCTCAACATTCAAAACAACCTCAGACATTCCTCAGACCCAAAAGATCCAAGACCAAGGTCTGCAAAGCATAGACAGCCAAGAGTCCGTGTACCCAGCCTGTTCATTCTAGGAATCTTCTGCTGGACCAAATTCTAGGAATAAACATCAATCCGTTAGAGCAGGGGCCCAAAGTAGGAGCCCTAGCCAGAATCCATATTGCCCATTTTAGCCCACACTGTGTTTTAATTTTTCTAAACATGTCAACAATTAGTTAGTAGGTTTCACGTTAACATTTCAGGCTTCTGAAATACAAGAAGAGTTGGCCACACCGGGCCCTCATTTCCCAAAGGCAGTAATCCCTGGAAGCTGAGCAGCAGCTGCCCCCTTCAGGCAGGGCATGGGATCCCCAATCTGCCACAGTCTGGGTCCACTAGCTTGACTTATCTATATTCTGAGCCCTGAAGGCACTTGGTTTTCTGATCCTGCTCCACACCATGCATTTGTGTGTGTGTGTGTGTATGTGCACATATGTACGTGTGTACACACCTGTGGTGGGGAAGGGTCTTGGCTGGAGTATATTGTTGGGAGTCTCCTAGGACTTAGGAATGTTTTAAAAGATGGAGGCAGGCTTTAGCAGCACCAATGGAAGTGCTTTTAAGTAAGCAGGATATTTGGGGCTGCAGGGTTTCTGAACACTATTTGCAAGCTATGCCTGTGTGGGCCAGGCCGTAGGCAGTCTCGCAGGGCTGGTTAGAAGTTACAGAATTCCTGTGCTGTCCCCTGTCAGCAAAGTGCTGAGACAACAAACTTAACCTCTCTGTCCAGAGTGAGCCTATCAGCCATGGTTATTAAATCCCACAAAAGGGAGAAGAGGAGAAGTGAATAGGGCTGAAAGAAAAAGCACTTTCCCCATTTGGATAGCTGTGCAGAACAGGAGCTGCTGGAGAAAGGCACGGAGTGTAATTGCTGGCCTGAAAGAAAAAGAAAAACTATAAAAGGAAAGAAAGAAAGGCGGGGGGAGGAATTGATAATGAACAATTTATTCTCAGAGCTAACAGTTAATTAATTCTGAAAATATCTGTCAGGCTAATAGAAATGGGGGGAGGGCTATGCCACATACACAATTAATAAAATAATAATAACAAAAAAGGAAAGAAAAAAGATTTTTTAAAGGTGTTACTATCTTCTTACAGGCTGGGCCCTTGGCTTCCCAATGTCATTTTCAACACAATTTTTTCCCCTCCATCTCTTTTCAGAAATTGTTCTCATGAATGATTTATATATGTCTAGTTATCTGGAGTGATTTCTATGGACCCCGGCGCATTGCTGCATAATTGTTAATTTTAACGCCATAATAGCTTCAGATGGAGGAAGAGATTAGGCATTTACTGCACAATTAAATGAAACATACTTGAGAATCACAAAGGGTTCCATAATTATTTCAGACCATTAATAAAATGGGCATTAAATTATATGGGACACAAAAGGGAAAGGAAATAGATTTTCATTACAGCAATAGAAGCTGAGAGTAGTAATAGATCCTTGTTGAATTATCTTTCTCTCTCTCTCTCTGAAATTAATTGTTGCCCAGCTTATTTCAAAGCAAAATAAAGGAGAGAAAAAAGTGTTTTAAAGAACCTCTGATGAAAGGGCTTTGTTTGATGGGGACAATAGCCAGTGATACACTCCAAAAAACAAGGTAATCTTTGATTCTGGCTCCTTGCCTTTAGTTCTGAAGACTTAAAAGGCAGTGTGTTCAGCAGCATGGGGCTTCCCCACCCCTACCCAACTCCCAACACAACATGAAGATTCAGGTGGAATAGGGAAAGGTGGGGAGGTCAAGGAAGGGTGGGTCACTGCTTCTCTTTTCAACTGCTCCTGAGGGGAGAGCTCAGACCATTATACATGACTCCACACTGCTTGACGACATTAAGATTATCCAGCTTGAACTTCTTGAAAGAGAATAAAAATGGAAGGAAAGTCACTTCATTCATTGTTATTTATTCAACATGCGCTAATCTTCACACCAATATTATGAGGTAGGTACTATTATTATCCCGATTTTACAGTTGAGGAAACTTGAGACGGTTAAGAAATTGCCCAAGGTCCTACATGCACTAAACCAGCATTTTAAAACAAAGGAAACAGTGTCCCTGCCCTCAAAGTA
Organism: Hylobates moloch; assembly: GCF_009828535.3. Classification (NCBI taxonomy): domain Eukaryota; kingdom Metazoa; phylum Chordata; class Mammalia; order Primates; family Hylobatidae; genus Hylobates; species Hylobates moloch. The sequence continues at coordinate 12,875,788 of NW_026652297.1, read as the reverse complement.
CTCATTTTCTAGTGGGAGGAGACAGACAAGCACACAGAAAACTCTGATACCGCGTCACTTACTGCTGGACTTGTGAGCCGCACCCAGACGCCAGCACACATCTGTTGTTGCAGCAGTAGAAAATGCAGTGGGATGAAGCCCTCCCTCTCCTTTTCCTTCACGTTACTAATGTTATATCTTCCCAACAGAATTCAAGCCAGTGCTCCCTCCATTACTGTAATGTGATCTACCTTTGTCCCTTGGGGGTCCTGTGAGCAAGATCCCTGCCTAACTCCTTCTGGCATTAATGGCAAGATGACAAAAGGAGGCCAGCGTTCCTGGAGTGGTCTTCAATCCACATAGGCTGCCTCTGCTATGAAGCAATGACCATGATGAGACTAGTACGGCCACTGCTTTAAACTAGATGCATTAGAGTAAGGACTAAAGGTCAAAAGGTCAAAAGCTCGAGTGTGAAAGCTGCAGCAGACCTCAAGCAACCAAGAAGCTCCTGCCATGGATATTGCGCTATCACTATTATCTCAGGCCTCTGAATGTCACTCTGGTATCCAGGCATGTCTGTTGCTGGCTCTACCTGAAATCTGGTGGGGCTATACCTCAGAGTCCTGAACTATAAACCGAACTTCTCTGTCCTGATGCCACAGTTCAGCTTCACAGGGTCTGCCCAAGGCTGCCCAGGAACACTAACCTTTCACTCCAAAACCTCAGCTCTTTGTCCCAGCCCACGGATCTTGTAACACTTAACAGGAGTCATGGTGTATAGGACTCAGATCAAAGAGCCCCCTTAACTCCATTAGCAAAACAGAGAGCTTGGCAACGGGAGCCCAGGATTCCAGGATTTAGGGAGATAAGGCACACTGTTCTTTAGAGGAACTCAACCAGAAGTAGCGAGAACAGCACAGAAAGGAAGGTAGGGGGCTGAAGATACCTCTGAAAATGACCCAGATGTCAGCATCACGCAGAAGGTCAAATTAAGAAGGACACGTACCAAGTTAAGTGACTTAGAGCCATGTGAACATAAGACCCATAGCCTATAGATTTCTCTTTTTGACAAGGTAAGCCACTCATAAGGTAATGTTTCACCTGACAATTCTTCCACAGTTTGTGTATTAATAAAACTTTTATCTTCTATATTAAGAAGAATAATCTCCAAGCAGGTAGTAAGAAAAAATGAGTTCTAAGACAGATAAGGAGAAAATATATGAGCACTTTCAGATCCAAATGAATTACATAGAAGAGGCTAAAGAGAACAGAGAGAGGCAAATGCCAAACTGTAATTGGTCATTTTTATGGAATCATGGAGAACAGGGAAGTTCTCAAGAGATTAGGATAGACTTAAATAGTCTCAATTTTTACTAAGATAGATTCTTGGGACAGTAAATCAGTGGTTTTGAAATGGTTTTTCCCCTGCCTTTCATTCACACACAAAAATTCTAGATTTTTATTTAGGTTCAACAAAGAAACTAATAAGGAAGATGTGGTGTATTAAATGAAAAGGTCTAAGGCAAGGGACTTCCTTCTTTGAAGTGTGGCAGACTAGATATTCCAAAATGCCTTCCCTGGAGGTCTAATATGACTAGATTCTGAATATGTTACAATAAACACATATTTAAACGTATAAGTGAACTCAAAATAAGTAGGAGAAATTCCTGTCAAAGACAAAACAAAACATAGATAAATTTTTTAAAAAATTCATAAGTGATAACCATGAGCAACATTTTGTGAAGCCTTAAGGGCAAATACCAATTCAGGGACCCAAAGTCTTGGGGATTGACTACTATGCAGGGAAATGGAAGAGTAAGACGTAGTCAAGAAAAACGTGGGAAATATGCCCAAGACTCTTGCAAGACCCTTGGAAAGGGTGGCATCATGGGTGAAATAAGGGGTAAAATTAACCAGCTACCAGTGAAAGGAACCTGCAAGAATTATGTTTGCTCTGCCATGATTCTGGATAGAAAATAACTGCGGCAATAATAACAATAATTGTACTAGTCTCTAGAGAATTTGCTATCCTAGACTCTCTTCCATTCAGACCTGGAGTTCAAACGTATAATATTCACAGGTTAGCTAAGAAATTCGAGCAGTTCAGAATTAATAAAAACCTGTCACATCTGGTAATAAGAAGTGGAAACACTCTCTAACTCCTCAGGATTCACACAGATTAAGTTCAAACACAAACTTGTGATACAAAAGGAAAGAAAATACAAAAAGAATGAGCCACCATTAGGGAGATAGAGTAGAAACAACAAACCACAGTTTTGGATACTCTCCTATCCCAAGTATTTTAGTTACTAAAATTGTGTATATAGTTTATAAAATATCTCTGTATAAAATGTTTTTAAAAGGAAAGAGAAATTTTTAATACAAAATATAAGAAACTATAAAATTATTTGATAAAGGAATCAAATAAAATATTAAAAGTTTATATAATACAATTTTAAAACTCAGTGGATAGATTATAAAGCAGATTAGATACAGCTGAAAAGAAAATGAATTAGAAGATGAATCTAAAGAAATTACCCAGATTGCAGTAGAGAGAAACAAAGGAAGTAGAATGTATGAAAGAGAGATTAAGAGAGTTCCAGAAGGAGAAAACAATGGGAAAGAGGCAAAAATCAAAGATGTGAATTTTCCAGATCTGTTGTAGAATGTGAATCTACAGCTCTAGGAAGCCTGACATATACCAAGCTGTATGAAGTTCGTGTGTAGACACATTATAGTTAAATTACAAAACTCCGGAGATAGAAGATTTTAAAAGTGGCAACAGAAAAGAACAGAAAAGAAAAGAAAAAGAAAAGAAAAGGAAGGAAAGGAAAGAAAGGAAGAAAGAGAAATCAGACTTAATAAAATATAAACCTATTGTGCACCAAAAAACATCATTAAGAAAGTTAAAAAGACAACCAACCTAGAGAGTGGGCAAAAATAGCTGAAGTTATACACTTGATAAAGGTTTGGTATCCACAATATATACAACTCATCAACAAAAAGACACATAATCTATTTTTTTTTTTTTTTTTTGAGGTGGAGTCTTGCTCTGTCGCCCAGGCTGGAGTGCAGTGGCTCGATCTCGGCTCACTGCAAGCTCCGCCTCTGGGTTCACACCATTCTCCTCCCTCAGCCTCCCGAGTAGCTGGGACTACAGGCGCCTGCCACCACGCCTAGCTAATTTTTTTGTATTTTTAGTAGAGACACGGTTTCACCGCGTTATCCAGGATGGACTAGATCTCCTGACCTCATGATCCACTCGCCTTGGCCTCCCAAAGTGCTGGAATTACAGGCCTGAGTCACTGGTGCCTGGCCTGGAAATGCAAATTTAAACCATGATGAGATACCACTCCACACCTATCAGAATGGCTAAAATAAACACTATATAGTGATAATAACAATTCCTGATTATGCAGAGAAACTGGATCACTTATACATTGCTGGTGACATAAAATGGCACAGCCACTTCAAAAAAATTGTTTGGAAGTTCCCAAAAATCTAAAAAATGCATCTACCCTATGACCCAGTAATTGCAGTCTTGGGCATTTATTCCAGAGAAATTAAGACTTATGTTCACACAACCCAAATATCCTTCAATAGTGAAAAAGTGAAACCATGGTACACCCATATCTTAGAATACTACTCAACCATGAAAAAAGAATGAATTATTGATACATACAACAATCTGGATGAATCTCCAGTGAACTATGCAAAGTGAAAGAAGCAAATTGCAATGGATTACAATACTGTATGATTTGTTCTACAGGGCATTCTTAAAAAGACAAAATCATAGAAATGGAGAACAAATTGGTGGCTGACGTGGGAACACAGAGGATTGGGCAGAGGTGTGGCTATAAAAGGACAACAGGAGAGGTCGTAGTGAGGAAAATATTCTGTATTAACTCCACTGTTCTCATTACGACATTGTACTATCTATTATCTGGAAGATGTTACCATTGAGGGAAACTAAGTAAAGGGCACCTGGAGCTCTCTGTATTATTTCTGACAACTGCATGTGAATCTACAATTATCTCAAAATATTATAAAAAGTTTAATTAAAAAAAACTCATGGGATGAAGCTGAAGCACTAATGAAAGGAAATTTTGTATCCTGAAATGCTGATACCAGAATGAGATATGCATCCTACTTAAAAGATTTGAAAAATAGCATCCAGATAAATACAAAGAGGAATGATATGACAAAGGGCAGAAACAATAAAATAGAAAACAAAAATAGAATGAATAAAAAGTTTGTTTTTTTGAAAAGGTTAATATAAAACAAACTTGTGGTAAGATAAATCTAGTGGGGAAAAAGAAAGAAAACACAAATATTCAATGTTAGGAATAAAAAAGAAGACAGAATCAAAAGAGATTTTAAAAAAACAATCAAAATATACAATTGAGACTTTTATGCCAACACATTTGTAAGCTGAGATGGAATGTACATACTTTTAAAAACTAACTTTTTAAAACAGTTTCCAGGAGAACCAGAAAGCCTAACTAGATTTTATAATTATCCATTAAAGAAGTTGAATCAGTAGTTTTAAACCTTCCCACAAATAAAACACCAGACCTGATGATTTTATAGTTCACTCCTGCCAACTTCCCAAGGAATAGATCAATTATACGAATTCTTCCAGAGACTAGAAAAAAAATGAAATGCCTCCGACCTCATTTTATGACATTATTATAATCTTGATATTAAGATCAAGCAAGAAAATACAAGAAAGGAAAAGAGAGTGAGAGAAACTAGGGATAAGGCCTATAAAAGATGTGAAAAAATTTTCTATAGCTAACTATAAAATGATACTGAAAGACATTACAGGAGAATAAAATAAATGGAGAGTTCTACTTTGTTCATAGATAGAAAGGCTAAATATTGTAAAGATGCCAGCTCTCCCCAAATTAATCTATAAATTCATTTAATTCCAAACCAAATCCCAAGAAAGTTCTTTTTGAAACCTGACAGTCTCATTCTAAAATGTATATGGAAGAGCAAATGGCTCTGACAAATGGTCAAGACATTTCTTAAAAAAACAAGTTAGGATGACTTGCTCTATCAGATTTCAAAATTCTAAAACTAGAATTATTAAATATGGCATTTGTGCAGATGCAGACAAATATGCAAATGGAATTTTAAAAAGAGCACTCAAAAACAAACCAACACATAATTAGAAACTTGGTATATGACTAAAGATGGACATGACAATGACTAGAGAAAGTAGTGAGAGGTGACAGTGTGCTGGCAGTCCTCACAGCCCTCACTTGCTCTCAGCGCCTCCTCTGCCTGGGCTCCCACTTTGGCGGCACTTGAGGAGCTCTTCAGCCCACCACTGCACTGTGGGAGCCCCTTTCTGGGCTGGCCAAGGCAGGAGCTGGCTCCCTCAGCTTGCAGGGAGGTGTGGATGGAGAGGCGTGAGTGGGAACCGGGGCTGTGCGCGGTGCTTGCAGGCCAGCTGGAGTTCTGGCTGGGTGTGGGCTTGGCGGGCCCCTCACTCAGAGCAGCTGGCAGGCCCTGCTGGCCCGGGCAATGAGGGGCTTAGCACCCGGGCCTTAGCTGTCTTCCCATGGGGCAGGGCTCGGGACCTGCAGCCTGCCATACCTGAGCCCCGCACCCCATGGGCTCCTGTGCGGCCTGAGCCTCCCCGACGAGCGCCACCCCCTGCTCCACGGCACCCAGTCCCATTGACCACCCAAGGGCTGTGGAGTGCAAGTGCACGGCACGGGACTGGCAGGCAGCTCCACCTGCAGCCCCAGTGCGGGATCCATTGGGTGAAGCCAGCTGGGCTCCTGAGTCTGGTGGAGGTGTGGAGAGCCTTTATGTCTAGCTCAGGGATTGTGAATACACCAATCAGCACCCTGTGTCTAGCTCAGGGTCTGTGAATGCACCAATCAACACTGTGTATCTAGCTGCTGTGGTGGGGCCTTGGAGAACCTTTATGTCTAGCTCAAGGATTGTAAATACACCAATTGGCACCCTGTATCTAGCTCAGGGTTTGTGAGTGCACCAATCAACACTCTGTATCTAGCTGCTCTGGTGGGGCCTTGGAGAACCTTTGTGTCGATACTCTGTATCTAACTGATCTGATGGGGACGGTGAGAACTTTTATGTCTAGCTCAGGAATTTAAATGCACCAATCAGTGCCCTGTCACAACAGACCACTCGGCTCTACCAATCAGCAGGATGTAGGTGGGGCCAGATAACAGAATAAAAGCAGGCTGCTGGAGCCAGCAGTGGCAACCCACTTGGGCCCCTTCCACACTGTGGAAGCTTTGTTCTTTTGCTCTTTGCAATAAATCTTGCTACTGCTCACTCTTTGGGTCCACACTGCTTTTATGAGCTGTAACACTCACGCTAAGGTCTGCAGCTTCACTCCTGAAGCCAACGAGACCACGAGCCCACCGGGAGGAACGAACAACTCCAGACACGCCGCCTTAAGAACTGTAACACTGATTGGGTGGAGCCAAGATGGCCGAATAGGAACAGCTCCAGTCTCCAGCTCCCAGCCCCAGCGACACAGAAGACGGGTGATTTCTGCATTTCTGCTTGAGGTACCGGTTTCATCTCACTAGGGAGTGCCTAACAGTGGGTGCAGGACAGTCGGTGAAGCGCACTCTGCGCGAGCTGAAGCAGGGCGAGGCATTGCCTCACTCGGGAAGTGCAAGGGGTCAGGGAGTTCCCTTTCCTAGTCAAAGAAAGGGGAAACAGACGGCACCTGGAATATCAGGTCAGTCCCACCCAAATACTGCGCTTTTCCAACGGGCCTGGAAAACGGCACACTAGGAGATTGTGTCCCGCACCTGGCTCGGAGGGTCCTGTGCCCACGGAGTCTCGCTGAGTGCTAGCACAGCAGTCTGAGATCAAGCTGCAAGGCGGCAGCGAGGCTGGGGGAGGGGCGCCCGCCATTGCTCAGGCTTGCTTAGGTAAACAAAGCAGCCAGGAAGCTCGAACTGGGTGGAGCCCACCACAGCTCAAGGAGGCCTGCCTGCCTCTGCAGGCTCCACCTCTGGGGGCAGGGCACAGACAAACAAAAACTCAGCAAGAACCTCCACAGACTTAAAGGTCCCTGTCTGACTGACAGCTTTGAAGAGAGTAGTGGTTCTCCCAGCACGCAGCTGGAGATCTGAGAACGGACAGACTGCCTCCTAAAGTGGGTCCCTCACCCCTGAGCAGCCTAACTGGGAGGCACCCCCCCAGTAGGGACAGACTGCCACCTCATTCAACCAGGTACTCCTCTGAGACAAAACTTTCAGACGAACTTTCAGACAGCTGAATTTGTGGTCTCACGAAAATCTGCTGTTCTGCAGCCACCGCTGCTGACACCCAGCCAAACAGGGTCTGGAGTGGACCTCTAGTAAACTCCAACAGACCTGCAGCTGAGGGTCCTGTCTGGTAGAAGGAAAACTAACAAATAGAAAGGACATCCACACCAAAAACCCATCTGTACATCACCATCATCAAAGACAAAAAGCAGATAAAACCACAAAGATGGGGAAAAAACAGAGCAAAAAAACTGGAAACTCTAAAAAAAAGAGCACCTCTCCTCCTCCAAAGGAACGCAGTTCCTCACCAGCAACGGAACAAAGCTGGATGGAGGATGACCTTGATGAGTTGAGAGAAGAAGGCTTCAGACGATCAAACTACTCTGAGCTACGAGAGGAAATTCAAAACAATAGCAAAGAAGTTAAAAACTTTGAAAAAAAATTAGAAGAATGGATAACTAAAATAACCAATGGAGAGAAGGGCTTAAAGGAGCTGATGGAGCTGAAAGCCAAGTTTCGAGAACTACGCGACGATTGCAGAAGCCTCAGTAGCAGATGCGATCAACTGGAAGAAACGGTATCGCTGATGGAAGATGAAATGAATGAAATGAAGAGAGAAGGGAAGTTTAGAGAAAAAAGAATAAAAAGAAATGAACAAAGCCTCCAAGAAATTTGGGACTATGTGAAAAGACCAAACCTACGTCTGATTGGTGTACCTGAAAATGATGGGGAGAATGGAACCAAGTTGGAAAACACTCTGCAAGATATTATCCAGGAGAACTTCCCCAATCTAGCAAGGCAGGCCAGCATTCAGATTCAAGAAATACAGAGAACGCCACAAAGATACTCCTCGAGAAGGGCAACTCCAAGACACATAATTGTCAGATTCACCAAAGTTGAAATGAAGGAAAAAATGTTAAGGGCAGCCAGAGAGAAAGGTCGGGTTACCCACAAAGGGAAGCCCATCAGACTAACAGCTGATCTCTCAGCAGAAACTCTACAAGCCAGAAGAGAGTGGGGGCCGATATTCAACATTCTTAAAGAAAAGAATTTTCAACCCAGAATTTGCTATCCCGCCAAACTAAGCTTCATAAGTGAAGGAGAAATAAAATACTTTACAGACAAGCAAACGCTGAGTGATTTTGTCACCACCAGGCCTGCCCTAAAAGAGCTCCTGAAGGAAGCACTAAACATGGAAAGGAACAACCGGTACCAGCCACTGCAAAAACATGCCAAATTGTAAAGATCATCGAGGCTAGGAAGAAACAATAGCAACTAACGAGCAAAATAACCAACTAACATCATAATGACAGGATCGGATTCACACATAACAATATTAACGTTAAATGTAAATGGGCTAAATGCTCCAATCAAAAGACACAGACTGGCAAACTGGATAAGGAGTCAGGACCCATCAGTGTGCTGTATTCAGGAAACCCATCTCACGTGCAGAGACACACATAGACTCAAAATAAAGGGATGGAGGAAGATCTATCAAGCAAATGGAAAACAAAAAAAGGCAGGGGTTGCAATCCTAGTCTCTGATAAAATAGACTTTAAACCAACAAAGATCAAAAGAGACAAAGAAGGCCATTACATAATGGTAAAGGGATCAATTCAACAAGAAGAACTAACTATCCTAAATATATATGCACCCAACACAGGAGCACCCAGATTCATAAAGCAAGTCCTCAGTGACCTACAAAGGGACTTAAACTCCCACACAATAATAATGGGAGATTTTAACACCCCACTGTCAGCATTAGACAGATCAACGAGACAGAAAGTTAACAAGGATATCCAGGAATTGAACTCAGCTCTACATAAAGTGGACCTAATAGACATCTACAGAACTCTCCACCCCAAGTCAACAGAATATACATTTTTTTCAGCACCACACCACACCTATTCCAAAATTGACCACATAGTTGGAAGTAAAGCTCTCCTCAGCAAATGTAAAAGAACAGAAATTATAACAAACTGTCTCTCAGACCACAGTGCAATCAAACTAGAACTCAGGATTAAGAAACTCACTCAAAACCGCTCAACTACATGGAAACTGAACAACCTGCTCCTGAATGACTATTGGGTACATAATGAAATGAAGGCAGAAATAAAGATGTTCTTTGAAACCAACGAGAACAAAGACACAACATACCAGAATCTCTGGGACACATTCAAAGCAGTGTGTAGAGGGAAATTTATAGCACTAAATGCCCACAAGAGAAAGCAGGAAAGATCCAAAATTGACACCCTAACATCACAATTAAAAGAACTAGAAAAGCAAGAACAAACACATTCAAAAGCTAGCAGAAGGCTAGAAATAACTAAAATCAGAGCAGAACTGAAGGAAATAGAGACACAAAAAACCCTTCAAAAAATTAATGAATCCAGGAGCTGGTTTTTTGAAAAGATCAACAAAATTGATGGACCGCTAGCAAGACTAATAAAGAAGAAAAGAGAGAAGAATCAAATAGATGCAATAAAAAACGAAAAAGGGGATATCACCACCGATCCCACAGAAATACAATCTACCATCAGAGAATACTACAAACACATCTATGCAAATAAACTAGAAAATCTAGAAGAAATGGATAAATTCCTCGACAAATACACCCTCCCAAGACTAAACCAGGAAGAAGTTGAATCTCTGAATAGACCAATAACAGGTTCTGAAATTGTGGCAATAATCAATAGCTTACCAACCAAAAAGAGTCCAGGACCTGACGGATTCACAGCTGAATTCTACCAGAGGTACAAGGAGGAACTGGTACCATTCCTTCTGAAACTATTCCAATCGATAGAAAAAGAGGGAATCCTCCCTAACACATTTTATGAAGCCAGCATCGTCCTGATACCAAAACCTGGCAGAGACATAACCAAAAAAGAGAATTTCAGACCAATATCCTTGATGAACATTGATGCAAAAATCCTCAATAAAATACTGGCAAACCGAATCCAGCAGCACATCAAAAAGCTTATCCACCATGATCAAGTGGGCTTCATCCCTGGGATGCAAGGCTGGTTCAACATACGCAAATCAATAAATGTAATCCAGCATATAAACAGAACCAAAGACAAAAACCACATGATTATCTCAATAGATGCAGAAAAGGCCTTTGACAAAATTCAACAACCCTTCATGCTAAAAACTCTCAATAAATTAGGTATTGATGGGACGTATCTCAAAATAATAAGAGCTATCTATGACAAACCCACAGCCAATATCATACTGAATGGGCAAAAACTGGAAGCATTCCCTCTGAAAACTGGCACAAGACAGGGATGCCCTCTCTCACCACTCCTATTCAACATAGTGCTGGAAGTTCTGGCCAGAGCAATCAGGCAGGCGAAGGAAATAAAGGGTATTCAACTAGGAAAAGAGGAAGTCAAATTGTCCCTGTTTGCAGATGACATGATTGTATATCTAGAAAACCCCATTGTCTCAGCCCAAAATCTCCTTAAGCTGATTAGCAACTTCAGCAAAGTCTCAGGATACAAAATTAATGTACAAAAATCACAAGCATTCTTGTACACCAATAACAGACAAACAGAGAGCCAAATCATGAGTGAACTCCCATTCACAATTGCTTCAAAGAGAATAAAATACCTAGGAATCCAACTTACAAGGGATGTGAAGGACCTCTTCAAGGAGAACTACAAACCACTGCTCAATGAAATAAAAGAGGATACAAACAAATGGAAGAACATTCCATGCTCATGGGTTGGAAGAATCAATATCGTGAAAATGGCCATACTGCCCAAGGTAATTTATAGATTCAATGCCATCCCCATCAAGCTACCAATGACTTTCTTCACAGAATTGGAAAACACTACTTTAAAGTTCATATGGAACCAAAAAAGAGCCCGCATCGCCAAGTCAATCCTAAGCCAAAAGAACAAAGCTGGAGGCATCACGCTACCTGACTTTAAACTATACTACAAGGCTACAGTAACCAAAACAGCATGGTACTGGTACCACAACAGAGACATAGATCAATGGAACAGAACAAAGCCCTCAGAAATGACGCCGCATAGCTACAACTATCTGATCTTTGACAAACCTGACAAAAACAAGAAATGGGGAAAGGATTCCCTATTTAATAAATGGTGCTGGGAAAACTGGCTAGCCATATGTAGAAAGCTGAAACTGGATCCCTTCCTTACACCTTATACAAAAATTAATTCAAGATGGATTAAAGACTTATATGTTAGACCTAAAACCATTAAAATCCTACAAGAAAACCTAGGCAATACCATTCAGGACATAGGCGTGGGCAAGGACTTCATGTCTAAAACACCAAAAGCAATGGCAACAAAAGCAAAAATCGACAAATGGGATCTCATTAAACTAAAGAGCTTCTGCACAGCAAAAGAAACTATCATCAGAGTGAACAGGCAACCTACAGAATGGGAGAAAATTTTTGCAACCTACTCATCTGACAAAGGGCTAATATCCAGAATCTACAATGAACTCAAACAAATTTACAAGAAAAAAACAAACAACCCCATCAAAAAGTGGGCAGAGGACATGAACAGACACTTCTCAAAAGAAGACATTTATGCAGCCAAAAAACACATGAAGAAATGCTCATCATCACTGGCCATCAGAGAAATGCAAATCAAAACCACAGTGAGATACCATCTCACAGCAGTTAGAATGGCCATCATTAAAAAATCAGGAAACAACAGGTGCTGGAGAGGATGTGGAGAAATAGGAACACTTTTACACTGTTGGTGGGACTGTAAACTAGTTCAACCATTGTGGAAGTCAGTGTGGCGATTCCTCAGGGATCTCGAACTAGAAATACCATTTGACCCAGCCATCCCATTACTGGGTATATACCCAAAGGACTATAAATCATGCTGCTATAAAGACACATGCACACGTATGTTTATTGCGGCACTATTCACAATAGCAAAGAGTTGGAACCAACCCAAATGTCCAACAACGAGACTGGATTAAGAAAATGTGGCACATATACACCATGGAATACTATGCAGCCATAAAAAATGATGAGTTCATGTCCTTTGTAGGGACATGGATGAAACTGGAAAACATCATTCTCAGTAAACTATCGCAAGGACAAAAAACCAAACACCGCATGTTCTCACTCATAGGTGGGAATTGAACAATGAGAACTCATGGACACAGGAAGGGGAACATCACACTCCGGGGACTGTTGTGGGGTTGGGGGAGGGGGGAGGGACAGCATTAGGAGATACACCTAATGCTAAATGACGAGTTAATGGGTGCAGGAAATCAACATGGCACATGGATACATATGTAACAAACCTGCACATTGTGCACATGTACCCTAAAACCCTAAAGTATAATAAAAAAAAAATTATGAAAAAAAAAAAATAATAATAATAATAATAAAAAAGAACTGTAACACTCACCGCGAAGGTCTGCAGCTTCACTCCTGAGCCAGCGAGACCACGAACCCACCAGAAGGAAGAAACTCCGAACACATCTGAACATCAGAGGAACAAACTACAGACACGCCACCTTAAGAGCTGTAACACTCACCGCAAGGGTCCGCGGCTTCATTCTTGAAGTCAGTGAGACCAAGAGCCCACCAATTCCGGACACAGTAGGAGTATTTGGTAAATTCAATCCCATCTACACACACACAAATTTCCAAGTGAATTAAAGATGAGAATGAAAACTTCAAAGCTTTTAGAAATACATAGGGGAAAGGTTTGATCTTCCTTTTGTTGGTGAAGGTTTGCCTTTACCACCAATCACCTGATCTATCTGGCTATTATCTGTGCTATTGCATGTCTATAAGAAGTACAAAGAGAAGATGTATATAAGTTCCATAATTCTATTGTTCAATCAAGCCTTAAGGACCATTGAGTAAAAGGTCTTTATAGACTGGAATTCGAAGACAAAATTTGCCTTGGGTCACAATAAGAACCTAATAAGAACATTTCTCTATCTGGTCTGTGTATGAGAACTGGGCTTTGAAAACCCTCCTCTCTCCCGGCATTCAGTCTGCAAAGGATTGATGATTTCTTGAGTCTGAAGTCAGGATCAACTTGATCTTAGGGTAACAACAACTGTCAGATGTGTTTGTTAGTAAATTGTGCTACCTCGTGGAATAACTCTGATTTATGTATTCTCGTTCTTGCATGTATCTCTCTACATGTAATGGTTTCATCCAGGACAATTTGGAATTGCACTAGCTACCAAAACCACTGGAGAGGTTCTGTGGCATCCATGAGAGTGACCTATTCAGATCTTCCTTTAAGAGAGAAAAGCTGCAAGGAGTGTAGTCAACTGACCCGCCCCGCTTTAAAGATCCACCACACTTATGCCAAGGCCATATCTTCTCCAGGTAGTTCATTTCCGGTAACTTAGCACTGTAGGCATATGAGATCTGGGAAATTCCTGTTCAATATAAGACCCCTCTAACAGGAAACCTTTGCCCTGAACTCCCATTGGCCTGATTGATGCTTTCTCAGAGGCTCTTTATACCCAATCTTCCTCACTCTTTCTGTCTCCTTTCACATGTATCATGCCTCCATTGCAGTCCAAAGATTCTCCCTGTTTATTGTTTATTTTTCCTCTCCTTTTACCCTTTAAGAAATTCTTCCCTTCACGAATATTTTTCACATGTAATTCGATTTTGCCATCAGCTTCTCAGAAGACCAGAAATGAAATGGGTGCCTCAGAACAAAAAGGGAAGAACTCTTTATGAGAAAATTATCTGCTTCGTCTGATTAAAACATATATTATTTTAATACGAAAGATCATTGTTCTTTGGGGCTTTTTTATTCATGTAGTCCTCATGAAATTATTAATGTCCTAAGTTATTTAAACCAACTGTAGCAACTGTCTCTGTCTCTGTCTTTCTCTCCCTCTCTCTCTGGTGTGTGGGGCGGGGGGGCACATGTGTGTGTGTGTGTATGTGTGTGTGTAAAAATATATCTTCCTGCATCCAAAGCTCCTTTGGTGGTCTGTAATGACTTCCATATTTGTTTGTACCCAGCTCCTCTCACTTCCTCTTCTTGTTATACCCCTTTTCCTCTCTTCCTCCCTCTCTCTAGAAGCTTTGAAGATCAAATACTCTTTGAAAAATTGTCTTCTTATGTTCAATTCCAAGAACATCAATTTAGATAAATATATCTAATATGAAATGGGAATGAATCACACTGCAAAATCTCTGAAAATTTAATGGGTCAAGTTCAGTTCCCACTGGCTTCAGGTGAAAAAATGATATACTAAAGACGTAAATTTGAAAAAAAATGCAAGAGTTTTTCAAAGGAAAAAAAAATAACTCCTAATTTTTGTTTATTTTGGCTCTTCCAAGGGAAAAATGCCCATTACAACTATAGCTCTGAAAAAGAAGAAAAGCTTTACCTGTGAATTGAGTTAATGGCTTTAGTTACTTGGTTACAAGGTAAGAAAGAAAGTGAGATATTGGAAGCTTTTAAACATGATTTAAATCATCTTTAAAGTTTGTTTATAAATTCAAATGTATTCAAATTGAAATTAATGTAATACTCCTATCAGTAGGCGTTGGTCAAATTAGACTAACAATTTTAATTTAAAAGCAACTCTATGTCTTCTCCATGTTTTTACCACCTTGTAAAAATAATGTAAATACAATATTCTACTTCATACAAGGGTAGAGTTTATTTTCTCATGACTAAAATTTTCTAAATTTCATATATTTTATTAGTCAAAAAGTTATTGTCTTCACAAATTGTTTAAGATTTCAAAAGTATGTTCAATTAAATTATGTAATAACAGATGTATTTTAAAAGTGTTATGCTAGTGAAATTTTCCAAATGTTACAAATGATAAGACCTTGATGTGTCAACTTGATCCTGTAATTTTAATATCCTTGGTTAACTTTAAGATCTTGAATTGATATTAATTTTTGTTAATTTATAAATAACTTTTGAATATCTGGACAGCATAATTTTTATTTACCTACACTCTTTTTTCTACATTTTAAAGTAGACATCAGTTAATGTGTCAAAAAAGAATGCACACATATCTTTACATTTTATTAATATCTATGTTCATTTTTGAAGTAATATAAAAGAATAGTGTGCTGTTAAAGAGATGTATATGCAAAATGATGGATGTTGAAAGTGGAAGATAGGTAACAGAGACTGCAAAGGGTTAGTAGGAGGAATGAGGGAGGATGAAGTGGCTTAAAGGGTCCAGACACACAGTAAGACAGAAGGAATAAATGTTTGATAGCAGCTAAGGGTGACTATACTTAACAAAATATATTGTACTCAGGTGACGGGCACCCTAAACACCCTGACTTGATCGCTATGCATTATATACATGTAATAAAATTTATGCACTCCATACATTTGTACAAACAAAAACAATAATGATGAATATATTTTTGTTTATCAAGAAAAAGGAGAGAATAATTTTGTCTTAAATAATAACTGGTTGATTGTACCAGGGCATGAAAGAAGATAATAAAGATGAAAAAAATAAACTTTATTTGCCTGGGTTTAAAAAATCCATAAATAATGAGCTTTAAGGAATGTGTGAAACATTGAAAAAGTATGTTAAATGTGATGGATTTATGCATAAGAAAGACCCTTTTCTTAACTGCAAATCATTAGAAAGATGATTTGAGATTTCCTTGTGTTGAAATGGCCAAGTGAGTTGCTACCCAGATAACATAGATCTTTTCTGGCACTACAGTATTTGTTAGCTAGCTATACTTTTGACTGATTCTGGAATCACATTTGAAAAAATACCTTAATTTTGAAAATGGTTAAGTTCTTAATAATTATTATTACTTATTGCTGTTTTTTGTTGTGCACATATACAATTGTAGTTGTTAAATCTTCTTGAAGCATTAACCCTGTTGTCATTATGAAGTGACTCTCTTGTCTCTAGTAATACTCCTTGTCTTGAGGTCTATTTTGCCTGATACTCCAGCTTTCTGATGTTTATTGTTTACATGGTATATCGTCTTCAAATTTTTTTCTTTTAATTTATTTGTGTCTTTGTATATAAAATGTGTCATTTGTAGGCCGTATATACTTGGTTTTAATATCACTTGAAAATCTCTGCTTTTTGTTTGGACTATTTAGTCCATTTACATTTAATATAATTATTGATATGGATATATTTAGGTCTGCCATTTTGCTATTTTGTATTTGTCTTATTTATTTGTTGTTTCTCTATTTCTCTTTTTCTGTATTTCCTTCTTTTTGTGTTAACCAAACATTTGTTAGTTTTATTTATTTTCATGGGTTTCTAGCTATACTAATTTACATCATTTTTTAGAGGTTGCATCTATAACTTATCTCACTATATTTAGAATATTGAATTACTTCCTGTAACGTAGAAATTTTGCAACAGTATTTTTCAATTCATTTTCCCCATCCTTAGTACTATTGTTTTAATATATAATTATATATACTACAAACACAATAATATAGCATAATTTGCATTAAATGGTTAGATGTCTTTTAATATATATATGTAAATATATAACACATAGTTATATAGTCATACATTGCTTAACAACAGTGATACATTCCAAAAAATGCATCATTAGGTAATTTCAATGTAGTGTTAATACCACAGAGTGTACTCACACAAACCTAGATAGTATGGCCTACACATACACAATGTGGTATGGCTATTGCTGTTACAGGCTACAAACCTGTACAGCATGTTACTGTACTGAATACTGTAGGCAATTGTAACACAATGGTAAATACTTGTGTATCTCAACATATCTAAGCATAGAAAAACTACAGTAAAAATACAGTATAAAATATTTTTTAAAGTGGTACATTGTATACTGCCTGTCACCATGAATGGAGCTTGCAGGACTGGAAAGTTGCTCTGGGTGAGTCAGTGAATGAGTGGTGAGTGAATGTGAAGGCCTAGGACATTATTATACACTATTGCAGACTTTATAAACACTGTACACTTAGACTACACTAAATTTGTATAAAATATTTGTATTTCTTCAATAATAAATTGCTTTAGCTTATTGTAACATTTTTACTTTATAAAATTTTTAAAGGAGTTTATTTTCAAAAAGTAAAAAGTAAAATTTTTTACTCTTTTGGAATAATACTTAGCTTGAAACACAAATACACTCCGCAGCTGTACAAAAAAATTTCTTTCTTTATATCCTTAAAGCTTTTCCTATTTTAAATTTTTTTGGCTTTTACTTTTTAAACTTTTTTGTTAAAAACTAAGACATAACACACACATATTAGCCTAGGCCTACACAGAGTCAGGATCATCAATATCACTGACTTCCACCTCCATATCTTGTCCCACTGGAAGGTTGTTAGGAACAATAGCATTCATGGAGCTGTCATCTCCTACGATAACATTGCCTTCTTCTGAAATACGTCCTAAAGGACCTGCCTGAGGCTGTTTTACAGTTACCCTTTTTTAATAAGTAGAAGAAGTACACTCTAAAATAATAATATAAGTATAGTCTAGTAAATACATAAGCCAGTAACATAATCATTTATTATTGTTATCAAGCATTATATACTGTGCATAATTTTATGTGCTATACTTTTATACAGCTGGCAGCACAGTGGATTTGTTTACACCAGCATCACCACAAACACGAGTAATGAATCGTGTTATGATGTTATGATGGTTATGACATCACTAGGTGACAGAAACTTTTCAGCTCCATTATAATTTTACAATACTGTCATGTATGTAGTTTGTTGTTGACTTAAATATCCTTATGCAACACATGACTATATATATATGCAGATAAAAATATATAGATATATATATACACATATACATTATTCATTTCTTTGTTACTTCCTACAGATTTAGTGTTATTTCTCTCTAGCCTGAAGAACTCCCTTTAGCATTTCTTATAGGACAAATCTGCTGGCAATAAATTCTCTCATTTTTTTCTATACAAAAATGTCCTTCTTTTAGGTTTATTTTTAGAGGAGAGTTTCATTGAATATAAAATGCTTGGTTGACAGTTTTTTCTTTCAGTATTTTGAATATGTCATTCCAATCTCTTCTACCACTGTTTGTTTGTTTATTTATTTATTTATTTATTTATTGAGATGGGGTGTCTCTCTGTTGCCCAGGCTGGAGTGCAGTGGCAAGATCTCGACTCACTGTAACCTCCACTTTCTGGGTTCAAGCAACTCTCCTGCCTCAGCCTCCTGAGTAGCTGGGACTACAGGTACACGCCACCATGCCTGGCTAATTTTTGTATTTTTAATCAGCCCTTTCTTGTATCATTGTTACCATTAGGTAATGTGTCATTTTCTTTAGCTATCATAAAAAATTTTCTCTTTTATCATTGCAGTTTATAATGTGCCTAGTAGTAGCTTTCTAGGTAGTTTACTAAGAGTATGTTTTTGTATTTATTCTGTCTGTGATTTGTTAAGCTTCTTGTATCTATAAATTACTGTTTTTCATAAAGTTTGGAAAGTTTTCATCTATTATTTTAAAAATATTTTGTTCCTTTTGCAGCTTTCTTTCTGGGACTGCAATGACATGTATTAGATTATTTCATATTATCCCACAGGTCTGTGAAGTTCTGTTCACTTTTCTTCAATCTTTTTTCTCTCATCTTTGAAGTGGATATTTCCATTTATTTATCTTCAAGTTTACCGATTCCTTTTTTGCCATCCTCAGTTTTCTGTTGAGCTCTTCAGGTATACTTTTCATTTCAGTAGTTGTACTTTCAGTTCATCGATAGATAGATAATAGATTCCATTTCACTGATAATATTTTTATATTTCACTTATTAAAATTATTTTCCTTTAATTTTTCAAACGTATTTTTCTTTGATTCTATGAACATATTTTTGATAGCTATTTTGATCTCTGTCTGCTAAATCCCACATTTGGTCCCTCTTAAAGACAGTTTCTATTTACTTAGTTTCTTAATGAGTATAGATCACACTTTCCTTTTTCTTTGCATTTCCATAATTTGACTAAAAACTGAACATTGTAAATAACACATTGTGGCAATTCTGGATTTGGCTGCATTTGAAAATTGTTGGATTTTGGCCAGGCACGGTGGCTCACACCTGTAATCCCAGCACTTTGGGAGGCCAAGGTGGGCGGATCACAAGGTCAGGAGATTGAGACCATTCTGGCTAACATGGTGAAAAGCCGTCTCTACTAAAAATACAAAAGAAGAAATTAGCCAGGAGTGGTGGCGGGTGCCTGTAGTCCCAGCTACTTGGGAGGCTGAGACAGGAGAATGGCCTGAACCCGGGAGGTGGAGCTTGCAGTGAGCCAAGATTGCACCACTGCACTCCAGCCTGGGCGACACAGCGAGACTCCGTCTCAAAAAAAAAAAAAAATTGTTGGATATTTTTATATTAGTCAGTTAACATGCCTGGACTAAAACTGCAAAGCTTGAATCCTCCACTGTGTACTATAGTTATATACATATGTATAGTTATATAGTTAAATACATATATATAGTTATATAGTCAGACATTGCTTGTTTTGTCTCTGTCCAGTTTTTATGGCTTCTTCCAACGCTTTTTGTTTTTCTGATGCATTTTTAGCCTGGCCCCCTTAGGAACTCCAGTGAACCCATGTAATTTGAAGCATCAGAGATAAAATTAAGCAAGGTTCCTCCCCTCAAGCTCAAAATTTACTGAGGAAACAAAAAAATAAGTAGGCAGTAACAATATTATCCGACTAATTGTATAATAAAAATATGCAAAGGGCAGACAAGTAGTTCAGAGTAGAAAGCAGTTAACTCTAAAAGAAACAAGTGATCCAGGAAAACTTTATACAGAAGGTGACACCGAGGCTGGGTTTTGAAAGTAAGTAGTAATTTAGAGGTGAATGGAGAAAAAGAACATTTTATGTAAATGGATATCCAAGAGCAGATGGGTATGACAAATCATGACATCCTAGCAACAACAGACTATTTGATGTAGCTAGAGCATAAGGACTTGTGGGTGGGGGGGCAAAGCTGGAGATTAAAACAGAATGTACATCATAAACAACCTGTATACCAAGTTAAGGGGTAAATGCTTGATCCTGGGGATGATGATGAGCCACTGAAAGGCTGTAGGCTATGTTAAGGGTGTATTAGGGTAATCCAGACAGGAGACAGTTATAGCATGATCTAGGATGGTAGGAGTGGAAATAAATGAGCAGCCACGACGGGTAAAACAGGAAGCAAAATAGACAGAGCTTGGGATGCAGGAGTGGGAGGCAGCAAGGATGACAACAGAGACCCCCACTTAGGCAGCCAGGTAGAGGATACAGCCATTTATCCAAGGTAGAAAGTACAGAAGAAACAGAGCATTGAGGTTGGGGAAGAACAATAACGTGTTTAGCTTTTGATGTGCTGAGGCCAAGGCGCTGGGGCAAATCAGAAAATTCTGGCGGGCAGTTGAAAATATAGTCACCAGAATGCTCAGGCAATGCAGTGTATGACCAAGAGATTCTGGAGAGAGTGTCCAGATTGAGAAAAGAGATGATGTGAGAACAACACCTGGGGGACCCTGATACTTAAGGAAAGGGCTAAAAAGGCGACTGAAAAGATAAGAGAGAGGAGTTGATGATAGTGTATATGGTAGAGGTAGTCACAGGACTAAAGACAGTAGCATCTCCTACTACAGATACCTTATCTGGCTGCAATCTTGAGAAGGGCTGGCCTCAGCTACATCTTTTTCCATACTTCTCATTGGTCCCTCTAACTCTTGCCCCTAATCCAGACTGTATGTCAGACCCCTCCCCTTACTAATTAGAAAATTCCTAATAGATACATTATCCCAGAGGTGTTATTGTCTTACTAGCAACTTTGGTCCAGTTGTAAATTGATTGTACTTATTGAAGCATAGCAAAACAGTCCCCTGGCAACTTCACTCCATCCATCAAATGTCATTATGAGGTACCAGTGATGGAGGCCCACAGAGTCTCAGGGTCAGGCTCATTAGCCAGAGCATCCTTCAGTTTAATTCTCTATGAACTTCTCATAATAGCCTTCTCCACAGGGTCCCTAGGTCCTGGGCCCAGGTAAGGGAAATAGTATGTCCTGACAAAGATTAATCAATTGGAAATTCCTGCAGTTCTCAGGAACCCGAAAGTGGAGGGATTTTTCTGCTCTACAAACACATATACGTACACATGCAAAACAGCATGAGAAGTACATTTAAACAGGGAAAAGACTGGGTGTGGATTTGGACAAATGTTCCCTATGGATCCAGATTTCCTTTATCCCAGTAATTCCAACTTGCATGAATTTCCAAACTGAAAAAAAAAAAAAAAGATATGTACTCCAAGAGAAAAATTAATTACTAACAGCAATCAAAGGTTAAGTGCTGATGCATGTTATCTTTCTTAAATTTCAGAAGACATATCCATAATTTACAACCAAAGAGAAAGGTTTAGGTTAATATTTGAATAATCCTGAATTGGAAGCAGGAGGATAAATTTGGAAGTAAGAACAGGGGTGTTGGAAAGAGGATGGAGAAGGAGAGACTGGAGATGGTGGTGCAGAGGAAGGAAGCAGGAACCAGATGGAATTTTAATGGAACTTGTAGTTCTCATGAAGACTCAGGGTGTCTAAGGCCAGAGAAGATTTTGAAGCAAGATTTGATGACAGAGCTTAATGTACGCCTATCACTTGCCATAATTACACTATGATTTAATCTGTAGGTTCAATACCTCAGAAGTATCTTTACCCCTCCAAAGATCTGAAGCTGCATTTGGGGTATGCTGTCACTAGATGGCAATTAGTGCCTTGATCTCCAGCGGGGCAATGCCAAAGAATAAACAGCATGCATGTCCATATGTAATCCTTAAGAAAAAGAAAAAGGAAAAGAAAAAACAAAGCTCATCTATGATATATTCTGGTCAAAAATGTTTAATTTGAATCAAGTTTTTAAATGTAACTGTATAGAATATACCAAAGATATGGGAACAAGCTAATGATTTCCAGGAAGAAATATCCAGATGAATCTAAATAGGACAATTTGCAGGACACTGATCTGGGTCACTTCAAAACAATAATATCATGGGGAAGGGAACTGGTCTAGAGATTAAGACACTTGAGGAATATAACATCCAGGTATAATGTATGGCCCTAGGTTATGTCCTGGGTTGGACAAAGCTACTTTAATTTGGGGGAGGAGGGATAATTAGGGAAATGTGAATATGTATTAGATGTTATTTAGAAGTATTATTTACTTGTTAAATAAAATAGTGTTATTTTGGCTATGTAGTAAAAAAACTTTAATGCATGCTGAATTTTGTTTTAATGAAACTAATGAAATAATGAAGTGAGTCAATGTCCACCTGCTATGCCCAGAATACCCAGCCTCCTTCCCTGGCTCTATGCTCACTCACAGGCTCTATTTTTTTTCTCCATGCTGTGGCTGATATGGTCTTCTGGTTTACAAAGATGAGCATTCACAGCTGAATGTTTCTGGATCCTCAGTTTGATCCAGCTTACTTACTCTCTTGGTTCTGACCCACTGTGCCCCTTAGCCACCATTCCTGGACTTCTGTGGCTTGGCTGTTAACAATCTGCCCTTTTCCCCAGACTGATGAGCAGTGAGGCTGTCTCCTGCCAGCAGCTTGTCAGTACCTCCCCCTGCAAGAAGCCCTCTGTGTCCCAAGCTGGCTGCCTGCAGCTGGCTTTGCCTGCCCTTCAGAAATTGTAGCATAAAACATAGTAATTGAGAGGGTAGGCCCTGGAGCTAGACTGAAAAGGTCTGAATCTCACTGGTTAGGATCTTGGGCAAGTTATTCAATCTCTATGTGCCTTGGTCTTGTCATTGCAAAATGGGGATGATGACGTTACCTGCCTCATAGGGATGCTGTGAAGATAAATGATTCAAAAAATTTAACACTTTTAAGACAGCCCTTGACACGTCATGAGGTGCTCATTTGCTGCTAGTCATTATTAAATGTTAGCTATTCTTGTGTGGGATACTAATTATGTAACAGGTATAACCCATGTGACACCTTGGGGCTACAAATATGGTCTCATTCTGATTTAACTGGCTCCATATTTCTGTCACATTTTACATCACTGTGATGCCCCTTGTTGGATTCTAGCCTCATCAGTCTTGCGCCAGTTCCTAGAATATCCACCTCTTTTTGCTCTCAGGCTATCATAATAAATTCCTTTTACCTGGGATGCTCTTCACATGGCTGACTCTTTCTCATCTTAAATCTCACCTCCCCCTTCATCAGGCTACACACATCCTACCATGTAAAGTGGCCCCACCCTACCCACCTATCACATCTCTGTGTTCTTTTTTAAAAAATCATTATTTATTTATTTACCTTGCTTAGTTTCCACCTCTGCTTATAAAGATTAGCTCCACTTCATTCACTCTGTCACCCCAAGTAACAGAGGGCGTGGCATATGGAAGAACTCTGTGAATAGTTGTTGAATAAATGAACAAGTTAGAAAGGCCACTCAAGTCATTCTGAACAAATGTTTAAAGAAAAGGTGATGATGTTCCTTAGTCAAAGAAGCAGTGGATGTGGGTGTCTTTTAAATGGCATCTTCTCTTCCTTGGAAAAAAAAAAAAAAAAGCTAACATTTTGCTCTATCAGCCACACCACTACAAGTTTGAAAACAATAATAATAATAATAATAATAATAATAATAATAATAATAATAATAATAACTAGAATGGAAGCCAGAGATAACATAAGTCAAAGGAGATATAAAGACAAAAATGACTAAAGAATAGAGAAGTAGCAGAATATGACATGGTAGCAAAAAAGAAAAACTAGCCAGGTAGATCTTAGAGACCAGGAGCTTACACCATATTGGGGAGTCTTTTTAAAGAGAACAAAATAAAATGGCAAATAGACATATGAAAAGGTACTCAACATCATTGATCATCAGAGAAATGGAAATCAAAACTGCATTGAGCTATCATCTCACCCAGTTAAAATAGCTTTTATCCAAAAGACAGGCAATAACAAATGCTTGCAAGGATATGGAGAAAAGAAAGCCCTCATGTACTGTTCACGAGAATGTAAATTAGTACAACTACTATGGAGAACAGTTTGGAGCTCCTCAAGAAACTAAAAATAGAACTACCATACAATCCAGCTATCTCCCTGTTGGGTATATGCCCCCAAAAAAGGAAATCAATATATTGAAGAGATATCTGCACTCCCTCCTATGTTTGTTACAGCACTGTTCACAATAGTTAAGATTTGGAGGAAACCTAAGTGTCCATCAACAGATGTATTAATCCATTTTCACACCAATGATAGAGACATACCCTAGACTAGGCATTCACAAAAGAAGGAAGTTTAACGGAGTTACAGTTCCACATGGCTTGGGAGGCCTCAAAATCATGGCAGAAGGCAAGGAGGAGCACCACGTCTTACATGGATGGCAGCAGGCAAAGACGGAGAGCTTATGCAGGGGAACTCCCCCTTTTTAAAACCATCAGATTTTGGCCAGGCATGGTGGCTCATGCCTGTAATCCCAGCACTTTGGGAGGCCGAGGCAGGTGGATCACGAGGTCAGGAGATCGAAACCATCCTGGCTAGCATGGTGAAACCCCATATCTACTAAAAATACAAAAAATCAGCCAGGCGCGGTGGTGGGCGCCTGTAGTCCCAACTACTCGGGAGGCTGAGGCAGGAGAATGGCGTGAACCCGGGAGGCAGAGCTTGCAGTGAGCGGAGATCATGGCACTGCATTCCAGCCTGGGTGACAGAGCGAGATTCTGTCTCAAAAAAAAACCGTCAGATTTTATGAGACTTATTCACTATTGTGAGAACAGCACAAGAAAGACCAACCCCTATGATTCAATTACCTCCCACAGGGTTCCTCCCATTACACGTGGGAATTGTGGGAGTTACAATTCAAGGTGAGATTTGGGTGGGGACACAGCCAAACCATATCAACAGATGAATGGATTTTAAAAAGTTGTAAATATACACAATGGAATACTATTTAGCCATAAAAAAGAATGAGATCCTGTCATTTGCAATGAAATGGATGGAACTGGAGATCATTGATGTTAAGTGAAATAAGACGGGCACAGAAAGTCAAACATCACATGTTCTCACTTATTTGTGAGATCTAAAAATCAAAACAATTGAATTTGACGACATAGAGATTAGAAGGATGATTACCAGAGGCTGGGAGGGGTAGCTGGGAGTTTGGGGGGTAGGGAGTGGGGACGGTTAATGGGTACAAGAAAGAATGAATAAGACCTACTCTTTGATAGCACAACAGTAACTATAGTCGATAATAACTAAATTGTACATTTTTAAATAACTAAAAGAATGTAACTGGATTGTTTGTAACACAAAGGATAAATACTTGAAGGGATGGATACCCCATTCTCCATGATGTGATTACTATGGATCCTACTGGGAAATTTTCATGGTCAAAGACAGCTGGAAACATGACTTTTTTCATAGCCTCCATTCCTAACTCTTTCCACACTAGTCAATTTTATTCAGACAGTGGACTATTTTATTTCACCACATTGTCTATTTTATTTCCAAGTAATCAGAATGTAGAACGCTCTTCAAATGGCAAGTGGACAAAAAGAAACATCACAATGTAATTGTCCCTAGCATTGAGTTGTGAAATAACAAAGCCCTGAGTCATGTAGTATATTTGAATTCAGGTCTCCAAATCCTGCATTACAGACAGGCAGGCTGCATCTCAGGACCATTTTCAATATTGGAAATGAGGGCCAGAAGAATGAAGACAAGCAAATACTATACCAATTTTTTGAAAAGTAAAATGGCATATTCACAGGGACATGGATGAAGCTGGAAGCCATCATTCTCAGCACATGAACAGAAAACCAAACACCGCATGTTCTCACTCATAAGTGGGAGTTGAGCAATGAGAACACATGGACACGAGGGAAACATCACACACCGGGGACTGTTGGGTGGTGGTGGCAAGAGGAGGGAGAGCATTAGGACAAATACCTAACGCATGCAGGGCTTAAAACCTAGATGATGGGTTGATAGGTACAGAAAACCACCATGGCACATGTATACCTATGTAACAAACCTGCACATTCTGCACATGTATCCCAGAACTTAAAGTAACATTTTTTTTTAAAAGGCACATTTAAGTATCTACAGACCAATAAACTTGCCATGATATACAGATGGAGTCTAAGGAAGTGACACTAGCCCTGTAAAGTGTACATTTCAGGGCATCTCTTTTCTTCTACAATTGCAGTCTTGGTGTTGTATACATCCAGACATGTTTGTGTAACTTCACATAGATCAGGAACCTTCTACCAGTTACTATGCACAGAGGACATAACAATGAATGAAAATCAACAGGCTGTCTAGATTGGAAGCCAAGTATCCCAGACTAGAAGAATTTTTATGAGGAAGATTTGAAAATAGCAACACACCATAAAGCTGACCTTAAAAAAAAAAAAAGAATCAGTCAACCAGAACAGAAGAGTTTACAAACAAAAGGGCACAGAGCTCTATCCCTGGAGTCACCAAGATCAAGGAAAATTGCTATAGACTCCTCCATATCTACCTTTTGATAGTGTCCGGAATTCGTGGGTTCTTGGTCTCACCGACTTCAAGAATGAAGCTGTGGACCCTCGCAGTGAGTGTTATAGTTCTTAAAGGCGGCGTGTCCGGAGTTTGTTCCTTCTGATGTTCGGATGTGTTTGGAGTTTCTTCCTTCTGGTAGCTTTGTGGTCTCACTGGCTCAGGAGTGAAGCTGCAGACCTCCGCGGTGAGTGTTAACAGCTCTTAAGGTGGCGCATTTGGAGTTGTTCGTTCCTTCGGGTGGGTTCGTGGTCTCGCTGGCTTCAGGAATGAAGCTACAGACCTTCACAGTGAGTGTTACAGCTCATAAAGGCAGTGTGGACCCAAAGAGTGAGCAACAGCAAGATTTATCACAAAGAGCAAAAGAACTAAGCAGAAGGAGACCCCAGCAAGTTGCTACTGCTAGCTCAGGCAGCCTGCTTTTATTCTCTTATCTGGCCCCACCCACATCCTGCTGATTGGTCCATTTTACAGAGAGCCGATTGGTCTGTTTTACAGAGAGCTGATTGGCCCACTTTGACAGGGTGCTGATTGGTGCATTTACAATCCCTGAGCTAGACACAAAAGTTCTCCACCTCTCCACTAGATAAGCTAGATACAGAGTGCTGATCAGTGCATTCACAAACCCTGAGATAGACACAGAGTGCCAATTGGTGCATTTACAAACCCTGAGCTAGACACAGAGTGCTGATTGGTACATTCACAATCCCTTAGCTAGACATAAAGATTCCCCAAGTCCCCACTAGACTTAGAAGCCCAGCTGGCTTCACCCCCTGGATCTTGCACCAGGGCCGCAGGTGGAGCTGCCTGCCAGTCCTGTGCCATACGCTCGCACTCCTCAGCCCTTAGGCGGTTGATGGGACCGGACGCCATGGAGCAGGGGGCAGTGCTCGTCCGGGAGGCTCAGGCCGCGCAGGAGCCCACGGCAGTGGGGTGGGGGAGACTCAGGCATGGCGGGCTGCAGGTCCCAAGCCCTGCCCCTCGGGAAGGCAGCTAAGGCCCGGCGAGAAATCGAGCGCAGCGCTGGTGGCCGGCACTGCTGGGGGACCAGGCGCACCCTCCACAGCTGCTGGCCTGGGTGCTAAGCCCCTCACTGCCTGGGGCTGGTGGGGCCAGCCGGCTGCTCCTAGTGCGGGCCGCCAAGCCCACGCCCACCTGGAACTCTAGCTGGCCCACAAGTGCGCAGCCCTGGTTCCTTCCCACACCTCTCCCTCCACACCTCCCCACAAGCTGAGGGAGCCGGCTCTGGCCTCGGCCATCCCAGGAAGGGACTCCCACAGTGCAGTGGCGGGCTGAAGGGCTCCTCAAGCGCCGCTAGAGTGGGCGCCCAGGCAGAGGAGTAGCGCTGAGAGAGAGCGAGGGCTAGGAGGGCTGCCAGCACGCTGTCACCTCTCAATATCAGTAAGCATTTGACACAGCTGCCCATGGTACTATTTTGGATAAAATGATGGCTGTGAACTCAATGATATTACTGTCCGGTGCATTCAAATCATTCATCAACTAGAGTAGAAGCTTGATACTATTAGGCTCGGTAGTTCATCCATTAACTGAAGAACAAATTGGTTAAAGTGAAGCATCATTTAAAAATGATATATATATACTTTAAAATTTTTATTTGATGCTAAATCACATAACAGTGCAATCATTTGGCAATTTTTTATTGAGGCCAATGTCTATGTTTTAGTCTCTTTCTTTCAAAAAGCACATCTTTGAAAAATAGTTTATGATCTCAAAGGATTTTTTCTTAAGCAAAGCAAAAATTTAAAACAGTTTGCAATTTGAGTGCAAACTCTTTCTAGGGTTTGTTTGTTTTTTAAATGATTTTCACCAATTTTCTACAGTGCTTTGCCCATATCTAATGGGCAGGGTTTTTGTTTTGTTTTAGCTACTCAGCCTTATCAATTTTTTAAGGTACGTGGCTCAGTTTTCATATAAACAACTTCTTTTCACGCTAATATTTCATTGGTTCACATGATATTTAATTTACATAATTACAGTAGCAAGTGCAACTGGCATAAGCAGGCTTGGGGCAAATAACCCTGACTGTTTGAAAGCGTGGCCCTCAACTGCTGAAAACAGCAGGAGCCCCCAGACATAGTAGAGCAGGCTGCCCCGCACCGCACCAACCCTGCAGAATGGGTTTACTCCTCAGCAGGTTTACAGAAGAAATGGGGAGGATTGGTTATCAAGAAGTCAGTTAAATGGAAACTGGTAAAGTCCCCAAAATAAGAATTTTGAACCTGTAGCAAAATTATGGGGATTCTCTGATACAGAGCCAAGTAGTTTTCTCAAGTTCAGCGTTTTATTCAGTGTCATGAAGATCTACAAGACACATGAATCAAATTTTCAGAGGGCACAGAGCTGTAAGGAATACTAACATGGCAAGGATCATCTCAAAATCAAAACCCTCTCAACTTCCGTGAGTTCCTCGATGTCCTTCTGTAGGGAACTTGATATGTAAAATGATGGCAGCTCTATTAAATGCTACGCAATTGCATAAAGACTGTTAGATGCCCATATGTGGATTCAGCAAGCTCTCTGGAATAGTTCAGATCTCCAAATGCCTGGAACAGTGCCTGGCATACAGACAAGGCTCAAGAAATACGTTTGAATAGATAAGCATGCTATAGAAAAAATAGGTGCTAAACAGTGTGCATGATGTCTTTATATTTGTGTTAAAACAAAGAGGGTATTTATAGAATCTTTACTACTTTGTGCATAGATAATTTGTGCTCAGATTATCACTGGAAGGAAGGTCAAAAAAATTGATTAGTGGCTGTCTGCTGATAGAGGGAACTAGGGCATCTGGAGTATGTTATAAGGGAAACTTACTTTTTGTTCCTATGTATTTTCATACTACTCAGATTTTCACTGTGTATCTTTCATTTTAACTTTTATTTTAAATCTAGGGGTACATGGACAGGATGTGCAGGTTTGTTACATAGTAAATGTGTGTCATGGGGTTTCTTGTATAGATGATTTCATCACCCAGGTATTAAGCCTAGTATCCATTAGTTGTTTTTCCTGATGTTCTCCCTCCTCCCACTCTCCACCCTCCAGTGAGCCACAGTGTGTGTTGTTCCCCTCCACATGTCCATGTGTTCTCATCATTTAGCTCCCACTTGTAAGTGAGAACATCCATTATTTGGTTTTCTGTTCCTGTGTTAGTTTGCTAAGGATAATGGCCTCCAGCTCCATCTATTTCCCTGCAAAGGACATGACCCAATTCCTTTTTATGACTGCATAGTATTCCATGGTGTATATGTACATTTTATTTAATCAGTCTATTATTGAGAGGCATTTGGTTTGATTCCATATCTTTGCTATTGTGAACAGTGTGGCAATGAACATACGCATGCATGTGTCTTTTTGTTTGTTTGTTTGTTTTCAGATGGAGTCTCACTCTGTTGCCCAGGCTGGAGTGCCGTGGCATGATCTCGGCTCACTGCAACCTCCACCTCCTGGATTCAAGTGATTCTCCTGCTTCAGCCTCCTGACTAGCTGGGACTATAGCCGTGCACCACCACGCCCAGCTAATTTTTGTATTTGTAGTAGAGATGGGGTTTTGCCATGTTGGCCAGGCTGGTTTTGAACTCCTGACCTCAACTGATCCACCCACCTTGGCCTCCCAGAGTGCTGGGATTACCAGCATGAGCCACCACGCCCAGCCCGCATGTGTGTTTATAGTAGAACGATTTATATTCCTTTGGGTGTATACCCAGTAATGGGATTGCTGGATCGAATGGTATTTCTGACTTTAGGTTTTTGAGGAATTGCCACACTGTCTTCCGCAGTGGTTGAACTAATTTACACTCCCACCAACACTATAAACATTCCTTTTTCTCCACAACCCCATCAGCATCTGTTATTTTTTGGCTTTTTAATAGTAGCCATTCTGACTTGTGTGAGTTGGTATCTCATTGTGGTTTTGATTTGCATTTCTGTAATAATCAGTGATGTTGAGCTTTTTTTGTATGATTGTTGGTTGCATGTATGTCTTCTTCTGAGAAGTGTCTATTCATGTCTTTTGCCTACTTTTTAATGAGATTGTTTGCTTTTCTCTTGGAAATTTGTTTAAGTTCCTTATAGATGCTGGATATTAGACTTTTGTCGGATGCATAGTTTGCAAAAATTTTTCTCCCATTCTGTAGGTTGTTTAATCTGTTGATAGTTTCTTTTGCTGTGCAGAAGCTGTTTAGTTTAATTAGATCCCACTTGTCAATAATGTTTGCTTTTGTTGCAATTGCTTTTGGCATCTTCATCATGAAATCTTTGCCCATGTCTATGTCCTGAATGATATTATAGGGTTTTTATAGTTTGGGGTTTTACATTTAAATGTTTAATCTATCTTGAGTTAATTTTGGTATATGGTGTAAGGAAGGGATCAGTTTCAATTTTCTGCATGTGGCTAGCCAGTTGTCCCAGCACCATTTTGAATAGGGAATCCTTGCCCTGTTGCTTGTTTTTGTCAGGTTTGTCAAAGATCAGATAATTGTAGGTGTGTGGTCTTATTTTTGGGTTCTCTGTTCTGTTCCTTTGGTCTCTGTGTCTGTTTTTGTACCAGCACTATGCTGTTTTGGTTACTGTAGTCCTGTAGTATAGTTTGAAGTTGGGTAGTGTGATGCCTCCAGCTTTGTTCTTTTTGCTTAGGATTACGTTGGCTATTTGGGCTCTTTTTTCTAGTTCTATGAAGAATGTCAATGGGAGTTTATTGGGAATAGCATTGAATGTATATATTGCTTTGGACAGTATGGTTATTTTAATACTGATTCTTCCTATCCATAAACATGGAGTGTTTTTCTATTTGTTTGTGTCATCTCTGATTTCTTTGAGCAGTGATTTGTAGTTCCCCTTCTAGAGATCTTTCACTTCCCTTGTTAGCTGTATTCCTAAGTATTTTACTCTTTTTGTGGCAATTGTGAATGAGAGTTAGTTTGTGATTTGGCTCTGGGCTTGACTGTTGTTGGTGTATAGGAATGATGGCAATTCTTGCACATTGATGTTGTATCCTGAGACTTTGCTGAAGTTGCTTATCAGCTTAAGAAGCTTTGGGGCTGAAATGATGGGGTTCTCTAGATATAGGATCATGTTGTCTGCAAACAGGAATAGTTTGACTTCCCCTCTTCCTGTTTGAATGCTCTTTATTTACTTCTCTTGCCTGAGTGCTCTGGCCAGAACTTCCAATACTATGTTGAATAAGAGTGGTAAGAGAGAGCATCCTTGTCTTGTGCTGATTTTCAGTGGGAATGCTACCAGCTTTTGCCGATTCAGTGTGATGTTCATAACCATATAATTACAAAGAAATTGAATAACCTGCTCCTGAATGACATTTAGGTAAATAATGAAATTAAGGCAAAAATCAAGAAGTTGTTTGAAACTAAAGAGAACAATGATACCATGTACCAGAATCTCTGGGACACAGCTAAGGCTGTGTTAAGAGGAAAATTTATAGCACTAAAATGCCCACATCAAAAAGCTAGGAAGATCTCAAGTTACCAACCTAATGACACAACTAGAGGAGAACCAAGAGCAAACAAATCCCAGAGCTAGCAGAAGACAAGAAATAACCAAAATCAGAGTTGAACTGAAGGAGATTGAGACACGAAAAACCATTCAAAAGATCAATGAATCCAGCAGCTGGTTTTTTTGAAAAAAATTAATAAAATAGATAGAATGCTAGCTTGACTAATAAAGAACAAAGATTCAAATAAACACAATCAGAAACTATATGAGGGATATTATAACAGACCCCACAGAAATACAAACAACCATCAGAGAATATTATAAACACCTCTGTGCACAAAAGCTAGAAAATCTAGAAGAAATGGATAAATTTCTGGTTGCATACACCCTCCCAAGACTGAACCAGGAAGAAACTGAATCCCTGAACAGACCAATAACAAGTTCTGAAATTAAGGCAGTAATAAATAGCATACCAGCAACAACAAAAAAAGCTCAGGACCAGATGTATTCACAGCTGAATTCAACCAGATGTACAAAGAAGGGCTGGTACCATTCCTACTGAAACTATTAAAAAAAATGAAAATGAGAGGCTCCTTCCTAATTCATTCTATGAGGCCAGCATCATCCTGATACCTAAACCTGGAGACATATAACATAATAAGAAAAATTCAGGCCAATATCCTTGACAAACATTGATGCAAAAATCCTCAACAAAATACTGGCAAACTGAATCCAGCAGCACATCAAAAAGATTATCCACAAAGATAACTATGCTTCATCCCAGGGATGCAAGGTTTGTTTAACATACACAAATCAGTCAATGTGATTCATCACATAAATGGAACAAAAGACAAAACCACATGATTAGCTCAAAAGATGCAGAAAAGGTTTTTGATAAAATTCAACATTCTTCATGTTAAAAGCTTTCGATAAACTAGGTATTGAAGGAACATACCTCAAAATAATAGCCATATATCACTGTGCATATTTTAAATCAATCTACTAAATAAGTATCTGAAATGTTACAAGTATCTGAAATGTTAAACTGAAACCATGAAATTTAAATTTGGTGGGGAGAAAGTGTATCATCCTGCATTTTGCTTCAAAAATTAATTTCCTAAGCTCAGATGAGGATGGCAAAGTCCTGCACATGCAGCCTCTGTGAAGGGTCTCAAATTCAGTCTCTTAGTCCTTCCTAATGACCCATTAATTTAGGACCTCAGTGTCTACTGTCTGAGCCACCTCAGAGAACTGACTGAGCTCACTGCCTGCCTCCTCACTGACTCAGCCCCATTCAGCACATGACAACACTCCCAAAGTGTTAACTCTGATGTTATCACTCTCCTAGTCAAAAACCAGCTCTCATTTCCTATCATCCTTTTCTATTTTGCTTTTTAAAAATTCAAATCATAGTGTACTTACTTAAAAAAGATTTTTCTACTAGGCTTATAATGGAAAAGCCAGAAGCCCCTGACCTCCCCCTGCACACACCAAGGTGTTACCACCCAAGATACTATCTATTGATTTGTTACTATGGAAAATGTTTAATTGGACTCACAGTTCCACATGGCTGGGGAGGCCTCAGAATCATGGTGGGAGGCAAAAGGCTCTTCTTACATGGTAGCGGTAATAGAAAAATGAGCTAGAAGCAAAAGTGGAAACCCCTGATAAACCCAGCAGATCTACTGAGACTTATTCACTATCATGAGAATAGCAAGGAAAAGACTGGCCCCCATGATTCAATGATCTCCCCCAGGTCCCTCCTATAACACATGAGAATTCTAGGAGATACAATTCAAGTTGAGATTTGGGTGGGAACACAGCCAAACCATATCATTCCACCCCTGGCCCCTCCAAATCTCATGTCCTCACATTTCAAAACCAATCATGCTTTCTCAATAGTCCCTTCTACTTATGAGCCTGTAAAATCAAAAGCAAGCTAGTTATTTCTCACATAAAATGGAGGTACAGGTATTGGATAAGTACAGCCATTCCAAATGGGAGAAATCGCACATGGTCTTGTGCAGCTCCGCCCCTGCGGCTTTGCAGGGTAAAGCCTCCCTCCCGCCTGCTTTTATGGACTGGCTTTGAGTGTCTGCAGCTTTTCCAGGTGAATGCTGCAAGCTGTCGGTGGATCTACCATTCTGGGGTCTTGAAGACAGTGGCCCTCTTCTCACAGCTCCACTAGGCAGTGCCCTAGTAGGAATTGTGTGTAGGGGCTCCAACCCCACATTTCCCTTCTGCACTGCCCTAGCAGAGGTTCTCCAGGAACACCTCGCTCCTGCAGCAAACTTCTGCCTGGGCATCCAGCCATTTCCATACATCTTCTGAAATCTAGCAGGAGGTTGCCAAACCCCAACTCTTGACTTCTGTGCACTCATAGGCTCAACATCACATGGAAGCTGCCAAGACTTGAGGCTTCACCCTCTGAAGCCACAGCCTGAGCTCTGCGTTGGCACATTTCAGCCATGACTGGAGCAGCTGAGCTGCAAGGCCCCAAGTGCCTAGGCTGCACACAGCACAGGGACCCTGGGCCTGGCTCACGAAACCACTTTTTTCTCCTGGGCCTGGGCCTGTGATGGGAGGAACTGCCGTGAATGTCTCTAACATGGCCTGGAGACATTTTTCCCGTGGTCCTGAGGATTAATATTAGGCTCCTTGCTACTTATGCAAATTTCTGCAGCCAGCTTGAATTTCTCCCCAGGAAATGGATTTTTCTTTTCTATTGCATAGTCAGGCTGCAAATTTTCCAAACTTTTATGCTCTGCTTCCCTTATAAAACTGAATGTATTTAACAGTACCCAAGTCACATCTTGAATGCTTTCCCACTTAGAAATTTCTTCTGCCAGATACCCTAAATCATCTCTCTCAGTTCAAAGTTCCACAAATCTCTAGGGCAGAGACAAAAAGCCACCAGTCTCTTTGCAAAAACATTACAAGAGTTGCCTTTACTGGGGTTCCCAAGTTCCTCATCTCCATCTGAGACCACCTCAGCCTGGATTTAATGTCTGTATTGCTATCAGAGTTTTGGGCAAAGCCATTCAACAAGTCTCTAGGAAGTTCCAAACTTTCCCACATTTTCCTGTCTTCTTCTGAGCTCTCCAAACTGTTCTAGTCTCTGCCTGTTACCCAGTTCCAAAGTTACTTCCACATTTTCATGTGTCTTTTCAGCAATGCCCCATTCCCGGTATAAATTTACTGTATTAGTCTGTTTTCATGATGCTGATAAAGACATATCCGAGACTGGGAAGAAAAAGAAGTTTAATTGGACTTACAATTTCACATGGCTGATGAGGCATCAGAATCATGGTGCGAGGCAAAACGCACTTCTTACATGGCAGCAGCAAGAGAAAAATGAGGAAGAAGCAAAAGCAGAAACCCCTGATAAACCCATCAGATCTTGTGAGACTAATTCACTGTCATGAGAATAGTATGGGAAATACCAGTTCTCATGATTCAATTACTTTCCCCTGGGTCCCTCCCACAACATGTGGGAATTCTGGGAGATACAATTCAAATTCAGATTTGGGTGAGGACACAGCCAAACCATATCACTTTATTAAACTATCCTTTACTTTCATCCACATGGTTATTTCCATGAAAAACATGAAGTTCCAAGGGACTCTCTTCTATACCAGGATCTATTTTGTTTATTATACTGGGGTCATTCAGTATAATTCCTGGTACATAGTAAGTACTCAGAGAAGTTTCTTTAATTATTTTTGGCATATACAGCTTTTCCTGTCACCAAGAAAATTATCTCCAATAAACACTGAGCGTTTTCAGTATCTTATGAACAAAATTAATTCTCAATTTTATTTTCTCCTCTGTATCTTCTATTATTCAGAGTCTACTTTCCTTTACAATTTTAATAACCTTTTCATACCCATTCTGTCTTCACAACAACCCAGTTTCATTCCCAATTTATAGATCATGATGACAGAGTAAGTTACCTGCCTCAACACAGCTACTAAGGAGTAGGACTAAGGTTCACACCTTGGTCTCACCACAGGCTCAGGACTCTGCCCACATACCAGATGCCCGTGGTCATTTCTCACCTAAATATCCATTTGGCATATGTTTTGGTTTTTCTGCTCTCAAGGCAGTTCATCTGTCAGTGGGATCATAAACTTCTGCTCTTCCTGTTTCCCTTTTGATAAATTGATTTTTTCTTATATTATTGGGTAGCTAGCTTTCTGAATCTTTTGCTACTTGCCAATCAGAGATCAAATGTTGACAGGTTTCCTCTTCCCCAGACCCTTGCTTTAAACACACGGTCCTTTTACTATACAAAATTTGATGCTAGTTCTGTTTTTTTAATTTCCAGATGATTTTAATGTGAAATATATTGTATAACTTCTCTACTTGACCAAACTATTGCATTCCCTGGAGCCTCTACAAATCCTTTTTAATAGCTTCATCTATTCATCTATCAATTTCTATTGTATTGGTATGGCTCTCCAGCTCTCCTTTGCTATGTCCTTGTGTATAAAGTTCTTGAGGGTTTTTTTAGGTATTCAGCATCTATCCTTCCCTGACACTTCCTTTTCAAAGACTAACACTCATAACATTTTGTGTTTCTCTATAGGAATTATTTCAACAACAACAACAAATCTTCCCCTATGTATATGCTACATTTTGGTTATTTGTTTGAGAATTCAAGGGTTTCACAACTATCGAAATAAGTTTGAATTGACAAAAACTGGGTCATGTTTTCCTTCCACTTATAGCTTTCTTTGGAATGAATTAAAAATTATATGTCAAATGCTTACAGTTTAAAAAGCTAGGAAGATGGTGAAAGATGATTAGAAGCACATTCTGAACCCTGCAAAAGCTATATTAACACTGTAAAAAAATAGAAAAGGTACATTGTTAATTTGATTTTTTAAGGCAGCCATCATTAATTTTTACTCACCTATCTTCAGCTTTTATACATCTACACATTCAACATATATTTACTGATATCCTACTAGTTAACAATTAGCAGAAAACCTAGCCTATAAATTGGCATTCAAAAAATATCCAGTGAACTGGACTGAATTGTTTAAGCAATGAAGATGTAAATATAATGAGGATAGCATGGTGTCTTGAGCTTACAATCTGGAACGGAGGATAAGAAGGGGCTTGATATTTATTGGAGTACTGGAAATTTTTAACTTAACCTCCCATTTACTCTTAATACCTCATACTTTAAAAATAAAAATGGAAAAGTAAAATTACCTTCAGAATGCATTGGGTGAAGTAGCAGTAAGCCCAATCAATAGTGACCTAAACAAATAGGAACTTATTTTCCTCACATAACAAGAAGGTAGGTGAATTGCTGGAGATGAAATAATACACTAACAATGTCAGGAGCTGTATTTCTGGGGTCCTTTTGGTCTTTCCTTCCTGACTGTTGCCTCATAGTCATAAGATGCCTGCTGCAGTGCTAGATATCACATTCACATTCATACAGGACTAAGGTGAAAAGGAGAAGAATGGTGTCCTTTATTTTTAACTTGGTTTGGAGAATTTTATTGAAATCCTTTTTAAGCTCAGGCAGTTTTGTGGTGTAGGGGTGGCCCTTTTCTTACCATCTTCACTTTGACCTGTTTCAGCCCCAGTCATAGCTTTTTTTGTTTTATATTATTTTTATTTCAGTAGGTTTTTGGAGAACAGGTGGTGTTTGCTTACGTGGATAAGTTCTTTAGTGATGATTTCTGAGATTTTGGTCCACCCATCACCCAAGCAGTGTACACTGTACCCAATATGAAGCCTTTTGTCTCTTACCCACCTCCCACCCTTCCCGCCAAGTCCCCAAAGTCCATTGTATCATTCTTATGCTTTTGCATCCTCATAGCTTAGCTCCCACTCATAAGAGAGAACATACAATGTTTGGTTTTCCATTCCTGAGATACTTCACTTAAAATAATGGCCTCTAAATTCCATCCAGGTTGCTGCAAATACCATTATTTTGTTCCTTTTTATTGCTGAATAGTATTCCATGGTTTTTTCTTTCCATTCATTGATTGATAAGCATTTGGGCTGGTTTCATATTTTTGCAATTGCTAATTGTGCTGCTATAAACATAAATGTGCAAGGTTTTTTTTTCATATAATGACTTCTTTTCCTCTGGGTAGATATCCAGTAATGGGATTGCTGGATCAAAATGGTAGATCTACTTTGAGTTCTTTAAGGAATCTCCACACTGTTTTCCATAGTGGTTGTACTAGTTTACATTCCCACCAACAGTGTAAAAGTGTTCCATTTTCACTACGTCCACATCAACATCTTTTTTTAAAAATTATGGACATTCAGGAGTAAGGTGGTATCACATTGTGGTATTGATTTGCATTTCCCTGATAATTAGTGAAGCTGAGCATTCTTTCATATGTTTGTTGGCCATTTGTGTATTATCTTTTGAGGGCTGTCTATTCAGGTCCTGAGCCCACTTTTTGATGGGATTGTTTGTTTGTTTGTTTCTTGCTGATTTGAGTTTCTTGTAGATTCTGGATATTAGTCCTTTGTTGACTGCATAGTTTGCAAAGATTTTCTCTCACTCTGTGGGCTGTCTCTTTACTCTGCTGATTATTTCTTTTGCTGTGCAGAAGCTTTTTAGTTTAATTAAGTCCCACCTATTTATTTTTGTTTTTGTTGCATTTGCTTTTGGGTTCTTGATCATTAAGTCTTTGCCTAAGCCAGTGTCTAGAAGGGCTTTTCCAATGTTATCTTCTAGAATTTTTGTTCTTTCAGGTCTTAGATTTAAGTCTTTGATCCATCTTCAGTTGATTTTTGAATGAGGTGAGAGATGAGGATCCAGTTCCATTCTTCTACATGTGGCTTGATAATTATCTCAGCACCATTTGTTGAATAGATTGCCTTTCTCCACTTTGTTTTACCTTTCTTTCTTGAAGATAAGTTGATGTAAGCATTTGGCTTTATTTTTGGGTTTTCTATTCTGTTCCATCGTTCTATGTGCCTACTTTTATGCTGGCACTATGCTGTTTGGGTGACTACAGCCTTATAGTATAGGTTGAAGTCGGTAATATGATACCCCCAGATAGGTTCTTTTGCTTAGTTTAGCTTTGACTATGCAGGCTCTTTTTTGGTTCTATGTGTATTTTAGGATTTTTTTCTAGTTCTGTGAAGAATTATGATGGTATTTTGATGGGAATTGCATTTAATTTGTAGATTGCTTTTGGCAATATGGTCATTTTCACTATATTGAATCCACCCATCCATAAGCATGAGATATGTTTTCATTTGTTTTTTTAATTTAGGTTTTTAAAATTATACTTTAAGCTTTAGGGTACATGTGCACAACGTGCAGGTTTGTTACATATGTATACATGTGCCGTGTTGGTGTGCTGCACCCATTAACTCGTCATTTAACATTAGGTCTATCTCCTAATGCTATCTCTCCCCCCTCCCCCCACCCCACAACTGGCCCCGGTGTGTGATGTTCCCCTTCCTGTGTCCATGTTTTCATTTGTTTGTTGTGATTTCTTTCAGCAGTGTTTTGTAGTTTTCCTTGTAGAGGTCTTTCCCTTCCTTGGTTAGTATATTCCTAAGCATTTAATTTTTTCTTTGCAACTATTATAAAAGGGGTTGAGTTCTTGATTTCATTCTCATCTTGGTCGCCATTGGTGTAGAGGAGTGCTACTGATTTGTGTACATTGATTTTGTATCCTGAAACTTTACTGAATTCATCTATTAGTTCTGGGGGATTTTTGGTGGAGTCTTTCGGGTTTTCTAGGTATACAATCATATCCTCGATGAACAGTGGCAGTTTGACTTCTTTACTGATTTGGATGCCCTTTATTTATTTCTCTTGTCTGATTGCTCTGGCTAGGACTTCCAGTACTATGTTGAATAGAGGTGGTGAAAGTGGGCATCCTTGTCTTGTTCCAGTTCTTGCAGGGAATGCTTTCAAATTTTCCCCATTCAGTATAATGTTGGCCGTGGATTTGTCAGAGATGGCTTTTATC
Source organism: Hylobates moloch (assembly GCF_009828535.3). Lineage (NCBI taxonomy): Eukaryota > Metazoa > Chordata > Mammalia > Primates > Hylobatidae > Hylobates > Hylobates moloch. The sequence goes on along the minus strand of NW_026652297.1, from coordinate 12,835,611 downwards.
ACCTTAAGGTGTGTCCCTTCTATGATGATTTTACTGAGGGTTTTAATTATAAAGCAATGCTGGATTTTGTCAAATGCATTTTCTGCATCTATTGAGATGATCATGTGATTTTTGTTTTAAATTCTGTTTATGTGGTGTACCACATTTATTGACTTGTGCATGTTAAACCATCCCTGCATCCTTGGTATGAAACCCATTTGGTCATGTTGTATTTTTTTCATATGCTGTTGGATTTGGTTAGCTAGTATTTTGTTGAAGATTTTTGCAACCATGTTCATCAGGAATATTGGTCTGTAGTTTTCTTTTTTTGTTATGTCTTTTCCTGGTTTTGGTATTAGGGTGCTACTGGCTTCAAAGAATGATTTAGGGAGGATTCTCTTTCTCTATCTTTTGAAATAGTGTCAACAAGATTGGTACCAAATATTTAAATGTCTGATAAAATTCACCTGTGAATCCATGTGGTCCTGGATTTTTTTTGTCAACAATTTTTTAATTACCATCTCAATACCACTACTTGTTGTTGGTCTGTTCAGAGTTTCTGTTTCTTCCTACTTTAATCTAGGAGGGTTGTATAGTTCCAGGAATTTATCCATCTCCTCTAGGTTTTCTAGTTTGTGTGTGTAAAGGTGTTCATAGTAGCCTTGAATAATCTTTTGTATTTCTGTGGTATCAGTTGTAATATCTCCCATTTCATTTCTAATTGAGCTTATTTGGATCTTCTCTCTTGTTGGTTAATCTTGCTAACGGTCTATCAATTTTGTTTATCTTTTCAAAGAATCTGCTTTTAGTTTCACGTATCTTTTGTATTTTTTTGTTTCAATTTCATTTAGTTCTGCTCTGATCTTTGTTATTACTTTTCTTCTGCTAGGTTTGAGTTTGATTTGTTCTTCTTTCTCTAGATCCTTGAAGTATGACCTTAGATTGTCTATTCGTGCTCTTTCAGACTTTTTAATGTAGGCTTTTAATGCTATGAACTTTCCCCTTAGCACCACTTCTGCTATATCCCAGAGGTTTTGATAGGTTTTGTCACCAATATCAAAGAATTTTTTAACCTCCATCTTGATCTCATTGTTGACCCAATGATCATTCAGGAGGAGGTTATTTAATTTCCATGTATTTGCATGGCTTTGATGGGTCCTTTTGAGTTGATTTCCAATTTTATCCCACTGTGTCTGAGAGAGTACTTGGTATAATTTCAATTTCCTTAAGTTTATTAAGACTTGTCATGTGGCCTATCATGTGGTCTATCTTGGAGAATGTTCCGTGTGTTGATGAATACAATGTATATTCTGCATTTGTTGGGTAGAATGTTCTGTAAATATCTGTTAAGTCCATTTGTTCTAGGGTATAGTTTATTGTTTCTTTGTTGACTTTCTGTCTTGAAGACCTGTCTAGTTCTGTCTGGGGAGTACTGGAGTCCCTCACTATTACTGTATTGCCATCTATCTTATTTCTCAGGTCTAGTAGTAATTGTTTTATAAATTTCGGATCCCCAGTGTTAGGTGTTATATTTAGGGTTGTGATATTTTCCTGTTGGACTAGTCCTTTTATTATTATATAATGTCCCTCTTTGTCTTTTTTTACTATTTTTGTTTTAAGGTCTGTCTTGTCTGATATAAGAATGGCTACTCCTGGCTGGGTGCAGTGGCTCACACCTGTAATCCCAGCACTTTGGGAGGTCGAAGTGGGTGGATCACGAGGTCAGGAGATCGAGACCATCCTGGCCAACATGGTGAAATCTCATCTCTTCTAAAAATACAAAAATTAGCCAGGCATGGTGGCACGTACCTGTAATCCCAGCTACTCAGGAAGCCGAGACAGGAGAATCACTTGAACTAGGGAGTTGGAGGTTGCAGTGAGCTGAGATCATGCCACTGCACTCCAGCCTGGTGGCAAAGTGAGACTTTGTCTCAAAAAAAAAAAAAAAAAAAAAAAGAATGGCAGAATGGCTACTCCTGCTCAATTTTGGTGTCCATTTGGGTGAAATGTCTTTTTCCAACCCTTTATCTTAAGTTTGTGTAAGTCCTTGTATGTTAGGTGAGTCTCTTGAAGACAGCAGATACTTGGTAAGTGAATTTTTATCCATTCTGCCATTTTGTATCTTTTAAGTGGAGCATTAGGCCATTTAGATTCAACATTAGTATTGAGATGTGAGGTACTATTCTATTCATCATGCTAGTTGTGGCCCGAATACCTTGGGTTGTTTTTTTCATTATGTTATATTTTTATAGGTCCTGTGGGAGTTTTGCTGTAAGCATGTTCCATTTTGGTATATTTCTAGGTTTTGTTTCAAGATTTAGAGCTCCTTTTAGCAGTTCTTGTATTTCTGGCTTGGTAGTGGTGAGTTTTCTCAACATTTATTTGTCTGAAAAAGACTGTATCTTTCCTTTATTTATGAAGATTAGTTTCACTAGATACAAAACTCTTGGCTGATAATTGTTTCATTTAAGGAGGCTAAAGATAGGACCCCTATTCCTTCTAGCTTGTAGGGTTTCTGCTGAGAAATTTGCTGTTAATCTGATAGGTTTTCCTTTATAGATTACCTGATGCTTTTGCCTCACAGCTTGAAAAATTCTTTCCTTTGTCTTGACCTTAGATAACCTGATGACTATGTGTCTAGGCCATGATCTTTTTGCAACTAATTTTCCAGATATTCTTTGAGCTTTTTGTATTTGGATGTCTAGATCTCTAGTAAGGCCAGGGAAGTTTTCCTTGATTATTCCCTCAAAGATATTTTCCAAACGTTTAGATTTCTCTTCTTGGGAACACAAATTATTCTTTGGTTTAGTCATTTAACATAATCCCAAAGTTCTTGGAGGCTTTGTTCATTTTCTTCAATTCTTTTTTCTTTGTCTCTGTCACATTGGGTTAATTCAAAAGCCTTATCTTCAAGCTCTGAAGTTATTTTCTGTACTTGTTCAATTCTATTGTTGAAACTTTTCAGTGTATTTTGCATTTCTCTAAGTGTGTCCTTCGTTTCTAGAAGTTGCAATTGTTTGTATTTATGCTACCTATTTCTCTGGAGATTTTCCTATCCATATCCTGTATCATTTTTTTATTTCTTTAAATCAGTATTTATCTTTCTCTGTTGACTCCTTAATTAGCTTAATATTCAAACTTCTTAAGTCTTTTGCTGGCAATTCAGATTTCTTCTTGGTTTTTGGATCCATTGCTGGTGAGCTGGTGTGATCTTTCAGGGGTGTTAAAGAGCCTTGTTTTGTCATATTACCAGAATTGCTTTTCTGGCTCCTTCTCATTTAGGTAGACTATGTCAGAGGAAATATCTGGGGCTCATGGGCTGCTGTTCAGATTCTTTTGTCCCACCAGGTGCTCCCTTGATGTGGTGCTTTCCCCCTTCCTCTAGGGATGGAGGTTCCTGAGAGCCAGGGTTCAGCGATTCCTATTTCTCTTCTGGGTCTAGCCACCCAGTGGAGCTACCAGGCTCTGGGCTGGTATTGGGGAGTATCTGCAAATAGTTCTGTGATGCGGTCTGTTTTCAGGTCTCTCAGCCATGGATACCAACACCTCATCCAGTAGAGGTAAAAGAAGAGTGAAGTGTACTTGCTCCAGTGGAGGTAACAGGGGAGTGAAGTGGACTTTGTGTGAGACCTTTGTTGTAGTTGTTTAGTGCACTGGTTTTCTCAAATCCTAGTTGTGCTGGCCATAAAGTTGTCATGTGGACAGACTCAGCACCTCTGGTTAGCCAGGAAATTACAGGCAGTGGAATTATCTGTTGTTTTCTCCTTTCTTTGGGCAGGGTTGTTCTTTTATGAGTTGTTGTAATGTTTTGAGTTGGTTGGAGTCAGGAGGTGGCGCCTTCAAGAGAGCATCAGCTGTGGGAGTATAGGGAGGATACAAGCTTGCCCTAGGGTCACCTGGATGAGGTATTTCTCAAGTGGTAGGTGGGGCCATAGAGCTGCCAAGAGATTATCTTTTGTCTTCAGCTACCAGGGTGGTTAGAGAAAGACCATCAGGTAGGGACAGGGTTAGGCATGTCTGAGTTCAGATTGTCCTTGGATGGGGCTTGCTGAGGCCACTGTGGGGGATGGGGGTGTGGTTTGTAGACTGATGGAGTTTTAATCCCAGGGGGATTATTGCTGCCTCTGCTGCATCATACAGGTCACCAGGAAAGTGGGGGAAAGCTGGCCATGACAGGCCTCGCGCAGCTCCTATGCAGCTAGAAAGGCCAGTCTCACTCCCACCATGCCCCACCAATAGCACCAAGTTTATAGCTTGTGAGCAGGGCTGACATCTAGCCCCAGACTACATGCCACCCCTTTGAGAAAGCAAGCAGGGCTTTCAGCCCTTGCCCCTCCCTGACTGCGGTGACTTTTGTGCTCATATCTGCACTTCCCTTTGGCCCTCTATCCTGGATTCTGTCCAGGAAAATTGGCATTTGGTTGAAATTATTACAAAGTTCAGCTAGAAGTTTCCTTCTCCCTGTGGGCTTTATCCAGTTCCACTGGCAGCCCTCCCCAAGGACTTCTGTGAGATAAAGTCAAAAATGCCTTCCCTGAGCTTCCTTGGGTTCCAGAAGTGACTATAGGGCTCTTCCTTATGCTTCTTCTACATCTATATTTTGCTTGGCTCTCTAAATTCATTTTAGCTCTAGGTAAAGTTAAGTCCTTCTCCCATGATCTGGATTTTCAGGTTCCCCAGTGAGAATGTGTATTCAGTGGCAGACTTTCCCCTTCTCACACTTTGGGTACTCACAGTTTTTCTTCTGTCTCATAGTTTGCAGCAGCACACTGCTTCTTTTGAAGTCTCTGTGAATTCTTTCAGTTTTCCTGGTATGTTCCTGCGGTAGTTCTTGGAGCAAAATTTCATGATATGAGTCTCCACACACTATTCTGTTCATCCAAGTGGGAGCTGCCTTCTATGTGCCATTTTCCACCCAGTTCTCCATCCCTTTTAGTAGTAGAGAAGAAACAGATTTAACATCATAACAAATGTTTTGTATGCAATGTCTCATTTAATTAATTTTCTTCTTTTTGGAGTCAATCTTTTGGAAGTTCTTTTGGTGAGGATCTGTGTTAAAATTTCTGAGTTCTAAATGTCTGAAAATTTAGTTATTTATATGTACGACTGAATTATAGTTGGGCTGGGTGTAAAAATAATTTCAACATTATTTTTCATCAGGGTTTTGAAGATATTTCTCCACTGTCTTCTTGGATTTGATGTCGTTAAATAAAAATCTGATATCATTCAGATTATTGCACCATTGCAGTGGTATGCCTTTTTTACTTGTGGTCTCTTAAACTTCCTGTTTTTCTTTAATGGCCTGAAGTTCCATTAGCTTTCTAAGTTTCTAAGTATAGTTTTATTTTTTAACCCTGCTCTATATTTGGTAGGCTCTATAAATCTGAAAACTTCTGACCATCCCAAGCTTTGGTAAATGTTTATTATTTTTCCAAATATTGCCTGTCTTTCATTCTCTCTATCTTCCTTTTCTGCAACTCTTATTAAAATGTTTGAACTTCTTTGTCTATTGCCATTTTTTCATTGTCTTCTTTTATACTTTTGTCAAAGAATAAAAAGAGACATTCAGTTTAGTTAAAAGCACAGCTGAGGCTGGGCGCGGTGGCTCACACTTGTAATCCCAGCACTTTGGGAGGCCGAGGCGGGCGGATCATGAGGTCAGGAGATCGAGACCAAAAAATACAAAAAATTAGCCGGGTGTGGTGGCGGGCGCCTGTAGTCCCAGCTACTCGGAGAGGCTGAGGCAGGAGAATGGCATGAACCCAGGAGGCAGAGCTTGCAGTGAGCTGAGATTGCACCACTGCACTCTAGCCTGGGCAACAGAGCGAGACTCCATCTCAAAAAAAAAAAAAAGCACAGCTGAAATGTACTTGAATAAGAAGATTAAACATGTATTGATTGATTGCCAGATGACAAAGGTGAGACAGAATTTATAAAAGGAAAAATAAAACACATTTTGTGGAAAACTAAGGTGTAGTTTATGTTCAAGGTTGATGTTTCACTTAAATTGTGTGTCCTGGAGCAGCTTGACATAATAGTCAGGAAGACAGCTCAAGTTGCTTAGGGATTTTCCACAAAATCTCATGCTTTCACCCATAGAATACTTGTGGGATATTCATCTATGGGTATTGGTCCTTCTTCTTGTCCCTCTGTTGGTTTCTCCATCTCAGTTAGCTAGGATTGTGCCATTTCCCTCATTATTATTCTTCATTTTTTATTCTCTATATAATGTTCTAGAAGAATTCCTCAGCTTAACAGTTCAAAACACTGATTCACTCTTCAGCTAGCTCCATGTGCTATTTTTCAGACCATAAATTGAGGGTTCTTTTTTTCAATGGCTATTAGTAAATAGATAAAATAGACTCATGTGACTGGCAAGTTAGTGTTTGCTGTCAGCTGAAAGCTCAGCGTAGGCTGAGAATCAGGAACGTCGGCTTTTCTCCATGTGGGTCTCAACAGTGAGGTGCTTGGGCTTCATCATGGGGTGGCTTAGTTCCAAAAGCAAGCATTCCAAGAGACCCAGGTCAGAGGTGTGTTTGCTTTTATGGCTCAGCCTTAGAAGTCCCATAGCTGCCACTTCTGCCATAGCCATAAGCCTAATCACATTTAATGAATGGGACTATAAATTCCATCTCTCAGTAGGAAGAATGTCAAAGTCACATTAGAAGAAGAGAAAATTGAATATGAGATGTTTTTATGGCCACTAATAAAATAAAATCTGTCATATTGTCTCTCTTTTTGAGTGGTAATCCTCCTGAGATATGTTACCAATTTTGTGTGGATCACCAACATATCCTGTCCCCTCTTGATGGGATAGTCTCATGACAGCAACAGCTTCAGACTCACAAGGAAGATACAAAAGCTCAGAGCCCTTTGCAGCAGAATGGTAGCCTCTACTTACTGATCTGGTTTCTGTTCTGCTTTTTTTCCATTAAGAAAGACTCTCCATTTCTAGCACATAGACAATCCTCTTTGTTGTTTTAAAGCTTGGCTATGTTTTATTTATTATCATCGTGGTAATTTGGTGTATGAGTGAAAGGTTTTATTTAGTGTTTCCTCAATCCATCATACTGAACATAATTTCTTCAGGTTGTAAATTTTATTGTCCATATTTTTTAGTTAAAAATCCGAGGCCTAGAAAGGTTAAGTGACTTGCTTTAAGCTTGAGAAATTGAAACCAGTTTGACATCACAGTTACTGTGCTCTACTCCCTCTCTCTTAAAAGTTCTTGCTCATGTCCAAAATATTAGTAGAGATAAATGAGAGAGATTTCACCAACCATCCATATAAGTCAACCCCATTCCCTTCTAATCAAACCTCATATATGAAGTATTTTAGTATCATCAATACATATGGCTTATGAAACTTTGATAGCTTGAATCTAACAGTTTCTTATTCTATGATTTCGAAAGATATATGTCACCATTCTAGATAACAAATTCTTTACCAGGAAAAATTATTATTGTAACTGGTACTTATCAGGCAGCTGAATCATAGATAATCTACAAGATAATATTTTTAATAAACCTAAAACTACATGTTTAAAATGGAAAAAATTAACTACCCTCAGGGAGTTTAATCATTGTAGCTTCCCTGAAACAGGCATCATATCTTTATTATTATCTATGGACAACTAACTTACCTAAAACATACTGTTTTAACACAAATTATATTTCAAACTTGTATTGAGAATCCTCATTGGACCTTTCTTTACTATAACATCCTCCAAGTAATTTCTCTCTCTCTTTCTCTCCAATTCTCAGTGTTTTACAACCTAAAATAAAACTCCTGATTAAGCTCCCATCTGGGCCAGAGAAGGAGTTCATACATGTGTGACAGTACAACTGCAAATAAACCACAAGAAAAAGTCACACAGAAAAAATGTAAACCATGGGACTAACGTGAGAGTTAATAACATTTTATTTTGCCAAGTATATTAAAAGTCTTTTTAAAACCCCAGCGACTATCTACTATCATTTCCTAACCAAGGGCACATACACTTCTAAAGACTGGGAAAAATATAATCTCATACTTTAAACTTTATTTTTAATTGATGAATTTAAATTGTATATATTTATTATATACAAACATGTTGTTTTGAAACATGTATATATTGTGGAATGGCTAAATTGAGCTAAGTAACATATGCATTACTTCACTTTTTTGTAATGCGAACATGCAAAATCTACTCTCTTCGTGATTTTCAAGAATATACTACATTGTTATTAACTATAGTCACCATGATGTATAATAGGTCTCTTGCACTTATTCCTTCTAACTGAAATTTTGTATCATTTGACCAATATCTTCCCAATCCCCATTCCCCCCAGTCCCTGGTAACTACTATTCTGTTCTATTCTCTACTTCTATGAGCTCAACCTTTTTAGATTCCACCTGTAAGTGAGATCATGTAGTATTTGCCTTTCTGTGCCTGCCTTATTTTACTTAACATAATATCCGCCAGACTCATTCATGTTGTCACAAAAGACAGGATTTTCTTCTTTTTTAAGGTTGAATAGTATTCGTGTGTGTGTGTGTGTGTGTGTGTGTGTGTGTGTGTGTGTGACATTTTCTTTATATATTCATCCATTAATGGACACTTAGGTTGATTCTATATCTTGGCTATTGTGAGTAATGCTGCAATAAACATGGGAGTGCACATCTCCCTTCAGCATACTGATTTCATTTCCTTTGGACATATACCCAGAAGTGGGATTGCTGGAAAATATGGTGGTTCTATTTTTAATTTTTTGAGGAACCTCAATACTGCTTTCCACCATGGCTGAACTTATTTACATTACCACCAACAGCGTGCAGGAGTTCCCCTTTCTCCACATCCTCTCTAACATTTGTTATCTTTTGTCTTTTTTATAATAGTCATCCTAACAGGTGTGAGTTGGTATCTTGTTATTATTTTAATTTTCATTTCTCTAAGGATTCATACTTTAAACCTTAAACATTAAAAACTCACCATATTCTTTTTTTTCTTAATTCTCTTGCTTCCCCACAATAGAGAACTGGCTTGTGTTCAGGAACTTTTGCTCTAAGTAACACGAATACTTGTTTCTCCTCTTGTTCCAGTATTATATCAATGTAAACATCGCTCATTAGCTGTCATATCATTGTCCCTTTTCCTCTTCATACTTCTGCTACCTAGAGGTTGACTTCATGGTGAGTGGGTCTGCTGAGTCTAACTACAGTGACTGACTGCAGGACAGCTTTGCCTCACTCCCCAGGCAGTGCACTGCTCCTCCACTCACTCATGAAACATGGGGAAGCCAGTCATGTACGCCAAAAGTAACTGTACAGATTTCAGTCTGCTTAGAATTCAGTAACTCTGTGTGCTTTTGTGACTTGGACATGTATATTGTGTAATCAACAATTCATTTAGCTCAATGGCTCGTTGGTGAGGTTTGGGTAGTTTGTGTTTTTTATCCACATAAATGAAGATTTTACCGTTATCCACAGAACATACAATGTATTCCTCTACTTGGGAGCATAAGAATCTCTGAGAATCTAGGAAGATTTTCTTTAACTCTCAATGGAAAGAAGATAATAGTGAAAGGAGAAGAGGCTAGGCTTTCTTAACAAAGACATCATTCTGCTAGGTGTCAGATACTGTGCTGGGGAAACCACAGATAAGTTTCCAATTGTAGGTTGCTTGGAGAAGGCACACTGGCCATACCAGAGGGAGTATTGACTTAAGTATTGCTCCCAAGATAAACTGATGTCCTTGTTAGCTATTGTCTCCAAAAGGGAGACGTCAGTTGTAAACAAGGCACACTGTCAGAAATGTGGGAGGACAAAGTAGGTTGATCATAATTCCATCTATGTGAGAATTTTGCATTCTCAATAGAGCATCCACCATTTCCAGCTGTAGGTGCCTCATTTTTACTGGATCCCATACTAAGATTTTTGTTAGGTTGGGTCAGTGCTCCCCAAAGCATATTTCACTAGACTAGACCACAAAAGCAAGGATTCCTTGGCCAAATAAATTTGAGAAAAGATTCGTACAGCATTCTTTGCTCAAAGATTCACAATGCCCATTGGCACATTGAAAGACACAGAAAACCTGCATCAAAGAAACTTTATACCTACTTTTAACCTAAAATTTCTTAAAATAATCAGACTTCAGGACCCTTGTAACATTTAATAAATCTGGTGGAGCTGATGTCTGCACATTTCCCACCAAATCTGCCATTTATTTCATTTTCACCCCATCTGGAGATGTCCTTATTTCTACTGGTTGATCCATGTGGTGACAACAAGCAAAATTTCCCCCAGGTACAGTTGGGAGGTCTCATAATAGTCTTGAAGGACCACTAGTGTTTTGTTTTTCAGATGCTGCAATTTCACTCCTTGATCAGACGATAACATGCAGCATGTAGCATCATGTGGCATCTTTTACCATTACTTTTACATGGCATAACTATTCTTAGACGTTAACTGCAGGAGTGTAAACTACATACCACGGCAGCCCATGCAACACTGACCATGATGCTCTGCACGTATCAGCTGCTTTGAACAAATTCTTTGGATTGGGTCAAATTGACTTGTCTTTTCCACCATGAACAGGTCACACCTCACCTTTGGAGCTAATTCTGCACTAATTAGTTACAAATGTTCCCTCTCATCCTTCCTATGGGATTCCATGAAATTCAACAGCCATTTACTGAGTGTACAGCAAAAACCAAGCTCCGCTCCAAGGAGGATCCATTCTGCGCTCCTCTGGAAAAGCCCTCTCCCTCCAACTGGCAGAGGTAGCTCAGCAGTGCCCTTGCTAATTCCTTCTTTACCATGAATACTCTCCAGTGCTTGGGGGAGCAGAAAGAGAAAAGAGGAAAATAAGAGCTAAAAGAGGAAGAATGCAATAAGCTTGAGAGATACTCAGGAAAATTTGTCCCCAACCGCTTGGAGAATGCAGATCCCTTTCTAACATCCAGATATTTCACAGACTGGGGATTCACTCTGAGTATCTGTTAACTGAGAATATGTGGAACAGAAAATACTAAATTCAGTAACGATTTGAAACAGGATGCTTTCATTGGCAAGACACAGAAATTCACACGCACCTGGCTTTAACAATATGGATATTATTATTTTTTTATCTCATACAACAGAAAGTCCACAGGAAGAAATTCATAGAGGGCTGACTCACCAGATCAGCATTGTCATCCTGAACCCAGGGTCTTCCCTTCATGCCACTCTGCATCCTCACTATGAGTCTCATGCTCAGACTGTCAGAACAACAGCAGTGACACTCCAGCTGTCACATTCAGACACATATCTGAAAGGTAGGAGTCCATCTCTTCCCATAGTTCTGTCTTAGAAAAAGGAAATTGTCCCCAGGAACCTCCTGAAAACCTTTCCCTCGAATTTCTTTGGCCTAAATATATATGCATGCCTATATATATTAGCATGGGCTAATCAGGAACAAAGATTAGAATTAGACAGACAGATGAGGATTACTCCTAAAAATGGGAGTAGAGTCAATTTAACTCAGGTTCTTAGATGCAAGGAAAGGGAGTAGATGCCTGGGGAAAAACTGGGATTCTGTTAAGAAGAAGGAAGGAACACACATTGGGTAAGCAACAATAGTGTCTATCACATTCTTTTAAGTAAATCCATAGTTCACGAACATGCATTTGAAAAATAGAAGTGAATAAGTGGCACTTTTAATGGCAAAAACCACAGGTATTTTTGTAACAACCTAACATCCCTGAAGCCCTTTGTAGATACCCCTTTAACTGATGTCTCATGGTTTCATTGTCCACGACTGTGTGTTGTGCTCATCCCTAAATGCAAAGGAGGCTATGAATATGTGCATGTGCCATTTATAGCCTCTGGAGTAAAAGGTGGGCTTTGCCAGCAAAACACATGACAGTGGGTATGTCCTGATCCGTGTAAGGTATTCTTATAAACTCCTTGTTAAAATTCTGTGCCCAAGGAAAAGAGAGGAGAAAGTCACCAAGATGATTTGGATGAGACTGCTGGTTATTCTCTAGCATCCTCTCTTCCCTTCCTCCACACTTATGGAATATTTGGGGCAGCACATGTCTGCCCAAAACAAAGGCTGCAATTCCCAGCCTCCTTCACAGCCAGGTGGGTTTTGTGACTCTGGTCTGGACAATGAAATTGAGCAGACGTAGTATGTGTAACTTAGCGGGTGAGAGTCAGAAGGCTTTTTGGAACCGCAATAAGAAGAAGGAAAAATAAAGAAATAACAACATTTTATTCTGTTTCTATTTTGTTCTCAGCCAGGTCTGTTGCTTAGATGCTACTTCATTTTTTGTCTTCGTGTCAACCTGTAAGGAAGGCATTATCATCTCCATTTTATGGCTTAGGAAACTGAAGCTCAAATATACATTTGGAGCTGACATTAAAGACAGAGGGAGTCATGTAAGAGAGGCAAGATTATTTCCTTTAGTAACTGTCCTTTTGTTTCAGTGTATTTCCTTCTCCTCTCCTGTCCTCTCTCACAGGTGTCTTGAGGGTCTTTTCCCCTCCCCCAGCTACTCTCATAGTTGTCAGAGTCATTCAGTTGGTGAGTAACCGCAAAGACCAAGTGCCTCAAAGCAAAAGACAGAGGTTTGGGGTGCTTGTTTGCCCAGAGAGGATTTTCTTTTACCCAAAATAAGATTAGACCCAGTAGAATAAAAGGGAGGAAGAGGATGAGCAGGGCAACTGTGATGCTTGGGAAGGAAGTGAAAATTTAGTTCTACTGGAGGGTGGATTGGTGAAGTCTCAATGACCAGGGAGCTGGAAGCAAGTTGAATCATGCTCAGTGACAACAACCTGAGGACCCTTCCAGGTATTCTGCACCCCCACTGGCCCACCATTTACACAAAACCCACTACCTAACAGTCCTAATACCTTAGGGTGGCAGGTGGCCAGAAAGGAAAGGCTCTCCCCTAACCAAAGGGGGCCTGGGGAAAACCAATTGGATATATCTCTACAATCCATGTCATGAAGGTAGCTTAGCACAGGAGTGACATGTGGAGTGTTGAGTTCGGTTTTAAAATAGATATCTAGTAATTGTGCAGAGTAGTTGAAAACAAAGAGAAACTCTTGTCAGTTCAGGTATGAAGAGACAAACACAAAAGATGGGAAAGAAAAAGGAAGGATAAATTGGTAGGCATTAAAAAGAAAGACTAGACAAGGCTCAGTGGTTAGCAGCATATGAGAGAAGGAAGAGGAGGAGGAGGGCTGGGAGTATTGGAGTTCTCATGGACCCCAATGAGAAGGGTGAGTGACGCTATTATAGGCTGAAATAAAGAAGGAGAAAGAATGAGGGTCAGCATCTAAGGAAAAATAACTTCTGCTTTGGACATAAGGAATTAGAAGCAATGTCTGAACGCCTATCTGGAAATGCCCACTAAGCACAGAAACAGTTCAGGAACTTGGAAAAGATATCAGAGCAGAAGACAGATCTAAGTCCATTTAGCAGGCATCTGTTGAGCTATTGGGTAAAAGACTGTGAAGTGTCCTGGATACAAGATTAACAAGATTGTTATTGGCCAGAAGCTCATCTGATCTCAGCTGGTAGGTTTTCAGTACATGACTGGGCTTTCCCAGGGGTAAAAAAGTGAAAAGAGAGGAGTCAGAGGGCTGAGGTTAGGACCTTTTGGAGGGGAACATTTATAGGATGGAGAGACACTCCAAGTGCTGTAAGGCAATCAAGGGAAAGAAGAGCTGAGTAAAGACCTGCTTTTGCAATCAGGAGGACCTGGATGCCTTTGCTAGTTCACTTTTGATAATCTGTAGGAGCAGGGAATCGAATGAAGAATATTAGGATTGAAGTTACAGGAAAGATATGGAGCCAGAGGCATGGACTTTTCATTCTAGACATTGGGAGCTGTGCCCACTATTCCTGGAAACTCAGTACAGCTCATTTCTATTCCTACTGGAGTACAAAACCAAGGAATATTTTAAAAAGGGAAGAGGGACCATAGGAGGTACACTGAGGATATAGCACAGTCAGCTTGCCTTTTGCCTTAGGACAGGAGAAACCAGTGCCCATCCCTAGGCAGAAAGGATGAAGTATTTACAGAAGGCATATTAATATAAAGGGTCCACGCTCTAGAACAGGGAGAGGATACAGGAGTGATGCAACAGTGGTAGAGGAAACTTTGGAGAAAAAGGAGGGTACTTCCTTTGAGCCTGGGAGAGAAAGGAAAGATGGGGAAGAACAAGCCATGTTTAGGCATGGAGAGGGGCTAAAAGAGACCTCACAGTTTTACCTGGCTGAAATCTGATGGATCTTTAGTGCAGCCCCACCAAAGTAAGTGTAGTCAGAACAACAGATGAGAAAAGAACTGCTAAGCAGCCACAGTCAGCTGGAACTGGATGGGCAAATTCAGCACAATTGTCTCTGAGGAGATACAACCCCAAATCCCACTGGGGCCAACACCATGTATTTCCAGCAGTTGTAAAGGAAGAGCAGTATCTACCATCCCAAGGTCATTACAGGGAGAAACTCAGCACAGCTCATTCCTATTCCTCCTGGATTGCAAAACTGAGGGATTATTTATACAGCAAGCAGATGCCAACCCAAATAAACTGGTCAGTAAAAATAATCACAATTGTACTACATTAAAGTATGTGAAAATAGAGTATAGCCGAACAGAAAATCCATAAAAAGAAGATTCAGATGTGCATACCAAAAGAGCTTCAGCTCCTATACATAAAAACTTAGCTGTGATTGTATAATTCAGCTAAGTCCAATTCCGGGCAAAACCTGAGAAGTAGGGAGGATTGGGTAGGAGGCTTTGCTATCACATAGGGAGCATTTGGTTGCACAGACAAAAAAGCCTAACTAGAGAGGACTTAAACAATAAGAAAAATGAATTTTCTCACACATAAAGAAGTTTTAAAGTTGAGTTTCAAGGTTGGTTAATTTAGCAACTCTATAAAGTTACCAAGAAACAAGAATTTCCCCTTTCACCGCTCCCCATCCTCATCTTACTGACACATTCTCTTAAGCCATTTCCTCTCATGGTCTAGAGGGGGCCACCCTAGTTACAGTGGTGAAGTGGTGAAATGCAGACAGCGACATCCCAAAACAGGGAAACTGAAGATCCATTCCTTTTGTGCAACTCTTCTGAAGAGCAAGGAAAACTTTTGCCAGAGCCCCACCCCAGAACAGACTTCTGCTCATTAGCCAGACTGGGTCATATGTCCACCTTTAAATCAATCACCGGCGAGCAGATGAAGTGTCTATTATTGATTTAATCAAGCAACCCCTGGGAAATGGATAGTGAAAAATATTAAAGTTCTATTAATAAGAAAGAATAGGGGAAATTACTGTTGGCTGAGCAGTCTGCATTGTCTGTCACAGATTTTGTGTTAGCAAGTCAGAGAATCATGATAGGATGGTTTACAAATGAGGAGGAGGTTCTATGCCGTCCACCAAGGCAACAAAAGAATTTCAGGGTTTTTGACCTAGTTACTCAGCTCCAATCCATTTTCACATATCCAAAAAACATGCTCTCCATTTAGACATCTTTAAACAAGTATTTCAGTAGCACTGCCTGATAGAATAGGATCAGACAGACCTAGCTACATATTTTCACCCAATGACACACACATACATAAGTGACCTTGGCCAAGCCATTCCAAGGTGGCTTACTTTTCTCATAATCTTGTGTCTGCTGTGAAGATTAATAAACAAAGGATCCCAGTGTGTAATAAGTACTATGAAATACAAGGATTGCGATTATCTTCTATATTATAATCCAAGAATTATAAATAGACTGCCCTGATTTATAGTCTAGGCTAATCATTGCTAAAATTATTCTACTGAATTTAGCTCTTGAATATAGGTTGATAAGGGAATCAATCCACTCTAGCATCATAAATACCAACCTAAAGGTATTTTTAGCAAAGAACTGCTGAAAGATATATCCAGTTAAAACCATAATAACAGACCAAAATAAGCCCTTGTCAGCAGACCAGACATTCTACTTTCTGATAAAAGTAAGTTCTTAGGGGAATTTATTGAAATAAATGTAACATTAGCAAAGACATTGCACTTGCTTACACATAATAAATAAGGACTGTAAATAAGTAGAGAGTAACTTCCAATTTTTTCCCATCTCTCTTCATCTATATATAACTCTCATTCTGAACTTCATAAAGTCCCACTTTTAATCTCACATCTCATCTCCTAAATGTACTATTTTGGTTGCCCATCCAATAGATTACCAGTCTCTCATTCTGACATCCAATGCCATTAGCATCTGGTCCACCTTACTTTTCACTTTTTCCCAGCTCGTGTGAGAACCTCATCCCGTCTCTATAACATGCTCCCAATGTGCACATCTTCCCACCTCAACTACTTCCTTCCCTCCCCTCAGCCTATTCAACCCATTCATATTTTCTTGAAAGAAGAAAGTCAAGGCCCCTGCTTCAGGCAGCCATCTGTGAAGATCCAGCTCTCAAGGATCTACACAGTTCTCCTCTGCCTCCTACTACACTTAGGTTCCATCCAAGTCTACACTTGGTTATAGCAAGGACAGTCAGGATAGAAATGGTGAGGGCTCTTGAGTCACACAACACCTGAATTCAAATCCTGGATGCACCACTTACTAGCTCTATGGCTTTGGGAAAATCCTGTCTAACCTTTTTGATCCTCAGTTTTCTCATCTTCAAAATGGGTATAATAACATATCTCTCTACCTAGGTCTGTTGCAAATTAAATAAAACAATGTGTGTAAAAAGTTTATGCATAATACATGGGACATGAGATCAGTAAAGAAGAGTTCAATTATTGTTGGCTGCTATCTGCTACAATTGCCTGCTCTCAAATTTCAGTCTTGCCTCACTGGTCCAACTGAAATCTCTACAGACAATGACCAGGGTGGACAAGTCCCTTGCCCTTCTCAACTTTCTCCATCAAGTCCTGTTGGGCCCTCACCACCTAGTATGAGGAGGCTTTGACAGGTTTGGATCATGACTGAACGTTTGTTCCTGCACAAGCTCATGTTCTCACCAATAACCCACTCTAGAATCAGAGACGAGAGGTCTTCCAGGTCCCAAGGCCAGGGATGTTTTAGATACAGTGTTTCCCTTCTACATTTTTAGAGAGAGTTCCATATACCACTTCTGAGAGAGCAGGACTGCCAACAGGGCAGCATGAGGGCACTGGCTCTTAGCAGGGAGGGAAGAAAGAATGTTAAGAGGTAAGATGGAGAGAAGTTCAGAAAGTTAGAAATAGGTGGTCAGAGCCAAGAGAAGGAGCAAAAGTGAAGACAGGACACAGAAACCATGAGGGATAAAACCTGAGAAAAGACAGGACACAAAAATGGGCTTCAAAATGAGAGAGAAGTGAAGAGAGATCCCAGGCACCAGGCACAGAGCAACCATTCCAGATTGGAGCAGCAGGACTTGAGGACTGCTGAGGACTGCCATTATCATGCCATCTCTTCAACCTGATGAAAATACTGGAAGATACAATCAACAAAACATGGGAGTAAGATGAGAAAGGGGAAGATGTGAGAAACTGAAATAAGAAAGTCAACCCAAAAGGAAAAAGCTTCCAGAAAGGATGTCTCCAAGAAACAGACTGGGATAGTAGATTATCTGATATGACTTACTTTGTAGAAAATTGTGTGACAGGCTATGGGAAAGTGTGAGAAGAATCACTAACAGCTACAAAGCAAATCAAGTAAGTGGAAAATGGGGCAATGTTTAGAAAGTAGGAAAGGAAAATAGTCATAATACATTGCAATGCTCAACTGTGAATATTTGCATAGGTATAATAATGTAAACATTGCTAATTAAACCAAAGAGAAAAACTGTACTAGAACTACATTGGAAGGGTGAAAGAGGGGAAGCAGAGGGGATAGAAGGATGAGAGATCTAAATGATGGTTTTTTTTTTGTACAATTCTGCCAAAAGGTAGCTGTGATCCTGTCAGGAAGCAATGAAATCAGTGAGTGTGATTTAGATTATGGAGTTCTGCTGCTTACAAAGCTCTTCCCAGTCTGTTATCTAGTTGGAGCTTGTGGTGGGCAGCCCTCAAGATGGCCTCCAAAGATCCTTGCTCATGGTATCCACATCCTTGTGTAGACCTCTCCCACACTGTACCAGGCTTCTGTCTTGGTACAGGCTTGGTCACTCACAGACCATTTGCACAATGGAAATCAAGCTGCCTAGTTAAGAGCAATCTTTACAGAAAGGCTCATGTGTTGAGAAACTGAAGCCTCTTGCCAACAGCCACAGGAGTGAGCTTGGAATCAGATCCTCCAGCTAAGTCAAGCCTTCAAATGACTGCAGCCCTGGAGACATCACGATTTGTTCCCTTGTAAGAGACCTTGAGTCACAATCTCCCAACTAAACTACTACCTGATTCTTGACCCTCAGAAACCATATGACATAATAAATATTTGCTGTTTTAAGCCACTAAGTTTTAGGGTAATTTGGTACATAACAATAGATAACTGATACAGGGAATGACAGACCACCAGTGTGGTGGTTATCCCCATTTAGCAGGAAGAAAATGGAGGCCAAGAGAAGTTAGTAATTTGCCCTGAGTCTCACAGTAATTGGCAGACTTAGGTCTTGAACTCCATTTTTATAGTTCTTTCTGCTTAACCATCAGCTGACTCAGCAAATATTTCACTGTCTTATGAGATAAAATGTTACATGCTGTTGGTCTTCAGAACATGGAAAATGGTGCTTGAAAGAAAAAACAGGTGGGATTCTGTTCCAAGATGGCCGAATAGGAAGCGCTCCGGTCTGCAGCTCCCAGCAGGATCAAAGCAGAAGATAGGTGATTTCTGCATTTCCAACTGAGGTACATGGTTCATCTCACTGGGGCTGGTTGGACAGTGGGTGCAGCCCATGGAGAGTGAGCTAAAGCAGGGTGGGGTGTCACCTCACCCAGGAAGCACAAGGGGTAAGGGGATTTCCCTTTCCTAGCCAAGGGAAGCCATGACAGACTTGACCTGGAAAAACGGGACACTCTTACCCAAATACTGCACTTTTCCCATGGTCTTAGCAACCAACAGACTAGGAGATTCTCTCTCGTGCCTGGCTCAGCAGGTCCCACACCCACTGAGCATTCCTCACTGCTAGCGCAGCAGTCTGAGATCAACCTGTGAGGCTGCAGCCTGGCTAGGAG
The DNA here is from genome assembly GCF_009828535.3 of Hylobates moloch. NCBI lineage: Eukaryota > Metazoa > Chordata > Mammalia > Primates > Hylobatidae > Hylobates > Hylobates moloch. The sequence continues at coordinate 12,816,509 of NW_026652297.1, read as the reverse complement.
AGGGGTGTCCACCATTGCTGAGGCTTGATTAGATAAACAAAGCAGCCAGGAAGCTTGAACTGGGCAGAGTCCACTGAAGCTCAGCAAGGCCTACTCCCTCTATAGACTCCACCTCTGTAGGCAGGGCATAGCTGAACAAAAGGTAGCAGAAACTTCTGCAAACTTAAACGTCCCTGTCTGACAGCTCTGAAAAGAGCAGTGGTTCTCCCAGCATGGTGTTTGAGCTCTGAGAATGGAGAGACTGCCTCCTCAAGTGGGTCCCTGACCCCCGTGTACCCTAACTGGGAAAAACTTCCCAGTAGGGGCCAACAGACACCTCATACAGGTGGGTGCCCCTCTGAGACAAAGCTTCTAGAGGAATGATCAGGCAGCAATATTTCCTGTTCTGCAATATTTGCTGTTCTGCAGCCTCTGCTGGTGATACCGAGGCAAACAGAGTCTGGAGTGGAATTCCAGCAAACTCCAACAGACCTGCAGCTGAGAGACGTGATTGTTAGAAAGAAAACTAACAAACAGAAAGGAATAGCATCAACATCAACAAAAAGGACATCTACACCAAAACCCCATCTCTAGGTCACCAACATCAAAGACCTAAGGTAGATAAAACCACAAAGATGGGGAGAAACCAGAGCAGAAAAGCTGAAAATTCTAAAAACCAGAGCACCTCTTCTCCTCCAAAGGATCACAGCTCCTCACCAGCAATGGAATAAAGCTGGACAGAGAATAACTCTGACAAGTTGACAGAAGTAGGCTTCAGAAGGTCAGTAATAACAAACTTCTCTAATCTAAAGGAGCATGTTCTAACCCATCACAGGAAGCCAAAAACCTTGAAAAAAGGTTAGAAGAATGGCTAACTGGAATAAACAGTGTAGAGGAGACCTTAAATGACCTGATGGAGCTGAAAACCATGGCACTAGAACTTCGTGATGCATGCACAAGCTTCAATAGCTGATTTGATCAAGTGGAAGAAAGAGTATCAGTGATTGAAGATCAAATTAATGAAATAAAGTGAGAAGACAAGGTTAGAGAAAAAAGAGTAAAAAGAAATGAACAAAGCCTCCAAGAAATATGGGACTATATGAAAAGACCAAATCTACGTTTGACTGGTGTACCTGAAAGTGATGGGGATAATGGAACCAAATTGGAAAACACTCTTCAGGATATTATCCAGAAGAACTCCTCCAACCTAGCAAGGCAGGCCAACATTCAAATTCAGGAAATACAGAGAACACCACAAAGATACTTCTCCAGAAGAGCAACCCCAAGACACATAATTATCAGATTCACCAAGGTTGAAATGAAGGAAAAAATGTTAAGGACAGCCAGAGAGAAAGGTTGGGTTACCCACAAAGGGAAGCCTATCAGACTAACAGCAGATCTCTCGGCAGAAACCCTATAAGCCAGAAGAGAGTGGGGGCCAATATTCGACATTCTTAAAGAAAAGAATTTTCAACCTGGAATTTCATATCCAGCCAAACTAAGCTTCCTAAGTGAAGGAGAAATAACATCCTTTACAAACAAGCAAATGCTGAGAGATTTTGTCACCACCAGGCCTGCCTTATAAAAGCTCCTGAAGGAAGCACTAAACATGGAAAGGAAAAACCAGTACCGGCCACTGCAAAAACATGCCAAATTGTAAAGACCATTGATGCTATGAAGAAACTGCATCAATTAATGGGCAAAATAACCAGCTAACATCATAATGACAGGATCGAATTCACACATAACAATATTAACCTTAAATGTATATGGGCTAAATGCCCCAATTAAAAGACACAGACTGGCAAAGTGGATAAAGAGTCAGGACCCATCAGTATGCTGTATTCAGGAGACCCATCTCATGTGCAGAGACAAGCATAGGCTCAAAATAAAGGGATGGAGGAAGATCGACCAAGCAAATGGAAAGCAAAAAAAGAGCAGGGGTTGCAATCCTAATTTCTGATAAAACAGACTTTAAACCAACAAAGATCAAAAGAGACAAAGAAGGCCATTACATAATGGTAAAGGGATCAATTCAACAAAAAGAGCTAACTATTCTAAATATACATGCACCCAATACAGGAGCACCCAGATTCACAAAGCAAGTCCTTAGAGACCTATAAAGAGACTTAGACTCCCACACAATAATAATGGGAGACTTTAACACCCCACTGTCAATATTAGACAGATCAATGAGACAGAAGGTTAACAAGGATATCCAGGAATTGAACTCAGCTCTGCACCAAGTGGACCTAATAGACATCTACAGAACTCTCCACCCCAAATCAACAGAATATACATTCTTCTCAGCACCACATCAAACTTATTCTAAAATTGACCACATAATTGGAAGTAAAACACTCCTCAGCAAATGTAAAAGAACAGAAATCACAACAAACTGTCTCAGAACACAGTGCAATCACATTACAACTCAGGATTAAGAAAATCACTCAAAACTGCACAACTACATGGAAATTGAACAACCTGCTCCTGAATGACTACTGGGTAAATAACGAAATGAAGGAAGAAATAAAGATGTTCTTTGAAACCAATGACAACAAAGACGCAACATACCAGAATCTCTGGGACGTATTTAAAGCAGTATGTAGAGGGAAATTTATAGCACTAAATGCCCACGAGAGAAAGCAGGAAAGATCTAAAATTGACACCCTAACATCACAATTAAAAGAACTAGAGAAGCAAGGGCAGACAAATTCAAAAGCTAGCAGAAGGCAAGAAATAACTAAGATCAGAGCAGAACTGAAGGAGATAGAGACATAAAAAACCCTTCAAAAAATCGATGAATCCAAGAGCTTGTTTTCTGAAAAGATCAACCTAATTGATAGACCACTAGCAAGAATAATAAAGAAGAAAAGAGAGAAGAACCAGATAGATGCAATAAAAAACAATAAAGGGGATATCACCACCGATCCCACAGAAATACAAACTACCATCAGAAAATACTATAAACACCTCTACGCAAACAAACTAGAAAATCTGGAAGAAATGCATAAATTCCTGGACACATACACCCTCCCAAGACTAAACCATGAAGAAGCTGAATCTCTGAATAGACCAATAACAGGCTCTGAAATTGAGGCAATAATTAATAGCCTACCAACCAAAGAAAGTCCAGGACCAGATGGATTCATAGCCGAATTCTACCAGAGGTAGAAGGAGGAGCTGGTACCATTCCTTCTGAAACTATTCCAATCAATAGAAAAAGAGGGAATCCTACCTAACTCATTTCATGAGGTCAGCATCATCCTGATACCAAAGCCTGGCAGAGACACAACAAAAAAAGATAATTTTAGACCAATAACCCTGATGAACATCGATGTGAAAATCCTCAATAAAATACTGGCAAATCAAAACCAGCAGCACATCAAAAAGCTTATCCCCCATGATCAAGTTGGCTTCATCCCTGGGATGCAAGGTTGGTTCAACATACACAAATCAATAAATATAATCCATCACATAAAGAGAACCAATGACAAAAACCACATGATTATCTCAACAGATGCAGAAAAGGCCTTTGACAAAATTCAACAGCCCTTCATGCTAAAAACTCTCAATACATTAGAGATTGATGGAATGTATTTCAAAATAATAAGAGCTATTTATGACAAACCCACAGCCAATATCATACTGAATGGGCAAAAACTGGAAGCATTCCCTTGGAAAACTGGCACAAGACAAGGATGCCCTCTCTCACCACTCCTATTCAACATAGTGTTGGAAGTTCTGGCCAGGGCAATCAGGCAAGGGAAAGAAATAAAGGGTATTCAATTAGGAAAAAAGGAAGTCAAATTGTCCCCGTTTGCAGATGACATGATTGTCTATTTAGGAAACCCCATCATCTCAGCTCAAAATCTCATGAAGCTGTCAAGCAACTTCAGCAAAGTCTCAGGACACAAAATCAATAGGCAAAAATCACAAGCATTCCTGTACACTAATAACAGACAGAGAGCCAAATCATGAGTGAACTCCCATTCACAATTGCTACAAAGAGAATAAAATACCTAGGAATACAACTTACAAGGGATGTGAAGGATCTCTTCAAGGAGAACTACAAACCACTGCTCAACAAAATAAAAGAGGACAAAAAGAAATGGAAAAGCATTCGATGCTCATGGATAGGAAGAATCAATATCATGAAAATGGCCATACTGTCAAAGGTAATTTATAGATTCAATGCCATCCCCATCAAGCTACCAATGACTTTCTTCACAGAATTGGAAAAAACTACTTTAAAGATCATATGGAACCAAAAAGGAGCCTACATTGCCAAGAAAATCCTAAGCAAAAAGAACAAAGCTGGAGGCATCATGCTACCTGACTTCAAACTATACTACAAGGCTACAGTAAACAAAACAGTGTGGTACTAGTACCAAAACAGATACGTAAACCAATGGAACAGAACAGAGGCCTCAGAAATAACACTACACATCTACAACCATCTGATCTTTGACAAATCTGACAAAAACAAGCAATGGGGAAAGGATTCCCTATTTAATAGATGGTCCTGGGAAAACTGGCTAGCTATATGTAGAAAGCTGAAACTGGGTCCCTTCCTTACACTTTATACAAAAATTAATTCAAGATGGATTAAGACTTAAATGTTAGACCTAAAACCATAAAAACCCTAGAAGAAAACCTAGGCAATACCATTCAGGACATAGGCATGGGCAAGGATTTCATGTCTAAAACACCAGAAGCAATGGCAACAAAAGCCAAAATAGACAAATGGGATCTAATGAAACTGAAGAGCTTCTGCATGGCAAAAGAAACTACCATCAGAGTGCACAGACAACCTACAGAATGGGAGAAAATTTTTGCAATCTACCCATCTGACAAAGGGCTAATATCCAGAATCTACAAAGAACTTAAACAAATTTACAAGAAAAAAAACCCCATCAAAAAGTGGGCAAAGGATATGAACAGATGATTCTCAAAAGAAGACATTTATGCAGCCAACAGACACATGAAAAAATGCTCATCATCACTGGTCATCAGAGAAATGCAAATCAAAACCACAATGAGATACCATCTCACACCAGTTAGAATGGCGATCATTAAAAAGTCAGGAAACAAGAAATGCTGGAGAGGATGTGGAGAAATAGGAACACTTTTACACCATTGGCGGGAGTATAAATTAGTTCAACCATTGTGGAAGACAGTGTGGTGATTCCTCAAGGATCTAGAACTAGAAATACCATTTGACCCAGTGATCCCATTACTGGGTATATACCCAAAGGATTATAAATCATGCTACTGTGAAGACACATGGATAGGTATGTTTATTGCGGCACTATTCACAATAGCAAAGACTTGGAAACCAACCCAAATATCCATCAGTGATAGACTGGATTAAGCAAATGTAGCAAATATACATCATGGAATTCTATGCAGCCATAAAAGAGGATGAGTTCATCACATGGACACAGGAAGGGGAACATCATACACTGGGGCCTGTTGTGGGGTGGGGGTGGGAGGGGGATGGCATTTGGAGATATACCTAATGTTAAATGACGAGTTACTGGGTGCAACACACCAACATGGCACATGCATACATATGTAACTAACCTGCACGTTGTGCACACGTACCCTAAAACTTAAAGTATAATTAAAAAAAAAAAAGGATGAGTTCAGGTCCTTTGCAGGGACATGGATGAAGCTGGAAACCATCATTCTCAGCAAACTTTCACAAGGACAGAAAACCAAACACCACATCACATGTTCTCACTCATAAGTGGGAATTGAACAATGAGAACAATTGGACACAGGACAGGAACGTCACACACTGGGGTCTGTTGGGGGCTGGGGGGCTCGGGGAGGGATAGCATTAGGAGAAATATCTAATGTAAATGACAATTTGATGGGTGCAGCAAACCAACATGGCACATGTGTACCTATGTAACAAACCTGCACATTGTGCACATGTACCCTAGAAGTTAAAGTAAAAGAAAGAAAGACAGAAAGAAAAAGAAAGAAAGAAGAAAGAAAGAAAGAAAGAAAGAAAGAAAGAAAGAAAGAAAGAAAGAAAGAGAGAGACAGGTGTATGAAAATAAGCACTGTTAATGTAGCACTTTTTGGAACTGCCAACTGCCCTAATATTTCTTGCTATTTAGGCTGAGAGCAGAGGCAGGTGCCACAAAAAATAAAAAAGGAAGTGTTATTCGGATCCTTGACTGGGTCTTGTTGCCAGCGTTTGGTCTTACCCTCTGCATTGAATAATTTGTGATAAAACTGGCAAGAGAATGTATGCTTCGATAACTTGGCCGATTGCATTAGGCAAACGCAGAGCCTTAAAGAGTATTGTGTATGATAAAAGCTGACCAAGGATTCTTACCTTAGAAGAATGGGGTTAGGGGAGCCCTAATGCATGAGAAACACCTGAATACAATAAAACTTGAGGCAGAGGCACACAATATTGGCACTCTTTTGGCTTTTATTCACAGAAACAAAATGTGTCTTTTCTGATCTTATAACCACTGGGAATTTTTTTTTAATCTTAAGAAACCTCATTAGCAATAAGAAACCTCATATACAAATCCTATATTTCTCAGGCTGAGATATTCAAGATGCCTAAATGTGGACTCAGTTTCTCTGGAAAGGGTCAACTCAGAGGTTCGGGAGGGAAGTATAACTCCACTTGACAGGAAGTGGGAAAAGTCAGTCAGACGGACAGTGGTCTGCTAATACCTATTGGGTATAGATGGATATGTCCCTCCTTGTTTTATTCCTTAGTTTCCTAAGGGAACAGGAGACTGTAAGAGGAGTTCAAAGCATTTAGCAGGGGTTCCCTTGCTCTTTAAAGCATGGTCAGGCAGCTGATCCCAAGGCCAGTAAAAGACAAACAAACAAAAAACTGTCAATTTAAAAAGTTTCTGTCCTATGGCTACAGGTGACATTCCTCCATAAGTAGAATGTCCAATAATCAATATTTCTTTGTAAGTGATTGTTAGGGTTATTGTGAAATAATTCTGGTGAGTCTGATTATAACGATTTCTCAGTACATTTAGAATAAAACCCAAATCCCTTATGGAGTTTACAAAGCCCTGGATAATCTGGGCCCCACCAATCTCATCCAGCCTTTTCCTTATACTCTCCAGGGTCATGGCCAGGGTTCAGCCACACTGGCTCTTTAATTCCTTTGCAGCTTCAGCAGTTCTTCTCCAGGTAGTGGAGTTTCCTGCTCCCGCTGCCTGGAATGACCTCTGCTCTGTGTCCTCTTCCTTCAGAAGGCTGGCTCCTCCCAGGTCCCTGACTGCCAATGGAAATTAGACCACCTTTCTTTGTCCACCCCAGTTTCATCATCCTGATTTACTTCTTAGCACATACCACTATCGGAAGTTACCTGCTCATATTAAAAGACAAAGTAATATTATCTGACCAATTATTGAGCAGTTTCTATATGTCCAACACTATTCTAAGGATGTTTCTCATATTAAATCATTTCGTTCTGATAATAATTCCTTATCTCTGTTTTACAGTTCAGGAAGCGAGGACACAGACAGGCTAAGCACCTTGCTTTAAGTGACACAACTACTTGGTGGCTGAGCCAGGAATCACCCCAGGAATTTGTTTCTTGTTCATTCTCTGTCCTCCCATTGGGCTGTAACCATCACTACTGGAGAAGGACTGTGGTAGGTCCTGTTTACTGCTGTGTCCCAGCACCTAGCACAATGCCTGGCACATAGTAGGTGTTCAATAAATAGCTGTTGAGTTAATGAATGAGTAAGGAGATTTCAAAACCTTATTCCTGCTCCCACCCCCTCCATTTTCTGGGAGAGTAGTGTAGATGTTGTGCAAACTTCTGTTAAACTTGTACTGAGTTGGTGAGTCACATGAGCTCTGCTACAAACAGACTCAAACTACTCAAGTTAAGGCAGTTTGAAGCAAAAAAGTCTCCTTACCTGGGCGTGCTTGGGATGTTAAGACAGAAGTATCCTTCAGCCCAGCCCAGCACCACTCTAACAGCTCCAGGATGCCAAACATGTCCCCCTGGTTTTGTTCGGCTTCTCTTTGTTTCTTGGTGTAAGCGGTGCCCTCCTGTGCCATCTTGTCTGCAAGAGACAAGTGGGATTTTACAAAATTTCAAGATGCCGGCATGGGCTGGGCTGGGTTGGGTTCTGGAGGGAAAACTCCGGAGAAATTACCAAGAAATGTCTTAAGACCAGAGTTCTGGATCCTCTGGGCACTCTCTAGAGGCGGGATATATACAGTCTCTGAATTTTAAAATAGAAAACGCTGGGCAGCGGGGAACGGGGTAGAGGGAATCAGAGGTGCCAAACATTAAAGATATTTTGGGTAATAAAAATTAAAAGTTCGTGTATCACAAGGACAAAAAAACCAAACACCGCATGTTCTCACTCATAGGTGGGAATTGAACCATGAGAACACTTGGACACAGGAAGGGGAACATCACACACCAGGGCCTGTCGTGGGGTGGGGGGAGGGAGGAGGGATAGCATTAGGAGATATACCTAATGTAAATTACGAGTTAATGGGTGCAGCACATCAACATGGCACGTGTATACATATGTAACAAATCTGCACGTTGTGCACATGTACCCTAGAACTTAGAGTATAATTTAAAAAATTAAAAGTTTATGATTTAAACAAAGAGTCTTATTTCCTGGGATCATTTTGTCACTTCAATGCTGGCTTCTGGGTTGTGGACACTTGCGGGGTGGGCCGGATTAACTCTTTTGTCTCTAAACACCTGGGTGCGCTGGCGCTCACTCTCAGCTGCGAGCTGAAGCCCACGCTGCTCTCAGGCTCCCCGCAACAGGCACCTGCGACTTCGCTCACCAAAATCTTCCAGTGGCCACAGTGAGCGGGCAGGACTGGTGCCAGCAAGCCCCAAGCATCCCAGGCCCTCTGGACGCAGGTGACTCTCCTGGCCTCTTCGGAAAGCCACTGGAGCTCGAGACGCATAGCCAGCTCCCTCCTTTCCGTCCAACCCCAACCGCGTTCTCTAAGCCACGTTCTGTGCGCCTTACTCTCAGCACTCAGCCATTCCGCAGCCCCAGAGGCCTTGAAGTGGTGACCTCTGCCCACCAGAGAGGAGGGGGCCGGAGGGTGGGGCGGAGCCTTGTGGCAAGGCAGGTGGGTGCAGGCCTCTGGGGCCCCAGACTGCGGTGTCTGGCTCTACCAGGCTGTGTCTCCGGCCCGGTGCCTGCAGCTGAAAGGCGGGGAAAGACCTATCGGGAAAATCCACCTGCACCTGGGCCTGGGCAGAAGGAAACTGTACTGAGCGTCTTCCCTGCGTTTGCAATTATGCGGAAATTGAACCCAAGATGAATAACATGCAGCCACCGCCCCAGAGAAGCTCGAAGTCTGGTGGACTGCACGGACTGCGACAGGGACCCACGCGAGGCTGGGGAACAGGGCTTGAAATGGAAGTGTGAGAGTGAGAGCCTAGAAGGGGTCCTAGCCCAGCCCAGGAAACAGAAAAGTCTCCCCATAGGCAGTAGTAGGCTTGTACTGATACCTGAGGTACGCGCAGGAGCTGCGTGAAGGGAGAGGCCCAGAGCCAGAAAAGAGGAAGGCGCATCCTGGACGCTCTGCGCCCTGGAGGGAGGCGAAAGGCCCGAAGAGAAGCAGATTAGGTCGTTGCCCTTAGAGGCCTCTTCCTTCACTTCTGGGAAACAGCGACGGTTCCCTGACAAAATCCCTGTTGCTCCGGGGTTCGGACGCCTTGCTAAGGCCGGCACGCAGCGGACCTTGAGTAACTGCGCTGTATATACAGAACGTGTGTACAGATTCTCCAGGCAAGTGTGCAAGCGGAAAGACCTCATCCAAGGGACATCTCCAGCCATGGAGAATGAACTGGTAGCCTGGGGCCAAACTTCAGGCTGTGGACAAAGCAGGAGGAGTATTTAGGCAACCTCTGTCCTAATGCTTGTTCTGGTGGTGACCGAAGTTGCTGACTCTCCTCAGGGGTCACGTCTCCAGGACGTGCTACCCGGTGGTCTAGACCCGTCAGGGAGGCACAGCGTGAAGGGACAGTGCAGCACAGTAGAGGCACCTGCTGGATACAGCACCAGGCCAGACCCCAGGATCACGGGAACTCCTGCGCCCGCCCCAGCTCTAAAGAATGTTGAAGAAACCAGTGGTCACCGGTACTGCGTAAGGGGTGTGCGTGGCTTTGCAGTTCGCCTAGGAGAAAGCTGATGCACGGCCTGGAAGGTGCGGCCCTCAACCCTGCGTTCCCTCCCCGCGCGGAGTTCCTGTCTCAAGGCCAAGACGCGCAGCGCAGATGCTGGCCCCCTCCTTGGTCAGTGCAGCTGGACCAGGCAACCGGGGTCTCCGAAACGTCGGGAGGTCAGCTGGCGCCCTGCCCACCATCGAACGCCCTTCGTATCACTCCGCTCCGCATTGCGAATAGCTTTTGGACTGCGACCCAAGGCTGAACACAAGAAGCTTGGAGAGGAGCTCGGGCGTTTGAGGAGAAGGAAATATGAGGAATTGCAGGAAGGCGCTCGCCTGCCCCGAACTGCCTCCGGGCAACTGGAAAGGCTTGTCCTGGAAACTGAGAGGAGAAAAGACGAAGGACCTTGTGCCAGATCCCCTTGCTGAGTAATTTCCAAGAGCTTGCATTAACCCAGACCTTTGGATGTGCATTTGGTGTCCCCTGGGGGGTTCTAGAGTGAGAGATTGGCGGGTCCCCTCCGAACGTTGGATCTCGCTGCAGATATCAGTATTTCTCTCATTTCTTCCCAAAGCCGTCGGGATCGCCCAGTAGAATTCCAATTGGGCGGTTCCTGAATCTCCTATCCCTGGCTGGCTCTGAACATAGCGCACCGCTGGTCAGACCTGAGTAGGGGTTGCCAGCGACGCTCGGAAACCCTTTCCAGACTGGGCTGAAAAGTGCCTTTGCTTGCTGAGACCCTAAGCTGAATGAAACTTCCTGCAGAGAAAGCAGGGCTACAGGGCTGGTTGGAGGCTCTGGAGAAAGGCCAGAGCTGGGGTTGGGAAGGAATGTAAAGGCTGTGCACCTGTTTGCCAGCCCTCGGAGGTGGAGCCCATGGCTAAGCAAATCAAGCGCAGGATCAGTCTTTCCAGGGTGGTTTATCTGCATGGCAGGTGTCGATTGCCCCAATAGTCTCATCAGGTGTTCCACATTGGGCTGCAGCGCCATGAAATCCCTAGATGTGACGTCTAGTGGAATGGGGGCAAAAATAGGGATTTTTAAATCCTATATATCAAGCACCACTCCTGGAGTCACTTTTGACAAATCACCTAGTTTTTCTCAGCCTTAGTTTCCTAATCTGTAAAATGGGGATATTGCCCACCACTCTGAAGAGTACACCAAGGGTGAGAAGTTCCACGCGTCTTTCTAATTTTAGGAAGGGGAAGCAAAGTCTTCTCCTCAAACTTGATACACTACATGCTAGAGAAAGACCCTTCCTTCCGGCCTCCTCATTCCCTGTCACCCTCCCCCACTCCTAGCCCCTCGGAGCCAACGGAGCCTTGCGCGTTTCTGGCCGGTCCTCCCAAGAGAGGCTGGTGCAAAAGCCAATAAGCCTGGAACACACGCAGGTCCCGCCGGGCCTGGGACAATGGTTTCCATTTAATAAATATTTCCCCCAAGGGCATTTCACATCGGGCAGGCAATTATTCAAAGGGAACAGGCGCGCAGGTTGGCTCTGCGGGTTATTTCGTCCTCTTTACCCGAAGAATGCTCATTTGACGCAAGAAACGAGTCTCGCAGCCTCCCTGGGTGGGAAGAGGCGCCCAGGGACAAACCGACCCTGGTTGCAGATACACCGTGAGACTCCGCTCTAGGGCCGCTGCAGAAGGGGCACCCGGAAGAGCCCCATGCCCAGCCTCCAGGCTCTTCTTACGGTATGAACATTTGTGGAGTAAAAGTTGGAGGTTTAAAGACGCTAAATAATAGTAACGTAAATGGGAACTGCGATAGAAATCTCAGCCCCACCCCCGCCCCAAAAGTGAAGAACAGGTCGTAGTGCTTTTAAGGGCTCACCAACTAGGGTTCGAAATCTCTGCATTGCCTGACGCGAGGCCTTCCGGGAGCAGGTCAGACAACATTGCTCAGCCACCCAGGGTCCCAGCGCTACCCCCGGGCGCCGCATCCTGAGGCAGGGGTGAATGCCTAGTTGCAGGGGCTTCCCGGGAGAACACTGCCAAAGCACCGCCGAGGGTGGGGCGCGAAAAGTTTATTTCGCTTTTACCCTGAGCGTGCTATGTTCTTTTTCTCTTCCAAGGATCTTTGACAAGAGAGGAAAGTGCTGTCCTTGCATTTCGTGGCAAAGCTGTCCTATTTATCAACACAAGCTCTCGCCTCGCTCCCTTTGCTGTCCCTTCCCCCGCCTTTGTATTCCAAGCCTTAATTCTCTTTCACCACCGGGAAAGGAAACAGGAGACGCGGAAGAGTTTTATTTGTTGACAGTGCCGGAGACAATGTGGAACCCAAGTCCCCAGTCTAGAGCTAGCCGCTCTGCTCTAGCCCTCTCTCTGCCTCTGTCCCTCACACCTCTCCCCGCCCCCACCAGTCGCGCTCCCTGTTTCTTGCACCGGCGTGTTGGCAGGTGCGCCCCCTCGGCTTCTCTGCTGCTGATTGGCGCCCAGGTTGGGGAGTCGCCGCCCCGCGCTTATGTCAGAGTGCGTGCAATCCCGGCCCACCTCGCCTTTGAACTTCGCCGCTTTTGGCTCTCGTTCACCAGCCTCCCCGCATTCTCAGCCAGGTGCAGCGCTAGGCGCGGCAGCTCCGGGAAAGCCACGGGAGGGGGGAGCCACGACTGGAGACGCAAGAGGAGAGAAGGGAACTAGAGAAGGCAAAGGTGGAGAGGGGGAGAAGGAGGAGCTTCTTGCCCTGGCCAAAAAATTACCTGGCCACTTAATCCCGGAGACTCCGATACTTGGGCCCCAGCCCTTGGTGCCTGAAGCCCCCCGGCCGATCGCCCTCTCCTCCCCCGCCCTTTCTGCCCCCACTCGCTCCCCCGGGGCTGCCTGGGCGCTGGGACTGGCATGATCAGCTGAACTTTGTGGGGTCAGCGCTTCTCTCTGGCTTCCCCTCAGCGGCGCCAAGGCGAGGGGAGCGCAGAACCCCGGCTCAGGACGGACAGACAGACGGCCAACCGCGCCCAGGCTCGTCTGCAGAACCCTTGCACTCCCTACCCCCACCCACCTAGCCGCCGGGACCATGTCCAAACCTTCAGACCACATCAAGCGGCCCATGAACGCCTTCATGGTATGGTCCCGGGGCCAGCGGCGCAAGATGGCCCAGGAAAACCCCAAGATGCACAACTCGGAGATCAGCAAACGCCTAGGCGCCGAATGGAAGCTTCTGTCCGAGGCAGAGAAGCGGCCATACATCGATGAAGCCAAGCGGCTACGCGCCCAGCACATGAAGGAGCACCCTGACTACAAGTACCGACCTCGGCGCAAGCCCAAGAACCTGCTCAAGAAGGACAGGTATGTCTTTCCCCTGCCCTACCTGGGCGACACGGACCCGCTCAAGGCGGCCGGCCTGCCCGTGGGGGCCTCCGACGGCCTCCTGAGCGCGCCCGAGAAAGCCCGGGCCTTCTTGCCGCCGGCCTCGGCGCCCTACTCCCTGCTGGACCCCGCGCAGTTTAGCTCGAGCGCCATCCAGAAGATGGGCGAAGTGCCCCACACCTTGGCCACCGGCGCTCTGCCCTACGCGTCCACCCTGGGCTACCAGAACGGCGCCTTCGGCAGCCTCAGCTGCCCCAGCCAGCACACGCACACGCACCCGTCCCCCACCAACCCTGGCTACGTGGTGCCCTGTAACTGTACCGCCTGGTCTGCCTCCACCCTGCAGCCCCCCGTCGCCTACATCCTCTTCCCAGGCATGACCAAGACTGGCATAGACCCTTATTCGTCAGCCCACGCTACGGCCATGTAACCCCCAGCCCGGCCCGGACCTGAGGCGTGGTCTGAAAGCCAGGTCTGCACCCTGTCCTCTGAGCCTAGCCCCGGCCTGCAGACGCCTCCGGGGTCAGCCCTGCCGCTGTCCCTTACACCACCCAGACTTTTCCTCTCTCTTCCAGGGGGAAGGGAGGGGCGTCCTCCCGGACCCAAGGCGCAGACAGGTGCCGGGAACTTGCAAACGTTATGACAGCTACACAGCTGCCCCTATCCCGACTCTCCCAAAACAAATCTCCGACTGTACCCCCTTTGGACAAAAAAGTAGGCAGTTTTGCTTTATTTATATCCCCTTCACTCTCCTCGGATAGGCTTTGGACTCTGAACTCCCAGATTCTGATATTATATCTAGAATATGCATATATTTTTTCCTTTTGTCCCCTGAAGAAAAGAGTTAGCTGTGTCTCTGTGTTTTTGCCATCAGACACGACTAGGAGCCATCTGCTCTTCATGTATGGGGGGGAAAGGCATCAAAGTTTTAAACTACAGAAAGGGAAACATTTCTATTTAAAACCATGCTATGATAGTGTTTGCTTCTTTAAAGGGAAAACAAAAAGGACCTACATGGTTATTTACTTTGTGTAAAGCAGTGCTTCTAGAGACCTAAGTTTACTTTTAGACAGAATGTCGGGTTATGAAGTCAGGAAGTAGAAGGTGAACAAAAAATTAAAAGAACAAAAACATCCTAAATGGTCATAAATGTTTTGACGATGTCTTGGAAATGTACCTAGAAGGATTTTACCTCGTTACTCTGTTCATTTGTTGAACAAAGACGTTTTGAATAAAGACAATCTGTCATTGTAAAAAAGTAACCTTTGATGTGCCTAAAATCTGAAGTCAGGAGCCAGGTTGGAGGGGCTGGAAAGCCGGGTGCGGGGAGGCTGAAAGTGCATAGAGCAACTTTAAGCAGTGATGGCTGGTGGCTGCCCCCCGTTGGCCCAGCTTGGTGGTCTGCGGGTTGGGTATAGAAGGGCCTAGAGTTTCGGATCCGTCCGGAATGCGCCCTGGAGATTGTTTTTTGCCGTTAGAGGCTAGACAAAGGTATCGTTCCCCGGGACTTCACTCTCTCCTCCCATTCTTCCCAAAAGGGTCAGGCCACTTCGAGGAGTGAATGAACTAAGTCAAAGGCCGACCCAGACCGCTGAGATCTGGGTGAGTTTACTTTTTAAAAAACCAAACGCTGAAGGAGTAGGGAGAAGCACCGAGTCTCCTGGGAACCAGTTGCGCGCTGAACACCGCGTCCTGCAGTGGATGTTTAAGTACAAAGCATGGGAGAAGACTGGGGGAATCAGGTATTCTGCCTTTTTAGGTGTTTGGAAATGCTGCTGCCCACTCTTCTGCGGATTTGGGGCTTGATACTGGTTCCTAAGTTAAAAAATAAAACTCTAAGAAATGCAGAAAAATGTGCCATAGGTCCCCGCCCTAGACTGTGGAACACTTTTTCCTGAGACCCTGCCGGAGCAAAGGGAAAAGGAAGGCGACATTGTCATGGCTCAGGCAAGGAGTTTTTAAAAATCGTAAAAAATCAAATAACAGCACAGCCCATGATGTTAAACAAGGAAAAGAGTCCTTTTCTTTCCCCTCCGGGTGAATGTTTTCTTGAAGATTATTGTCTTTCCTGAGGAGAAAGGACCCTCCGATGTTATCCAGCAAAACTCTTTGGAATTTGTTCTCAAAATCGAAGGGTGCTTTCCACCCTCGGTCTTGGAGTCTCACCCCCAAAGCCGCGCTCACACGTGGTTTTCCTTAATTTGCGTGCTTTTCCCACTGGCTTTGATATGCTACGGGGTGGGAGGTGGGGCAGCCTAGAGGTTTGTCGGCTTTCTGCTGCTGTTGAGAGATTTGTGCGCTTGCCTCTGCTGTTTCCAAAGGAGTCGGTGGCTCGAAGTGCACGGGAAACGTTGTCAACAGACACCAAAGCCGAAACCCGCGGATTAGCATATTGTCCTCAAAACAATTAGAAGTGTTTGAGGTGTTATTTGGAGCCTATTCATCCGAGCCCCTTTGTCAAAAGGGGATTTTCATTATTAAAAAAAAAAAAAGTTAGCAGTTGTCCATCTGGCTAAGCTGAATAGCAAAGTGATCCATGTTGTATATGCTTTTCTCATTAAGAGCTCTTTTGAGACCGATGTTAGAATTAAATGGTATAACACAATTAACATACACGGGCGCTGAATAGGAGAGGACGCCTATAAATAATAGATAGATAAATAAATGAGCGATCAGGCGAAGGTAAACAAAGGCGGGCTGAGGGACGTGTAGGGGGAGGCCGGGCTGGCTGCGCCACGCTTACTTAGCATTACAAAACCCTCTTACAAATCGAGACAATTAGGAAGTGACTTGCCTCTGGTGGCCGTCCGGTCTGGGGGCCCTGAGCGCTTAGGGAAGACCCCTCCTCCCGCCCCCTAGGAAGCCCAGGAGGCCTGGGACGGAGACGCCACGGTTTTCCTGTCTGATATAACCCCAACTGACAGTCCTGTCAGCCGCTCTGATAGCCCCCATAGCTCAGTGTCCCTTAATATCTCCTAAGATGAAGCTTACAGGGTATCTCCTCGCAGATCCCAGCGCGGGAGCGCCCTGGGCGCACAGAGCCCCCCAGCTGGAGAAAGAACCTGGCGCCCACGACCCCATCTGAAGCAAACCTGAAGGGTTAGGCTGGAAAGGGGCACGTGGCGAGTGCGAGGGCAAAGTGCGAGGGGCAAAGGCCTCGGACGGTGGCTGAAGCTGGAAAACCGAAACCAGGGTCCCCGGTTGCGCTTGGTCTTTGGCTCAGATGGGGAACTAAGAAACTAGGGTGCGCTGTAGCAGAGAGGAGCTCAGGGGGCTGCGGCCTCACTCAGAGGTGGCTGAGACCTCTTTCCAGCCTGCAAAGAGCCGGGGGCCCAGTTCGGGTCCTGGGACCTGAAGTCAAAGACTTGGCTCAGGCGGTTTTTGGCCATCACACTTCGTTTCCTTCCTTCTCAGACTGGCCTTCCCCAGCCATCTGACCTCCTTAGACCTGGTCCCAACCTCTCCCCCCACCCCCATCCCCGCAAGGGCCTGCCTCAGCTTTGTCTCCGTCGCCCCGAGGGCCGCGGAGCGTCCGCCGAGGTGAGCGGCCGCGACTCGCCCTAACAAACAGCCAAAATCCTTCTCGTCACGCCGCTGACAGGGGCCGATTACTGACTTTGAAGTCAGGCGCAGACAAAAAGAAATCCCCTGGGGGGTGTGGGGGGGCAGCAGTCCCTGTCAAACCTGTTTGCTCACAACTGTCTCTTTCTTTCAAGAAAATCATTAAAGCAAACCTGTAGGGAGAGGAGCGCCCCGCCCGCCCGGAGTGGAGAAGAGCCGCTTCTCCCGAGCGCGCGTCGCGCAGCAAAGAGCAGCCAAGAGTTGCCCTGGACAGGCTCCTGGCATCCGGAGAACCCGAACTCCGGCGCTGCGCGGGGCTCCCGTGGCCCTGCAGGAGGAGGTTCTGCAGATCCCTCTGCGTTAGGCACACGTCCGGCAGCCAGGGAGCCCCAGACTTCTCTCGCTTAGCAGCCTGGGCCTCCTTCGAGAGGGGTTGGCAGGGAGGGCCCGGACCCCTCGCCTGAGGCTCCCATTACTTCCCCGGGACCCCTCTCCCCGCCAAAAGTTACCCAAATACATGCCTCGTTCAGCGCCGTCGCTCCTCTGTTGGGTGTTCCCTAGGACAGCAGAGACCTGAACAGCATGCTGCTGGGGTGGCAGCCATCGGCGCCGGCGCGGCAGGAGCAGAGTTGTTTGGGTTTTACCTAGGTTTGCTTTCTTAAACCTTGGCTGCCATCTGGCTCAGGGGTACACTGGCTACATCTTCTGAGAGATGCGGAATTCTTGGCCCCTCTCCGCCTCTGGCCTCCCTCATTCCGAGAACTCCGTCAGCCTTTTATGCACTTCTCGGTTTTGGATCCGACTCCAAAAATCTTTGATTCCCTTCCAGTTTCCGAGTTTTTCTATTTAAATATTAATTCATTAGGCCCGCTGACTTTAAAGACGGAAAAGACCGGCTACTTTGAGTAAATTACACTGAGGTGTGAGTGACTGACATCTGAGACCCCCTTAACGTTTGCATTTTGGAACTGGAGCGAGCTAACTTGTAGGAATCTCCGGTGAACCAAAGCGGGATGATGTTTCCGTCTGAGTAGGGCCAAGGGACTTTCATTACAGCTCACCATTTAGGGAAGTGTGTCCCGCCCGGTCAGCTTCTCTGGAGAGATCCGAGACTGCCAGGGCCCGGAAAACTTGGCCAGCTGTGGTGCCAGCACTCTTGTTTCCTTCATCTCCCCCCCAGCTCAGGCCTTGTTACCATTGTTCAAGTGGACAGTGAATTTCAAACCATTTGAATTTGAACATCACCTAATTCACAAGATTCGTGTAAAGAATTCTCATTTATTTGCTGAGTGGATTGTGTGTGAGTGTGAGGGGAAAAGGCACAGGGACAGAAGGGGCCCGTTAGATTTGGGTGCAGGAGAGCCGGGACCCGTGCTTCCCGCCTCCACCGAGGTGCGTGCTCTCCTGGCCTCCGTCCTGCCCTGCCGTGCCCTGCCTCCTAGGCTCTAGTGGACCTAGCAGTGGGAGAGCTACTTGGGCTGGTTTCTTTCCTGACGCTGCAGGGATGGGCATTGGCCTGGAACCAGAAGCGCAGGCGCTGGGCCACGGCACAGTAATTAAGAAAATAATGAAAGTGATGGCGGATGGGGGCGCTAGAAATCCTGGGGCGTCTACTTAAGACCAGAGACTGGCGGTCGGCCCCACGGAATCCCGGCTCTGTGTGCGCCCAGGTCCCGGGGCTCGTTACTCACTTCCTAGCCCAGTCCCTGGCCCTGGGTCCCGCAGAGCGGTCATCGCAGGCTCCTGCCCAGCCTCTGGGGTAGGGTGAGCAAGGTGTTCTTTTCGGAAGCGGGAAGGGCTGCGGGTCGGGGACGTCCCAGGGCTGCCACCGCTGATTCTGCATCCTTTTCCCTCGAATCCCTCAGCTAGGCATCCTCCCCGATCCCCCAAAAAGCCCAAGCACTGGGTCTGGGTCGAGAAAGGGAACGGGTGCCCAGGCCGGACAGAGGCTGAAAGGAGGCCTAAAGTTTCCTCTTTGCTACAAAGTGGAGAAGTTGTTCTACTCTGGCGGGCAGTGGCCTTTTCCAAACTTTTCCACTCAGGTCCGTAAGAAAAGCAATTCATACACGATCAGCGCTTTAGGTGCGAGGATGGAAAGAAACTTCAGAAAAACTCTGCCAGACAACGCGGCAGCACTTGGCCTCGGAACAGAGAGGAGAGAAAGACCTGACCGCGGCACTCAGGGCGACCCGCCGCACTAAGTTTGGGGGTTCCCTCTGCCTCCAGGCCTCTGTCGCCGGAGCTCAGGCTCTCCTAGGTGCTTCAGGGCGAGGCTGCACCTCTGAGCCCCGAGGAGGCCCTGCTAGCGCTAGCGCGGCGGTGATAACCGAGGGAGGTGGGTGAGAGGTGCGGCTGTCGAGGCAAACGCGGAGCACCCGCCCAGTCCTTCAGGGGCCGACAGCCGGGAGTCCCGAACGCCGCTTAAACAGCTCCTTGCTTCCCGCAGCCCGGCCACATCCCTGCGGGATTTCTGGACGCCCCGCCAGGGGACCTAGGGAGGAGGGAGAGAGGAGGGAGAGGGAATGGGCAGCCTGGGCGCACGCCACCGGTCCCCGTACGCCCGGCACCCCCCGTGGCGCGGCGAGTCAATGGGATTTGCACACTCGAGGTGTAACAGCATTACTGCATTAATTACCATTTCCATTTCACGTCCAGATTGTTTACTTATCTGCGGGAAACATATGTCGGGAGAAGTTCACATTCTGGATTCTGCTCCGCTGCCCAAGGTGCAATTCCGGGGAGGCGGCGAGGGGGGAGGGGAGGGCTTCAGATTTTTTATTACACCCTCTAGCCTTATCTGCCGCTGTAAATTATGAGGATCCTCCATTGAGCGGCATATGGAGATTATATACTTTTTTGAATATCGTTTCCCAAAGCCTGCAGATTTTCACTTTGAAATGAAACAATCCTCTGCTGGCTCCCCCAGGGACAGGCGTCTCCTGCGTTCCCCCGCGCGGCCTGGGGGACCCTTCTCGCAGAGCGGGCGCGCACCCACATCCCCAATGCCGTGGCCAGCGCCCAGTGGAGGCTTCTTTCATAGGGTCTAGAATAATCTTCCGGGGAACACCCATCCATAGGCAGCGTTTGAGAACTAAGGCAGCTCCCTTGCTCTGTTTTCCTGCGCCTAGCCCCCGGACCTTTGTGCCGTTTGCAGCTCTTTTTCATTTCGAATACCCGCATAGACGCGAGCCCACTTCTGCCCTCTTCCAACGCTGGGCGGCTCCGAACCCGCCGCGAGGGCTGAGGTGTTCACACCTGCCCACAGCAGCCTGCCTCGCCCTCAAGCGCCTCAAAGCTTCCTAAGCGCTTACATTGGTCTTGGGACAGCCGACTTTGGCTTCTTTGTTTGTTTGAGGGACCGCGGAAGTGGCGGGGAATGTGCCCCCGCTTGAGACCGCTTATTGTGAGCCCTCAACGGAAATCCTGCACGGAAGGCAACCGCCTCCCCGCTCGCGGTAAGCAGGACCCACCCGAGTAGCGAGGACCGAATCCCATCTTTCTTATCTCTCGGAGACTCCTTTCAGGCTGAGATCAGAGAGGGAGGGAAAAAGAAGAGAGAATCATTGTTCTTCTTTTTTTAATTTAATATACCAAGCCACCCGCTCAGGTCATTTATATGCTTAATTTAGTGATAAAAGTCAATAAGCGGAATCACAGGGTTCCTCCCTCTTTCTATTTCTTTTGACCACATTTTTCTACAGTAATTGGGAAAACAGTAAAATATATACACCCGCTTTCCCCCTTCAATGCTTTGTCTGCAATGAGATTATAATAAGTGTACTTTATTAATGTAATTTGTTTGCTTTTTTAAAGGATGCAAGGGAAAATGTGCCTTTTAAGAGATTTTTTTCCATCTTATCTGGGTTCAGTTTGCAGAATTACACATACTCTGTGTAGACACCCACCCTCAAAAGCCAAACTCAGAAATTTCCTTGAAATGCCCGTTTTTATGATTCAGAAATATCCCGTGGGAAACCTATTGTGATGTTATACCAGGAACAATTAAATGGACCAAAGCAATGCAATTAAGGCAGAGAAGAAATAAGATGGAAAATGGGGAGAAATAAACAGATTCTTTTCCATTAAGTATTGTTTTGAGATTTCTAATTTTTTCAGGACCTCTAAGAAAATTGTGAGGTGTCACTTCTCTCTTCTGGGTCTATCTGTAATTGAATCTAGGTCACTATTCTAAAGCAAGAAAAGTCTGCTTTCCACTTTCCTACATCAGGCTGAAATTTGGGGGAGGGACAAGGGTCTTGCAATTTCATTTAAAATGTAATGGTGGATGAACTGATAAGCAAATAGGGAAAAAAGAGTCTGCTTAAAAGAAAAAAAAAAGCATGGTTTTAATATGCTACAGATGGGGGGAAAATGATTTACATGAGAGTTTATTTCCTCTTTGCTGATATGAAAGAATTACAGATACAAAACCCACTGATCTATAGAATAAAAAAAGAAAAGAAATGTTATTTTCCTGTAAAGGTGTCAGTTCATTTATATTCATTTAACCATCCATCCATCAATTCACTTTCTCACTCCTTGCACATTCTCTCTGGCTCTGTTAAACCTTCCCTTACCAATACACTTTGCTAGAATATGCAATGAAGTTTTCTTTTAAAAAATAGTGTGAGATTGAGATGAAGTAGGTAAAGATAAGTAAAGAGAGAAGGTTTTGTTGTTGTTGTTAAATAATTACCCCCAATAATTCAGCATTATGACATGATTTTAGAACAAAATTTTACCCATATTCACATCTCATTACTGCTGCAGTTTGAGTACATACAACATGCCAGTGGTTAAGAATATATGCAGAGGATATGCAATTATTTTTTCATAAGATATGCATGCAATACAAAGAAATTTATTAGTTATAAACTTTCCTGTAACTTAAAAAATGTAGTAAAAGATGAGTCAGATGTTGGGTCAATAATTCATTGTTTTATTAAAATGGCTGTTTTAATAAGTATGAACTAGTTCACATTTCCCTAAGGATTTCCTGTTTGCTCAAGGTATGAGCAACATCAAATCTTTTGTGTTTAAAGTTTCCAGGTCCAAAAACATGTATAGTAAAATTTGCATATATTAAGAAAGAAATGAAAGGTGCAGTCATTTGAGGAGCTTCCAAATGCTGGAGAAGATTACATAAGAATAGGTTTTACTTTTCCTGAAATAAAAATTGATGACCAGTATAACAGATATTTCCTCCATATTCTCCCAAATAAAGGGGTAACATAGGTCATCTCCTCTTTCAATGACACGCAAATGAATGACTGGAGACCTATAGATCTAAGCAAGGACAAGACCAACAAGCAGCATCTGATGCTGGTTTTCATAAGTAAGAAAAGCAGTACATTGTTTAAGACAGCAATGCATTCCCACAGGATGAATCTTCTCCAGACTGAAGACCATTTCCTTCAACTTTTTTGTTTTTCTGTCTTATCCCTTTCTCCTCCTCTTGTTTAGTTTTCCTTTTTTTTTCTTTTTTAACCTGTAAATACTATTGATGAATCAGAAATTTTCTTTCTAGGTCTTCATAAATCATCAGTATAATTCTTTGTCATGCCTGCTTCTTCCTGGTCTCACTTCCTCTCACTGTGGTAATCCATTTTCTCACTCACCTAATTTTTAATCCACCAAACTAAGCATGAGGCAAAAGGATTAACAGTTTGGGCAGAAGTTAAAATGTCTCATGGATGTTTTGACTCAAACTCTATAGACTTATTTGCAGCAAGTGTTTATGATATAAATCAGCTGGATGAGAGGGCAGCTTTAAGACATTTTAGAATTGTTTCTTACCATTGTCTTTTACTTCCTGGGCTCTTCAATGTTTGTCATAATTATACCTAGTTAGAAGGCTTCATTTGCTCTGAGTTATCATTGGGAACTAAATTGAGAAGAAAAGAACTGAAGGCCTGAAGATATGTCATCTGTAGAAAAGGTGAGCTGAACTTTTCTCTGTCTGAATATACTTTGGGTTTACAATGAGACATTTACGTATTTGTATAAATCGGTTATACTCTGAGCTAATGTGAACACAAACTTGGTATAAATACAGATGACTCCCTCTCTGCTGCTGTGGCAGGTTCAACCAACAACTGGGGCTCAGACCAGTCTTGTCACCACAGGCTTGGTGAAATTCAAAGTGTGTCACAAAACTACAGCAGCATTCATGGCCAACCTATTTGGTAGAAAGGATTGAAATCAGATGGGAGGTCGATTTGCTGTCTAAATCAAACAAACTTAGCTCCTTTGCAGATAACTGAAGATGCTGCAACATTGCTCGAAAACATTTTATAACAAACAGGTGAAATAAGCGATAATGAAGGTGGGTTTGGATTTTTTATTTTAGAGGGAGAAATTTCATAGAAAATATGAATCCTTGTCTCATGATTAGTGTCTCTCTGCAACAGCCCCATCCTTCTGCAGGTGGCCTCTTCTCGAGCTTTCTTGGCAAATCAAGAGCTTCTGCCTTTTGGGGGACATCCTCTTGACCTCCCACCCATATCAGCTCTTAGAGGACATTCCACAGGAACATTGTCTTCTTGTCCTCCAGTATTTTTTATGGAAACAGAAATTAGGTTATCTTCCTTATGCTCTAGATGGACATCTGAAATCATCAAACCCTTGAGAGAAATAGCCCTCATTCTCTTATGAGACAACGTGGAAGAAAACAGGTAAATTTCATCTGTGATGAACTGTTGCCAGAAAGAAAATTGCCATTATGATTTCATTCTTCTTCACTGGGGAGGGCTTAAGAGTAGGATAAACTCAGAAAGAAAAATAGTTCTTTGGATTGAGGCCAAAAAGGATATTCATTAATTTATGTCTTTTGGTCATCCTCTGAGTTGCAACTAGAAGTCAAAATGTATTCCTTTAGTTAGTAAGGGGGAAGCCAGTTGAAAAGGCCTTAATTAGTTAATGCATTTGCCAGCCCCTTGTGGTTCAAATTCCTTACTTTCCTGAACAGCAAATAATTTCCTACTCCCCTGAAGAATTTAGACTCTCTATGCTAAGATTCCACACCTCTGTCAATGAAGCAAGGTGGGAAAGTGATGATGAAGGGATCAGCATGCCACTGCCAATTAATCATGAAAATTTTGATAATTGGCCTTTAGTCCCCTACTGATGGTGTCAACTTCACTCATATATTCTTTCCCCTGATAAGAAAGGGCAGCATCAAAAGCTCTGACGGTCTTACTAGGAGAAATCTATGATACTTAAAGAAAAAAAACTGGAGTGCCATCAGGCCAGCCCTGGAAGTCTGCTGGAACCTGGTAGAGATATTGCCTGGCACAAAAGCCAAAGGCTGAGCACCAAGCCTCAGACCATTCATTTAATGAAGTCCTGGCTTGGATGCAGAAAAAGAAGTCAGGAAACTTGTATTTTACTTCCCGTGGCATCGACTATGCCTGGATTGGTGTAAAATAGTCCACTGGATGCGAATGAGTAAGATTTTGATTTCTCTGCAGTCAGCGACTGAAAGAAAATCCAACATTGTTAACAGTGTTTAAGTATCATCTCAACTAATGAATTAAATGAGATTGCTTTTTCTTTCATTAAAACGTGTTTTAGGAATATGCTTTAATTTATTGTATCTCTTTCCAGGACTCTGAAGATTTGTCTCCATATTCTCTGGAAAGATGTACTCTATTTGCAATAAGAGGGAGCCATATGGTTTATTAGATGGTTGTTAATTGAGCATTCTGTGCAAAGAAGTTTGTGCCTTAGGTATTTTATCTTGTTAAATTCTCCCCAAAGCATTATTAGGTAGGTGCTGCTATTATGCCAATTTCAGATATGAGGAAAGTGAGGCTCAGAGACATTAAGTGACTTACCCAAGAGCTCACAGACCTCACATGGAGCTGCTATATCCAAGCTCTCTGTCTTCCCACTACTGTCTTTAAAATCAAAGGCTTACTGGAGGTGAGTAAAGGAAGGAACAAAGAACCCATGGCATTCACAGCTGAGGAAGAGTCCAAGGAAGGGGGGTAAGGGGGAGGAGCTGAAATACCTTCCCTGTCTCAGTTTGACCTAGAATATTCAGAATCAAAACTGATCAACATCTCCTGTCACTGAACTCTTACTAGTTGGGCCCACACTGCTTCAGCTTTATAATCCCAAGTCTCACTGGCTGCTTCTAAGTCTTGCAGACACAGCCAGGGACCAGGACACCACCAGGATGATCCCAAATCATCACATATGAGAGGCACATTTACAGACATGGATTTCCTGTAAAGCTTACCAGATAAGCCCCCGGCCCCTTCCAGTCCCATTTCATGATGCTCATTCCAGAGCAGCCTTCTTTATCACACAGCTTAGCAATCGAAGGTAAATATGTTGGGAAGGAAAGAAAAAGTATTCCTGAAAGTCCTATGTCTTGTTCTCCTGCCCTTAATCGGGTTTAGTAAATCTGTTACCCTGATCATCCCCTTGAATTTCTAAACTAGATTCTTCAAATCTGCCCAATCTCTATGTCTTTGCCTTGAGATAGGAACAATGTTTCTTGCTTGCTCAGCCTGCATTGGGCTGTTGGGTATCAACCGTGGAATACCAAGTGGCTTTTGCATTTCTCTGCTAATAATAATTTGCATTGGATGCATCTTTCTGGAAGGTTCAAAGCTTGCCATAAATAAAAAGTTACTGATTACAATATTTATGTTTAAGGCAATATTGGGACTTTCCAAAGCCTCTCGGTTGTTTTGGGCTCAACTTTTATAGAGCTTCTCTGAAACATGCCCATTTACTCATTCTTCTAGATTTAGAATTCCACTCTCAGTTGGAATACAGATGATCCCTAACAAGTCACATGAAAAAATGAATTGTGGAGCCAGAAGAGTGAGTTCTTGGAGAACTAAGGGCCAGAGATCTCTGAGCAAGATTTGATAATTTTATAAAAATTAAAAGACAATTTGAAATGTTATTGGTCTTCCTAAAACTTTTACTCGTGAACTGCAATTGATGACACGATCACTTGTGCCAATTATAATTTTATACCAAAAGACTACAGAGCATTGGATGGGTGTGTTGGGCAGGTTTCTCACAAACGCTGACAGAAAGGCCTGACGAAGGATGGGAGGACAAACTGGGGGGGTGCCAAGTAGAAAAACAGAAGCGATGGCTAAGTGCTCGTCCTGGACTCTGCCCTTTGATAAGGGACTGAAGGTCCCTTATGATCTTCTTTCAAATTCCACCATCACAGTTTTAGTCACATCCATCTATAATATTATTTACTTTCAGACTTTTCTTTAAGTTGACTCACTTTTTCACTTTAACCTTACCCAAAGCAATAATGCATATAAATCATAAGTTTGTTGTAATAGATTTTTTGTAATACTAACCAAAATTAAATTTATTCCTCTGTAACAGAGATAATTTCTCAAATTACTTTGGAAAACATCAATTTAAAGTGCTCAGTTTACCACTTGAGGAAAACGAGAGAAGATCAGAGGAGTAAAGCCATTTTTCCAAGGTCACACAGCCTGACAACTGGAAAGCCTGGCCTCGCACCTAAGTCTTTTAGGTATTGGCCCAGTACTCTTTCCTTCTATCATCTTTCCCAGAGGCAAAGAAAAAAAAACTATCAGGCAATTAGCCCTATGTCTTGGGGGTAGAGGGCATGAAGGTTCACCAGGTTCTCTCATAAAGTTTAAACACTTTCTCGATGGTGCTAAACCTTATCTTGGTTACTCAGACTGTCTTCAGTCTGTTAATTACATTGCATAAAACCTAACACATTTCCATGGAAGGAGCTCTAAGAGAAGAAGGACCTGAATGGGTTTTGAGAGCCAGGGTCTGCCTATCCTTTAAGAAGGTCATCTGGGCAGGAGAAAGCAGGAAGGGAAGGGAAAGGCCACTAACCACAAGCAGTCCAATTGTGGGTAAGTCACTAGTGTCAAGGAATGTAGTCTCCCCAGTCAGGCGGGGTCCAGGTGCTGCATACTGCCCAAACTGCCTGCCTTCCCCTGGATATTTGTTTTATCTTGGAGCATGTGGTGGCCTCAGAGAACTGAATTCTTGATCTGTGGCCTTTCAAAGTCTATGGTTGTTTCCAACATCACGTCTGGGATTTGTTACTCGCAGCACAGATTCCAAAGGAGCCTTCAGTAAAAGTAAAAAGAAAGAAAGAGAGACAGAGAGAGAAAGAAAGAGAGAGAGAGAGAGAGAAATAAAGAAAGAAAGAGAAAGAAAAGAAAAGAAGAAAAGAAAAGAAAAGAAAAAAGAAAAGAAGAGTTTAGCCCCCACAAAAGCAAAAAGCACCCAACGAATCAAGCATTTTGTTGCAGACTTGTGCTAATTTTGTTTATTTGTTTATTACAAGGTGCTCTAAACCTCCTGGGGTATTCCACAGCTTTAATGACTATGTGTAACACCACCTAGCTAACACTGCTTTTCCATTCAGTCAACTCAGTCTCACAGCAGTCCTCACAACTACGTGGTCTCAGGTATTATTTTACAGAGGAGGCTGGAGCTTTGGGAAGTTAAGTGGCTTGCCTACAGTCACAAAGCCAATACGAAGAGGACCTGAAACTCAGATCTTTTTTCCCTCCCAGTTTGGGATTCTTGCTATCACCCTGTCACTCTTCTAGACCTGTATCTCTCGCATCTCTATCGTTCTTTCCTCAAGTCAACATACATTTCTCCAGAGTCCTGATGTCCTTCATCAGTCTTACCTTGGCACGATAAGTAATTCATTGGGACTTTTCCGCTTTGGATTTGTTTTGTCTTTCCCATTCTTTTGAGGCTGCAGATTAGCATTTTGGCTAATCACTTGGGTATTAAAAGTTAGACCCCCTGGGCCTAAATCCTGGAACTACTCCTTGCTAGCTATGCCAACATTAGCAAGTTGCTTAACCTCTCTGTGTCTCACTTACCTCATCTGCAAAATGGAAATTGAAATAGTCTTCCTAGGTAATTATAGCCCTGAAGGCCTCACAGGATTATTTTGAGGATTAAAGAACACAATGGTTGTAAAGTATTTAAGTACCATGCCGCACAATTAATGTTAGATATAATTTTGAGTGTTTTCTCTTTTTTCACCCCTTTAAAAAATCTTCTTCTGAATTCAGGATTCCTTTTCCCCATATATTTTTATGGTGAATGAGAATATCGGCTTAGGGTCTACTCTGTTCATCTCTTGAAAACGACATTATACTTTTTCTTTTAAAAAAATGACACAAAGAGAATCCCCAGCCTTTTCCCCCTCTCCCTGTGGCTACAGTTTTCCCATCATTTTAAAAGGTTATTTCTTTTCTTCATAGCACAATGTGGTGGGATGAAGGGGAAATGGTTTAGAAAATTTTAAATTGATGTATCTTATTTGTTTCCCCCAGTTATACTGAAAAGAAGAAAATCTCTCCAGTTTCAGAAACACTGGCCTTTTGGATACTGAGGAGTTGGAAATGGAAAGGGGATTTTAATGAGTTTCTCGGCAAGAAGGCTAGAGAAAATATTATCCATCTCCCCCTGTTCCCCAATTCAGCAGCTCCCTGACTCCTGTTTTCATCACAGTCCTGTTAGATAATTACAGCCCCGAAGCCTCCTGTTCCTTCTTTCTGTGCTCCCTGAATCTTCTTTCCCAGAGCCAGGACCTCTTGGAAATTCTCAGCCTCTGTTAGTTGCCCGCTCTGGGAGCCTGACTCCTCCCATCCGTCATCTCTTTCTTCTCCCCCTTCACCTGCTGTAGTGTCGCCGCTGTCTGTCTTTACCTCAGCTCCTTACCATTCCTTTCCCTCTACACCCTTTCCCTTTGGTTCATAGTCAGGATGTGCTAGTTGCATTCAGGCCCTTTTTGACACTAAGAATTCAGGGCAAAGCCAAACCCTGGAGACTACTGTCTTCCCCTTAGTGATGCTAATGAGTATAATTCCTGATCTGAAATTACCTGCACTTTATTCGGCTTCATCTACTTTTCTGCCACTTACTCCCTGTATAACCATAGGCTATGTACCCTACCTCTCTCCAGGTTTGTTTACTCCGCAGTTAAAAGGAGGATTAAAACGGCAATCACAACAACTTGCTACAGATATGTTAGGAAGATTAAATGGGATAAAATGCAGGGTGCCCAACCTTCCTGGCATATAGTAAATGCCTATAAAATATAACAAATGTCATGTATTATTATTAAATTGTATCTACATCGTAGAAACTAATGGAGTGGACTACTTTATTAATTTAGAGTTCTCTCTTTTTCCTTTCCTATGATATTTAAGCTGGAAAACCCAGTATAGTTTTAAAAATCAGTTGTTCAGTCATTGTTTACACAATCTAGATTCACTTAAATAATCTTTCCAGTTTTTATGTAAACTCAATGACATGCAGAATAATAAACTGAGGGAGAGGGTTTGGTCCACACCTTCAGGGTCAGAAAACAGAGTTTTAACCCAGATAGAATGGTGAAAGAGCTTATAAGAAATCACTAAACTTTAAAGCTGTGGTCTGTGCATACCTAGAGTCTTTTTCTCTTTCTTTCTTTTTTTTTTTTTTTGAGACAGAGTTTCGCTCTTGTTGCCCAGGCTGGAGTGCAGTGGCACAATTTCGGTTCACTGCAACCTCTGCCTTCTGGGTTCAAGTGATTCTCCTGCCTCAGCCTCCCGAGTAGCTGAGATTACAAGCACCTGCCACCATGCCCAGCTAATTTTTTGTATTTTTTTAGTAGAGATGGGGTTTCACCATGTTGGCCAGGCTGGTCTTGAACTCCTGACCTCAGGCTATCCAGCCACCTCAGCCTCCCAAAGTGCTGGGATTACAGGCATAAGCCACCGTGTCAGGGCTCCCAGAGTCTTATTTCATTTTATTTTATGTATTTTTTGAGACAAGGCCTTGCTCTGTCACCCAGGCAACCTCGACCTCCTGGGCTAAAGCTATACTCCCACCTCAGCCTCTCTAGTAGTTGAGATTACAGGCATATGCCATCACATCCAGCTAATGTTTTTTGTATGTTTGTAGAGATGGGGGTCTCACTATGTTGCCCAGGCTGGTCTTGAACTCCTAGGCTCAAGCAATCCTCCTGCCTCAGTCTCCCAATATTCCGGGATTACAGGCATTCACCACCATGTCTCGCCTACCTGGGGTTTTAGAAGTTTAGAGCTTAGAGAAACACTTGAGAGCTTTGCAGTCACCCTCCCATTTCCAGATTAAAAAAAAAAAAAAAATCAAGGGCCGGGAACAGCAAAGTGCCATGGTTAAGGTCACACAGGGGACGGTGGCAGAGAAAAGTCATTTGGGGCCTACATTTATGTAGGCTACACTTCCCTATGCTGCCAGAACAATGAATGAGAAAAAGAAAAATTTAGTCCATCGTTTTGGGCCTTCTTTTGATACTGAATGCTTTTGTTTTTGTGCCTGTACACATGCGAAGCCTCTGGTGGAATGGTCTGGGGGCACTGTGACGGACAAGCAGCACTATTAATACTGGTGGCTCAAAGTAATGACTGCCTGTGTGTTGACTGCCTACGCTATGCCGGGGGCTTTCTGTTCATCTTCTCATTCCATCTTTACTAGTTACTGCAACTCTTCAGGGTGATGTGATTCTACTTTGAGGATCCAGGAGACTAAGTACCCAGCCCACTGTCCTTACAGCCCCAGGTGCATATTGAGATCTGTGTGTCTGCAGAGAATATGCACTTTTTCCTGTGTCATGCTGCTTAATCCATGCTCAGAACTGACTTCCTGAGAAAGTGACAAGGAGAGAAGTAGAGTGTGAGAGGACGAGGCCCAGAATGAGAGGGTAAAGATGTTTGGAAGAATCAATTCGGGAAGACTTCCTGGGAGAGGTAGTTTTGTAAAGAGTTGAGGGTAAGTCTGTACGGGGGCATGGAAAAACAAAAGTCTAGTTTACAAATGTATCTTTTTACTGCCTCATATCCCGTTTCTGTGTCAAATGTTTAAAAAGGCTCGCTGTCTTTATTTAAAAATATAAAACCAGGCAAGGCTGGCTTTTTCACTCAGCATAATTTCTTTCATTTACGTGACATTCTTGAAAAGGTAAAAATATGGTGATAAAGAACAGATCACTGGTTGCTGGGGGCTGAGAACTACGGGAAGGTGTGGCCAACAAATGGGTCACACCAGGAAATTTTTGAGGCGTTAGAACTGCTCTGCATCCTGATTGTAATAATGGTTGCATGAATCTACCCACGTGTTAAAATTTGTAGGACTGTCAATTGCATTGTATCTTAATTGTTTCAAATTTATTTATTTTAAATTGACATATAAAATATGTATTTATCATGTACAACTTGATGTTTTGAAGTGTACATACATTTTGTATATACTTTTTAAAATAAAACAAAATTATAAAACAAGGCACAGAAACATATTGAAGAACACTTGGGTTGCATTCACAGTGATGGGGAAGTATCTCATTAAATCAGCCCCTCTTCAGTATGTCACCTGGTGCCTCTCATAGTATAAGCCTGATGTTCAGCTAACAACTGACCTTCTCAGGGTACCAGCTGAGGGCTAGGGGCTTGTCCCTTGTAATTCTAGGTTCCAACTCTTCTGTGGGCCCCTTTAGTCACTCCATCTGAGGCAGTAGGAATGGAAGTAGGGATGGATGAACAAGGGAAGGAGGGGGATCACATTTGGGTGGGAATGTACATCTTGCTAACAATGTTTTTTTTTAATTTTTTTTAAGAGGCCTTGCTATCGTCCCAGAGTATGGATGACATTTCCCCTAAACCTATTATCTCATGAAATTAAGTACAGATAAAGAAATTCTGTAAGACGGAATGTTACTCTAATGTAGCGTTAAACCCTCTTGCAACCATAATAGCAACTGCTACCATTTACTGAGAGCCTTCTCACGGGATCAGGCATTTTACCTACATGTGCTACCTCTGTTCTTCCTCACAATCATCCTGTTGAGGAGGCTGTCATTTCCTCATTGCTTATGTGAGGAAATAAGAGCTGATAACTTTGAGCACAGTTAGAAGGCTAATCCTTGGCAGAGCAGGGATTTTAATCTAGGTCTCACACTCCAAGTGCTGGTGTCCTTCCTGTCACTTCCACTGGCCATTTCAGCTGGGGTCATCCAGGTCTACTGAGGAGACTGCCCTGCCCCACCTCTCCTCCTCTTCCTCACTCACCACTACGGGCAACCTCATTTTCCAACCTGCCCACTTGGACTCCTCTTACCTTTACGACCTGTCCCCACTGTCACCTAGCCTCTTAAGAGGTTTGTCCCTGCTTTGACTCTGTCTATTCCCAGCCCTCCCATTCTTCCCCTTTATGCTCTTGGAACTATCACCAGTAGCTTGGAAACAGGGAGGATACACAAAGTCAGGAGAAGATGAGCTCCTGGCACTCCACATGGTCAGCCACACTTATCCTTACAGATCTTGTTACAAAGGGTGGTCAGGCAGCATAAGCTGTTGGCTGATCAGACCGTTACTCTTTTTCTCTTCATGCATAGATATGAGTGTTGGAGGGAACCTCAGCCCTGATCTTGTCTAAGTTGTAGGAATTGCCAAGACCTTGGTGGGCTGACTTGGGAATCCAGTCATCATGCAGAGCTGTGATCCTCAAAGTGTGTGCATCAGCATCAACTGGGAGCTTGTTAGAAATGCAGATTCTCAAGCCCCTGCCAGATTCACTGAATCAAAAATTCTGGGGGTAGGGCCTAGGAATCTGGGTTTTAACAAGGCCTCCACGGGTGCTTCTGAAGCATGGTAAGTTTGGGATTTACTGATCTAGACCAATGCTTCTCAGACTTTAATGTACATAAAAATGCCAAAGAGTCGGTTGCCAGATTTAGCAAATAAAAATACAGGTGTACTTATGGAATATGCTTATACTAAACAAATGCATTGTTTATCTGAAATTCAAATTTAATTGGTTGCCCTATATTTTATCTGTCAACCCTACCTGAGTATTTTTTTAAATGCAGCTTCTGATTCAGTAGGTCGAAGGTGAATCCTGAGATTCAGTATTTCTGACAAGCTCCCAGGTGACAGATGC
Source organism: Hylobates moloch (assembly GCF_009828535.3). Classification (NCBI taxonomy): domain Eukaryota; kingdom Metazoa; phylum Chordata; class Mammalia; order Primates; family Hylobatidae; genus Hylobates; species Hylobates moloch. The sequence goes on along the minus strand of NW_026652297.1, from coordinate 12,783,545 downwards.
CCAAGCTGCCAGACGCACTGAGAGCAAGGATCTAGAGCTACTTGTTACATGCAGATCCTGAAGCTCTCCCTGAACTTACTGAGTCAGGTTGTCCCAGGGAGACACTGATTTAGAATGTTGTAACCAAGGGACCATGTGTTCTGAGTCACAAACATCCCATTTACAAACTGTAAGTTCAGGATTCACACATAGGTGAGACTCGGCATACACAGTAGTGGAGATAACCAAGAATGGGGTGGTTTTGCTGAGAGGCAGGGAGGAAAAGAGAAAAGTGCTGAGGTGGATGATCAACTCACTGTGGGAGTGGAGGACCCAGGAAATAGGAGGCTTGTTGCAACTCTGGGAAGGAGTAAAACTTGGGGCTGCCTGTCCGCCAGGACCCCAAAACACAAGCAACATCTCCATGTGCAAGATGCTAACAGGCACATTTATCGAGCCTCTCCTGTGTTGAGAAACTCTAGGTGATATCTCATTTCAGTTTATTCTCAAGCAACACTTTGAAACTGAAATTCTTTCCCCCATTGAGGAGATGAAGAACCCAAGGCCAGAAAGTGCTAAGATCATACAGCTAGCAAAACCTGGAGTCAGGATTTGAACACAGGTCTGCTCTCAAAGCCTCTCTCCACTGCCTCATGTCTCTCTCTGCTGATGCTCATTCTGTGGTAGCTATTGAAGCACAATGGTGGTTCCAGGAGATAAGTGGCCACTGTCCTCTATAGCTGCAGCAGCAGATTCCTTTCCTTACGGCATCTGCCTTCAACACCCTCCCACCTGGGCCTCTCCATTCCATCACATGATGCTCAGATCATGGCCTGCACAGACTCAGCATGCTCGGTGACTCACCTACGGCTTATTTCTCTCCAGAAGTCTACCCCACATGTTGGAAGCTACTAAAGAGGGCCTGACCACCCGCTTCATTAGGCCCATTAACCTTCTTCTTTTGCAGGAGCCAGATTTGTCATGTATTTATTCTTGATGCATTTTTTTCCTTTGATCTTCCAGAACAGCCACTTCAATTTAGGTTTCTACCTGGACATGATAAAATTCCAAGCATGTTCTCACCCCCATCCCAGGTTTCAAGGTGTATTAGTTTAAAGAATTCCTCTCCATCTGAGGAAATGTTATTGTCTGAGCAATACCAGAGTTGGAGGTCCCAGACTCACTGAGGGTAAGACGTTAGAATTTCAAACTCTTAATCCTATTGATTCCCAGTCCTTTTGATCTTTTCAGCACCTGTCAGGAGAGTTGAGTTTATATAATTGGGGGGAGGGTGACTGATTGGCTCTGGTTTTATTACGACCTGTTTGTGCCATTTAATTAATAATAAAAACAGCTGCCAGCTGCTGAACCACTTGAGGACATCTTTGCAGCTTCTGCTTTTCCAAAACTCAGGCAATTATTTGGGTTTCAGGAAGGTGACTGAATCAGATCATCAGCCGGGATGGATTTTGTTTTGCCTTTAAGCAACCTCCAGTCATCCTTTGTAGAGTCCATAAGTGAATTGAATAACCAAGAAACACACAGCTCTTTTCAAGGGCAGGAAAGGGGAAGAAAAGTAATATTTCCTGAGTGTTTAGGTTGTGCCAGGCACTTAACTCGCTTAATCCTTTCAACAGCTTTGAGTCATAGATCTTATTATCCCCATTTTACAGATTACAGAGTCTAGCCCCAGAGGTTAAGAAACATGCCCCAAGTTCAAACAGCCAGAAAATGACAAGGCTGGGATAAGAATTCGTCTGTCTGATTTCAAAGTCATTGTGTTTTCACGCTGTGTAGGTTGAAGAATTTCTTAATGCATCCTGAAAAGTAAGAAAACTTGTTTGGTTCTGTTTTGTTGTTTCTGCATTTTTTAAATGAATAAAACGTGCTATTTAAAAGTCCTAGGTTCTCACTCAACCAAATGTGAAGACGCATTAAAAGCTCTGCTAAGTAAGTGAGAAATATAAACAGGTCAGTGAAATGATATAGGAATCTTGAGAAACAGCTCAATGAAAATCAGTCAGGGAAGTGATAGACTAATAAATAGTGTTGGGGAAACTGACTTTCAATATTAAAATAAAGCTAAGTTCCTATCTCATCTCATACACAAAAACAAATTCCAGATGGCTGAAGTATCTAAAGCTTAAAAGAGAAAAAATTAAACATTTTAAATTATTAGAAAAAAATAGGAGAATATCTTAGGGCAGAGAAGACACCAAACAATAGAAATAATAATGGAAAACATAAATAAACTTAGCTACCTCAAAATTTAATTTTTGTAAAACAAAAAACCCAGCTTACAAAGTTAAAAGAAGAGAAGTAGCCTGAGAGAAGATATTAGCAAGACTTACAACAGTCAAGATTAGTATTGAGAATGCATTAAGAAAGAAATTTAAAAAAAAACTCCTACAAATCAATACTCAAAGACAGACAACCTAGTAGATAAATGGGCAAAGATTATAGAAGAAGAAGTTCACAGAAAAGAAACCCACACCCTCAGAATGAACAAATAAAAAAGTGTTCAACCCAACAAGGAAATAACAGCAAAAATAACAAAATTGGCAAAAATTAAATAATATATCCTTGTTATGTATGAGTGAGAATATGGGCTAATGGAAATGTCCACAAATTACTGGTATCAGTATAAATTTGTACAGACATCACGGAAATTATTTTGGCAGTATCAGGTAAAAATTGACAATGTGCATCACCACCCAGGAACCCGCTTCTAGACATATCTAACAAAGAAATTCTCATGCAAGTTTCATGGACACAGAGTTCTGCCCTCAGAAGGGCCCTGTGCTTGGTTTAATGCTCTGCTTTCACTGTCTTGAAGTTCTTAATAGTTTTACTTTTGAACTTGTGCTTTTAAGTGATGTTCGCTGGGGCACTGCAGCATGTCGTGAATGGAGGAGACGGGCGCAATTTGCATGTCATCCACATCTTGCTGCCCTGTTCATGTATAGTATTCAGGATGCCCCACGAGCACAGAATCCCAGCGGACCCGTGAAGTGTGGGAGTTCAACAGGACTCAGGGCAAGAACAAGGTAAGTATGTTATGTCTTCAGCTGAGTAAGTGGGGAGGTAAATACCCGAAGATGCCACTCTTTCCCTTTGAACTAGAACTTGCTTCAAATGCAGAAACAGGGATTGGCGAACCAAAAACTATGAACAACCAAGGAACCCTGTCGTACTTTTTCTAACTCATGTTCTTCCTGTATTTGCCAACCACTTACACTGAAAATGATGGCAGAGAAGGAAAGGGAAAGATTGGACATCTCACAATCCTTTTTTCTTTCAGTCCTTCCTTATTCATCAGTAAGCCAAAGGTAGAGAGTGTTGGTAGACTGTGCATGAGCCAAGAAATGAAATAAAAACAGTTGGGTTCATTTTGCAGCATTTCCACTCTTCCGGTGAGAATGAAATACATACACATTTAGGAGCTGCAAAATGCAAGTTGTATCATTTCCATGATTTTACATACAAGTTAAATATGCTTATATTTGCATTTAAAACAGGTATTGCACAATATAAAAATGAAAGGTAAGATTTATGATAATAGCTTACATTTTTAATTTTTCTTAGAACAACATTAGGATGACAAATAAAAAAACACCATCATGACAAGTCAAGAGAGAGATCATAGAAGAAAGGAAGAAGCCTTAGCTTTTATACCTTTAATGGCATTTTTTTCCTATATTTTGAACAGAAGGGCCAGCTTCATTTTGCACTGGGTCCACAAATTATGTAGCCAGGCCTATGCATTTGCACAAGGAAACATGAACAAGAATGTCCATTTTAGCATAATTGTAGAGGTTAAAAAGAAGGAAAATAATCCAATGTCCAAGAATAGGAACATGGAGAGATTACGATATAGTCTATAGGATGGACTGCTGCATGGCAGTATTAAGTATATTAAATAAATTAACCAAATCCATAGGTACATAGAAGGAGATAAAAAAATTGAGAAGAAATTCAAGCTGAAGATCATTACAAGATATAAGAGCATGCATCTATGTAATTTTATAAAACACCCCAAAATTCATTATTTATGAACACATTTATATATATGGTAAAGTATAAACACATCCACCAGGCACACACCAAATTCATGACAGTGATTTTATTTAGGGAGAGAAAGAGAATGTCACCAAGATGAAGAAAATGGAGGATTTCATATTTAATTTTAATCTTTTATTTCTTAAAAAATTTTTATAAGAAAATGTTAACTTTATTAGCTTTAACAAAATGTTTAGTGCTGAACGCATGAGTCTGACATGCTGTTCTTAATGATCTCTATACTTTTTAATTAAAAAAACTCCTAATTTAAATAAAGTAGACCAGCCATTCCTTCCACTATCCCTCCATTCCAAGCACAATTTCTAAAAACCAAAAAGAAAATTTGGTGAGAATGCAGAGGGGAGCCCTCCATGCATATGTTTCTTTGAACAAGATACTAAAACATGATTTTACCTACTTATCAATATGAGAGAGATGGCAGAGAGGCCTGGAGTAAATCTCCTCGACGTTTGTGAATGAAAGTTATGCACAGACCGTTGGCTAACCGTCGGATTGGCACAGAAAGACACTAGCTTCCAGAGTAATGCTGTTTTTTAACTCTCTTGAATTGACTTTTTAAAAAATGCATGTGACTTTTATGTCCTGAATTTGCTAATAAGTCAGACCTTTGGAATCTTCCATTACCTTCTGGAGCATGGTTACATTCTTGGCCCTGGACCAAACAAGAGCACAGTGGTGATTTACTGATGCATGCAGCCCCGCAGTCCTGGCTCACACACAGAGCTGTAATAGCTCTTTAAACTCTGAGGGCTTGAGTTCCAATTCATTTACCATAAGCACAATATAACATGGAAATTATTTTGGCTGCAGAGGCAAATGTAGCCCATTCATGTATAAAACCATTGCAATAAAAGGAAAAGAAACTTAATCTAGGAAAGTGATGCCTGTTATTGGTTTCTTTTCTAATTTTCTTTCTTTCTAGATGCTGGCTCGTTACTGGGAATTTGGCTGCTATTTGAGGCCTGGCCCTCTTAAGAGCAACATAGCACTGGTAATAGTCCCTGGAAGGTGACTTTCTCAAGCTCAGCCCAATTATCCATTTTTCTTCTGGCCACTAATCTTTAACTCCATCCCATCCACTAATCCATTCCCCCATGAGCAAACCATGAACAGGTAAGTAGCAGGGGACCTCCATGACACTTTTAATTGAAATAACACTTAATCCACAACCTGCACCGCTGTCACTTTTCTACGCATACCTCAAGACTTGGCAAGGATGAAACATGACTAGTATTTGAAGAATACGAAATTCAAGTATCTCTTCTGTTGAAAGTAGAAAGAGAAAAAAAGCCTTTCTATAAAAGCTAGATGGCATTTGGAATTATTTTAATAACTCCCCCACAACTCCTATTGTATCCAAGTTGGTTACAAAGACAGAATTAATCTTTTCAGAATAATTTATAGTATTTATTCTAATTTACATAGGAAATAATAAATATTCACAAAATTATAAAAGTCTCTGTCACTGACATTTGTAGACACTCACAATTGATCTGAAGTGTCTTCACACTAACTGTTCACCTCATGGAGTGGTTGTAGCCAAGGTAGGATCGTTAGCAAATGAAGTTGGAGAAGCCATTTTGTGTCTCAAGGTGAGACTGACATGCTGAAGGGAGCTTGCTGAGTCAGGGCAACCTCCTCCAGTCTTATGGCTTTGCCTGTCCTATTACTTTGATTCTGATGGGTATGTGGTTAGGAACCTGGAATTTTATCAGCTTATATTATACTGTATCTGCACAAAAATCAATATACAATTAACTATTAATTATTTGGAGTCCTGTAAAGAAGAACTGACAAAAATATCCACCTGAAGAACCCGTAACCCTATCCATAAATCATTAATATTTGTCTTTGGAATATATGATATGATTTATATTTCAACCAATTTGCCTCGCTAATTGTGTATGATTTTGACTAATGTGAAAACTGTTTGCAGTCTGTGTAGGTAGCAAGTGGAGGAAGATAAGAAGTCTGTTAGATGGTGGGAGGAGGGGAGTCGGTCATGGAGAAACCACGGTTTTACCCTATGTAATCCATAAAGTTGATAATGTGCAAAGTGGATGCTACTTGATACAAAGAGTAAAGTTAATTTCCCTTTACTTGCTTATAGCATTTTTTTTGTTCGCTAACTCAAATCACTGCCAGGTGAGAGGGGAGAAGTTGGGGGACAGTTGTGACTTCTTTGTTTCCATTTTGCAGGTTGCATTCAGGAATACAGGAGAGTTCTTAGCATGACTGAGACCATATAGCCATTTACTTGGAAGCTGAAGTCCCTGTCATGGATGTCCTAACACCAAGCTCAATTCTGCAGCAAAGCAAAAGTGTACTCACTGGGCAGACAGATACTGATTACAGGACTCTCTCTAGAGACACGGCCATACCCTGAATTTATTTACTGCCCCCTGAACATACTAGGCACCAGGCACTGTTTAGAGAGAAGCCCCATTGCTACAACTGGAATAGCAGGGCTATTCCTTGTCCCATTGCAGATCATTATTTTCCTATACCTCATAAAATTAGCATTTTTAAATGTTACTAAATGGTATTTATACTTATTTTTAATACTGTGTAATGTTTCATCCAGTAGCTAGGTATACCTTAAATATCTAATCACTGTTTTATCATCTGTTCAACATTTAATTTTTTCAGTTTTTGAGAATTACAAATACTACAAAGAATATTTTTGCAAATGGCTCTTTTTTTTTCTTTTTTCCGGGGGTTGTGGGTGGTACCAAACTACTTAAAGAAATGGTACAAATGAAAGAACTTATGTGTATGTTTTGGTATATGTGTTTCCCCCGCCTCCCACCATCAAATTATTCTCTTAGAGTAATTCTCACTAGTGCTCTTACTAAGTCAAAGTCTAGAAAAATTTTTAAGTCCTTTGCATTTTGTTTTTTTAAAAGGGGTATGCCAATTTATAATGTCAATATTGAGTGTTGCTATTTTAAAATTTTAGTCTAACTTTATATAATATATTTTTTAAGTACTTTCTTGATTTTTTTCTTTTGATTTTCTCAGTTCCAGCCCTGTCACATTCAGTGCCTATGCTGTCACATTACTTGACCTAACTAGCCCCTGTCAAAGCAAGAAAGTTGCTGGGGTTTGCTGGTAACCCATCCCACTTAACCAAAAGGGCCTGGAAGTTTTTCTTCCTAGGATAAAAGCAGGACACTTCTTGTGGAAAATACAACCAATATGGTTTGAATGAGGGTTGCTGGACGCTGTTTTCCTATTGACAAATCCTTCTGTTCTGCAGGTACCCAGGGGTGGGACGGCTGGAGGATGGGAAAGGGAGAGGATCCAAAGGCACTAAGAACTGTCTTGGCCTTTCTACGATAAATTTCCCAGCATGACACAGAAGCACAGTTACACACTTGCACACACACCACTGAGCCTCCCAAGTGTTGAAACACTACATCCGGGCATATATTTAAACTAACAAATTTAGAAAGAAACTACCATGTCCAGCAATACTCTAATCATCCAAAGTAGTAATAGTAAAGGTAACTGATGCTGATGTCTATTAATGCACCAAACATTTAAAAACTCAAAAGAAAAAGAAATCTACCCTGAAAAATATGAATACGTTTTTAATTTATGCTTTATTTTTAATTTACGCTTTTCTTGAAAAATTACTGTCTTCCAATGATTAATTCTTTTGAGTCAGGGTGATGTATGGTTTTGCCCTGAAACTTTCTTTCTAAAAGAAATCCCTGGTCTCAGTTTGCTTTCTAGACAAATGATAGGAGAAACCATAGGAAAATGTAATTCAAAATCAAAAAGGCCCGTAAGTTTCACTTTCTGAAAAAGTTGCCAGCACCGAGATATATAAAATTATACTATTTCTACAAACACAATCCTTGAATTGGAAGCTGGCCCAGATTTCTACTTCCCCAGATTCCTACATTCCCTGTGCAACCCTCTTCAATCTTGGGCTTGGTGTCTTTTTGGCTTTTCACCAGTATTCAAAACGTTCCCCTAGTTCAGGCTCTGCAGCCAGCTGTCCAGGAGGCTCCCTGGTGGTTGCATTAACATCCTGGGGCAATACTGCCGTCTTGTGGGCATGTAAAATGCTGCAAGTTCATCCCAAAGTGAAGTTGCATTTTCCCAACTACAGGCACAAATGAGTCTTCTCTGGGCTCTTTCACTTCTAGGTTAATAGGGCTCCTGGGTGACTGAAGATGTCAAGAGGGTTTTGGGTAGACAATTTGTAGTGCCTGTTTGTCCTGTCTCTGGGATCTTGAATAAACTTTGGGAACCTATTGGGTGAGAGTTCTTGGAAAAGCAAATTTACAAGATGCTTTCTTAATATATCAGATCTAATTAAAAATTTTGCCAATAAAACAACGTGACAACCCTGTACCATGGGGGATGGCATGCTTGTGACTTGATTTATCCTTGTAAAAATGACTCTACTGGATATGTGGTCACCAGACCTAATGGGCTTTGTGATTTAATTTTTTAAATATGAGAATTATCTTTGCTGCAGAAACTCACTAACATCTTTTTGAACTTTATGGAAATTGATGTTTCCAGTTGAAAGATGGATTTAGAGTTTGGGACAGAAAACACAGTGATGCTAAAAACCAAAAGTTATTCGGGAAAACATTTGAATCAGCACCGAAATGATGCAGCTTAGCAAAAACATTAACAATAAAACATTACCTTTCTTGTCATAAAAGTATTTTCTTTTTTACAAACAGCTTATGAACTTTCTCTGTGATGAACCTTCCTATATAGTTCAGCTGAAGACTATAAGCCTGTTAGAGTCCCTTGGGAAGAAGAAACCTGTGCATCTAGGTTGTTCATAAAAAAGCTGTTGTTCAACTAAGGCATGCTGTCCTTACAGTGCTGTCACTGCCAGAAATAATCTTTGATTGTGTCTTCTTGGTGTGAATTCTCAACTAGTAAAATTCTATATTGAAATGCAAATTAGCTCTTCCCAGTACAAGCTTGCAAAAATGTCAAAACACCTCACAAAAATTCTAATTGCCACATAATTAGGTATCTAAACAAAAGTTCTATGCTGATATTTTAATTTTGCTTCATTGCAATAATGTACATTCAATAATGGGCCCAACTAGGACAAGGTGATACATTAGGGAAGAAAGTAGCTAATAGCACCAAATGAGGATGCCCCTGAACCCAGAGCCTGGCAGAAAATAGAATGGACTTCCAGAGAAACATCATGGGGCCTGGGGAAATAAACACCACTTAGAGAGAATCAGATTAGCCAGAGTACAACAAACTTCCATTACAAGCTGGAATTTCTTTTGGAAGAAATACGTGAAAATGTGTCTTTACAAAGAGGTGGTATCCTGGGGTGAGCGCTAAATCAGTCTAATGCCTTCAATCTTCTTGATTTCCCCCTACAGAACTGTACTTCGTATTAATGTTTGTAATGACCACCTGTGGCACTGTAGGATGCTGAATTATCAAAGAAAGATCAAATTATGTCCTATTGATGACACTTAATAGATGTCTAGCAGGTGCACATATTACAGAATGATATTTGACAAATGTAGAAATGATAAGCATTATCTGATCTGCCTGAAATTAATCAGAAGCTTCAATTAAGTAGGACTCCAGTTCTGATAATATTCCATTATTATTATCATCATCATTATTGTTACTATTAAGGATTATAGCCCCTTTTCAACTCATCACTACCTTTATTGTGGAATCAACTACGTTCAATGTACCTACATTTTAGAAGGACGATGGGGCACCAAAGTTGCTAGCCTGATCTTATGATTGCCATCTTCATCTTTCAGTATGGAATATATTATATTTACATTAAAATTATCCCTTACAAGATCCCTTTAAACAATTTTTCAAATATATGTTTAAAGACAAGTACATTAATTTCAAGAAAATTTCTTATGAGATTAGGGGATGTAATGTTAGTATGACCTACTAATAACCTAGTAACTATCATTTATTGATTACCTACAAAGTCACTTGTGTTTTATATTCATTATCTCTAATTTTTAAGGTACCCCTGCAAGGTTGGCAGTATTATCTTCACTGTCCAGAAGAAGAAATAGTTTCAAGAGGCTAAGTAATCGCAGTAAGATCATATGGTCAATAAGTGCAAAAACAAGACTTAAGCCTCACTGGGTTTTAATGGAAGAACCATGTGGTGTTTGAGCAGAAAAATCTATTCCCTCTCCTCTCTCTCTCTCTCTCTCTTCCCAGTGATAAACAGTAGGAAGCAGGATTAGTCTGTGTTGAACCCTACTACTTCACCCCACATTCATTGCTCATCTTTCCACTATTTTTAGTTTTTCCTCCTGTTCTGGACCCTTCCTTTCTTCCTTCAAGTAGAAAAAGGTCACCTCTCTATTGAAAACATCACAGAACACCCATATTTTTGCTCTTCTATCAACTTACCATTCTAAATCTTTTTTATTTTCAGCTAAACTTATTAGATGAATGTCCTAATTGCCCCATTTTCAGTTGGCTTTCACTCTCATGGCCAAATGCATCTCTTTATTTCCCACCACAGGAATGAAGCTGTTCTTCTCAGACTTACTTATGACATCTGCTCCAGTTTCAAAGGCTGTCTCCCAGTCCTGACTTTCTGAAATTCTCTGCAGCATCTGACTCAGTTAATCTCATCCACCCTCACCTACCAGTAAAAATACTGGCAGCTGACACATGTGGAACAGCAACTTGGTGCTAGGCTCTGGGTTAAGCACTTTATATGCATTGTCTCATTTAATCCCCACAACATCCCTGTGAGGTTGGCTCTGTTATGGGTCTCCGTTTTACAGATGAGGAAACTGAGTCTCGGGGGTAAAGTAACTTGACCAGTATTACACAAGCAAAAACATGGGGAAGATAGCTGTTGATACAATATGCTATGCGATCTTCAAAAGTAGCCAGTCTTTTACTACCCGCTGGGCACAAAACCAAGTTCATTAGAGGTATTATCTGATTATTTTGTGTTATATTTTCTCCTATTATACCTAACTCTAGGTCTATTGCAAGGTCAAGTTTGTGATCCTCTGCCTATTTCTCCTCTTCACTACTTCAAATTCCAAGTATTTTTTAGAAGTTTTTAACTTGCATCAAATAGTTATTGATGTACTGGGCACGGTGGCAGGGCTCTGGACATAGGAAAATGAACAAGGTAGGCTTGCTGCCTGCTTGAAGTTGACAATATAGTGGAGAGACAGTGAGACAGACACGGCGCAAATCATTACCTGAGCCAATCAGTGGCCCACTGAGAACACTCCTTCCAGGTCATGAAATTTCAGGTGAAGCAACACACCAGCTCACCCACCTACTTCCCACCCCCACCCCAGAATCCCCTTCCTGGAAACCTTGTGCTACCTCCAAAACCAAAATCTCAAATAAACCCCAGCACCTTCCAGAGATGCCGTTTCAGTGGTGGGGTTTGAGGTGAGTACTCTGGGACCTAGCCTGGGTTTCACAGGACTAGGAGACGACCTGCCCTGGGCTGGCCCCAAGGCCGGTGTCAGAGGTACCCCCACCCTCCTGATTATCAGTCAACCCAGAACAAATGCTTTCCTCTATTTTCCCCTAATTGTACTTGGTGCTAGTCATCTCTGTGGCAAGAATATGAGCTTCTCACAAGCTAATAATGAAACATATCTTCAGTTGTTTCACAGCACCCAGCTTTGGGCTAAGTATGTAAATGTGTGCATCAGATACACCTGCTTGAGTAAATGTCTCCTCTCAATACCTGGAAGAATGACTAGTGTTTGTTCTTCTAAAAACCAACTCAAGACACCCAGAAAGTAAGGAAGCTTCCAGAGAAAAATGGAGTCATATTAAAAGGACATAGGCATCATCTTGAAGGGTTTTCTACTGGTAAAGTTGGGATAATTTAAGCATCAAATAAATGATAGCTGTAAATTGAATATATAAGAATCCATGAATCTATAATGATAATCAAAAGAGAGAAAGCCAAAAGGAAAATCACTCATCACCAGTGAAGGAAGCTATTATAATAATATTATAATATTAAGTTATAACATTATTATACAATATTTAAAATTCTATAATAATGGGAAAGAATTAGGCATCAGCCTGCCTTTCCAACTAGTACCAAATGATGATAGAACGTTCCTCTTTACAGTAAAGCCCCAGCTAATAATATATAGATTAACAGAATTTAAAAATCACTATTTTGTATCCCCTAATAAGAGAAATGATTCAGGCATGTGTCATCAATACATGTCAAAACCATAATGGGATAGTTTGGTGCCAAAACGTCACCCCCAAGATTATTTCCCAGTCACAGGGGGGATAGTCTGACTTAATAAAAGAGGGACCTGGCTGTTGCCACCTAAACTCAAGGCTCTATCTCAGCATTCAGTGAAACAACCAGACAGTAGGTGCCTTCCATAATGAAGCAATGTGAAGTACAACATCAGCTATGACATGCTCTTGCCAAAACCACTTAGGCCAACACCAAGCAAGTCTTAAGTTTTGACTTTCAGTTTACAAGAAATACAAAGATTAGGGAAACGAGTGAAATGATATCACAAACGACCAAAAGTCCAGAAAGTGGTACACTGTAAAGGACCAGTGTCCTGGTCTTTGAGCAATTATTGTTAAGGGGAATAAAAGGAAGGAGGTTGTTTAACATTAAATAAGACAGTAAGACTTAACAGACATAACAATGAAATGCAATGTGGGGTCCTTGATTGAACTCTAGTTTGAATAACCACTAGGAAGACAGTTTGGAGAGTTTTTCACATAGACTGAGAATTACATGATGTTAAGATATTGTTGCTAATTTTGTTAGCTGTGATCATGGAATTGCAGTTATATAGGAAAATATTCCCAAACTCCTCCACCCCAGAATAATCGCTGTTAATATAGATAAACTTCATTTCAGACATTTATTTGAGAATGAGAAAGAATAAGCATGAGAAATATTTTATAAAAATAAAATAATGCTATATACTAACATTAAGAAAAAATATTACATTGAAATTTAATTGAATTTAAAGAAGAAAGAGAAATCAAAATGAAATGAAGAAATGCCTAAACTTCAGATAAATGCTTTTTCACTATTAGAGATTCCCTAAATATAGCACTAAAATTGATAACAAAGTTTAAGAAGTACTCTTAGAGGCTGGGGTCATTACCTTTTTAAAAAACCAGATGCTTAAATTTGAGGCAGCATTGATTGATTCATTCATCTAAGAACTAAGGAAATTCGCCTTCTTTTCTGTCCTTCTGTTATCTCCTTCACATTTTAAATCTATTCTTACTTGTTTTTATTGGTCAAGATGCATAGCTATAGTTTCCACAGTTGTTGAGTCTTAGTTTATATTTAATAGATTCAATTCCCAACACCAATTTGTTTGTCATGACTTCTCTATTTTTAGCTCTTTATTTGTATTCATCTCTTAATTGGCTGGATTTTATCAAGCCATTTTTGCAAGGCTTAAGAATGCCTCAAAACACAGGTAAAGCAATGGAGATGGAAATATGGAAAGCTTCATCTTTCCAACTATTTAAAAAAACCACAGGATTTTATGACAGCAAGTGTACAAATACACTGAAAGAAATTTATTTTCAGATTCTATCAAACAGGATGCAGGAAGTCAGCATTAATGATTAAGAGAAACAGCACCAGAGCAAAGATTCTGAAACTGACTTTTCGCCCCAGTAAGTGCTAGTTATAAGTTTTGGGGGCTAGTTATAGCTGTAAGGTCCTGAGTCTTCATTTCTCTATCTGGAAAGAAAAATTTACGGAAAGAATTAAAGAATAAAAATCCGTGTAAAGGGCCAGGACAGTGCCTGGCACATAGTGAGTGCTCAATAAATACTAGCTATCCCTAATGGGAATCCTAGGAGGAAGACTTTCATCTCTTCTGATTAAGTTAGAAGGAAGTCAAATTAGAAGAGAGAGATTATCAGGAGTTGCCCTCTAAGGTTTCTGACGCAGAGTTGGCCAGAGTTCTATCACTGTCAGTATATCAGTGGGCAAGCCCTAAATGAAGTTAAAGCACATAAGGAATTAACCTGAAAAGTCCTGTCCACCTCTTAAAAAGAAATAAATTAGGAAAAATTGTGATTGATACTAAGTAGTCAAGGATTAGTGAGAAAAGCACCTGTTCATAACTCAACATTTCCATTTCTCCAAATTTTGCTCTAATAGAATTTTTATTTAAATTTTGGTGATAAAACCAGGTTTGATTGTTCTAATAAAATTAAGGAAGGTAATTAAATCATTAAATAATATGCATTTATTATCAATACAGTCTATCCTCCAGGGATCAAGTGACAAATTGACAAAGTATATTTCTTTTGAGGCTTTGGGGACTGGCTATGGGATATGAACATTTCTCAGAACAGCTCGCAGGCCAAGGCTATTGTCTCATGGCACCAACGTTTATTGAACTACCTGACTTCCTCCAAAACTTTTGAGAAACTGAATTAAGGAGGAAATGACACTGATATAAGCCTAGATCTTATTCTTACTATAACAAGCCTCAATCTCAGTAAAACTCTTCCTTCACCCTTTCATTCCACAGATATTTATTGAGCACCTGCTATGTACCAGGCACTCATGAATGTGATGCTGAACATAACACATAAGGTCTCTCAAGTACAGTTACAGTCTATTATTCAAAGTAGCATGCAAATTAATGTAGAATTACATCTGTGACAAATGGTATAAAGAAGTGGTGTCTGGCACTTTCCAAGTCAATGAATACGGGAAGAAACCAACTGTTTTTCCTCTCATACACCACTCTCAGTACTTCACTTCTGACACCAGACATGTGGAATTTTTTCCATACCAACCAGTTCTCTGACACCAAATAGGTGTCCTACAATTCAATTCAATTCTGACGCTAGTGCAGACTTGGCACAGACCTCATAAGTGAGGAGTTCAATCCCACATGACTTCCCCCCTCTTCAGATGCTAGTCACAAGTGCCAGGTTGTGACCTGTACTCTGACCAACTGGCTATAAATTGAGGATTCCCAAAACCCCCTCCTCAGGTTTAATCTTTTGCTAGAATGGCTCACAGAACTCAGGAAAACACTTAGGTATACTGGCTGGTATAAAGATACTACAAAGGATACAGATGAACGGCCAGATGAAAGGACACAGAAGGCAAGGTTCAGAAGAGTCCTAAGCGCAGGACCTCCCTCCCCATGGAGCTGGGGTGCACCACCCTCATGGTCGTGGATGTGTTTTTGTTCACCAATGTGCAAGCTCTCCAAACCTCATACTTTGGGGATTTTTATGGCAGCTTCATCATATAGGCATACTCAGTTATTAACCCTATTTCCAGCTCCTTTCCCTTCTGTCAGAGAATGGAGATGGGACTGAAAGCTCCAAGCTTACAATCATGGCTTGGACTTTCTGCATCCATCTAGGAGCCCACCAAGAGTTGCCTCACTGAACAACAACGACAAAAACACTCTTATCACCCAGGAAATTCCGAGAGATTTAGGAGCTCTGTGTCAGACACTCCTATCACTCAGGAAATTACAAATTCTTTAGGGCTCTGTGTCAGGAACTGGGGGTCAAAGACCAAATATTAGAAAAAAAGACCCTCCTAAAGCACCATCGTCTACAAGAGTTTTAGGAGCTCTATGTCAGAAACAAGAGGGTAGAAACCAAAATATATTTATTATTATTTCACAATCAGTAACAGAGCTGTGTAGTTTGAAAGACTATTGCACCAGGAAAGGCATCTTTGAGGATGCAACATTTTAGCTGAGGGCTAAAAGATAAGAGTTTGCTATTGAATAAAGCAGGGTATGTGGGAAGAGTGTTAAAAAACAAAGGGAATAATAAAGGTCAAGATTCCATAACAGGGAGAAACATGTCAATTCCAGGAAGACAAGAAGGGCTAGAGAACAGGGAGCTGAAGAGAGTGTGGTCTGAGAAGAGGCTGGAGAGGTGGGCAGGAGGCAGGCCTCCAGTGGCTTTGTATAAGAGCAAGCAGAAGGTATTGGGAGATCTTAAGCTGAGGCTGAATATAGCATGGACAGATTTGTGCCTCAAAAAGTTCACTGTTTATTGGAGTAGGGAACAAGAAAGGAGACTACTGCAGTTAATGCTGTACTGGTTAAAAAAAAAAAAAAAATGAAAGCTTGGGCTATGGTAGTGGTGGTAGAGATAGAGAAAATTGGTTAGATTCAAGAAATATTTAGGAGATAATTTGATAGCACTTGATGAGTCAGCTATGGAGACTGAGAAAAGGGAAGCCATTGAAGACGTCCCCTAGGTTCCTAATTGTGGGGTTAGATGGGTGATGTCAGTGTCACTCACTGCAGCAGGAAACAATGGAAGAGGAAGAGGGTTGGGGAAGGGGGTGATAAATCATAGATTCCATTGAGATGAGTGGAGTTTGAGGGCTTTTTAAGTATTTTAAAACTCTAAAACAGGGCCTGGAACACAATAGACTCTAGAAAAATATTCACTGATTTAATAAATGAAACTGTAGAAAAAAGGAAGCTGAATTATGTGTCTGGATCTAAATGACAGGTGTGGCTGGAGCAACAAGTTTGTGAGTCATTGGCCTACAGGTAGTTAGAAAATGTGGATATTGAAGAAGGTTCCTTAGAAGGGAATACAGTAGGAAGAAAAGAGAGCTATGGACTTAATGGAATCCCAAAATTTATGCTTCGGTGAAATAGAAGAAATCTGCCAAGGAGACAGAGGAATGGACAGAAAGGTTGGATGAAAGCAGGACAATGAGCTGTCATGATGCCCAGTAAAATATGTTTCGAGCAAAAAGAAATCAGTATATATTGGCATATCAAAACGAGGTGATGAAAGCTTTAACGAATGGATTATTTGCAAAGGGGTGAACAGTGTTAAGGAAAACCAGCAAGGAATATTGAAGCACCCCAGGGCCAGCAAAAAGTTAGTCTTACCACCCCTAGGCTCACAGGGGAATGGGGAGAGAGGGATTCTACCTGAATCCAGTAGAGCTGTAGCTGTCAGAGTGGGCTGCCCAGCAATTGCCAAACTAAGCCTGGGGGGAATAAACCAGGGGAATAAATACCCCGACCTTTCTCTCTTCTTTCTGATCTCCTCCCTGGACTTTCATTGGCCAAACCTAAATGTTACTCGGAAGGCATGGGGGCCTGTTGATGTAATCTGGGGCATAGAACAGGGTGGCAAGGATAAAGAACAGATCTAGAGGGGCAACAGAGACCATCCAATACAAGCAAACAGTGAAAGATTGAGGCTGAAAGGGCAACTAAGATAAGGGCTGAAACATGTTCACCGGGAGGCAGAAGTCCTAGCTAACTTGGAGGTGTTAAGGGAGGCAGAAGTCCTAGCTAACTTGGAGGTGTTAAGGGAGGCAGAAGTCCTAGCTAACTTGGAGGTGTTAAGGACAGAGATGTTGTGTAAGTCTGAATGGAGTGGGTTGAGGAGTGAATGGCAGGTGGAGAAATGAGACTTCACCAAGTTTGGCTGAAAATGGTGACAGAAGAGAGCCACTCCTGGAGGGTGATGTGAAATGAGAGACGGTGTGGATAATATTTCAAAGAGTTCATTGATGTGTTCCTTGCATTCCCACCCTGCTCAGCACTCAGTGAATTTCCTTCCTCATACCCTGGGGGCTTTCCCTTATCCCAGCCTACCCAGTTAGATGTGAAGCATATACTGATTTGAGAGAAGGGGTCACTGTGAAACCAGATAGACAATGGCAGCAAATTATGGTTCTTAAGTTCAAAAACAACTTGTCTGGGTGTAAGATAGAAAAACTCAGCCGGCAACTTGTAGAACCAGTTTATCTTACTCTCTGCAGCTGAGATAAAAGACCCTCTGGGCTGCTTTACTCATATTCACCTCTCACACCTTGGGCTGAGTCTGACACACCCTCCCTTAGTTGGGACAGAATTTTAGAGAGGAGTCATGCCTCACGCCAAAGTGCGACCCAGGAACATGGCGGATGTCTTAGAATAGTTGCCCACGCATCCTGTGCAGCAGCTGTGTAGTAGAGAGATTTCTGTCATTTTGGCAGCCCACAGAACATCTGTCATTTCGGCAGCGCACATAACATCAACCTACTTCATCACAGCAATGACATTATGCTAACTGTAGCCCTGCTAAGTGAACCTCGGAAGCAGCAAGAACCCTGGATTCCCTGGTATCTTTAATTCTCAACATGAACCTCAGGACCAGTTATAGAAAGAGGGACTATAAAAGCCATGCTGTATATTAATTGATGGGCTCCTACCCCTTTTCCTCATACTGTGTATGAAGAACATTGGTGGTGGCTAATGCTTTAGATTTCAGAAGAAAGTATAACCAAATTTTAGCATATGTGGAAAAGGAAAATAAAGAAGTTTTTTTTAAAAAAAGGTATGACCAAATTGACATCACTGCACAACAACATGGTACCTGACGGGACTTTATGTATTTCCAATGTCAAAGACATGAGCCTTTCACCTCAAGAAAGGGAAGGAAGGGATGCTACGGGGCAGAAGGGTGGATTTTGCTGGACATCTTCCATTTACTTTTCCAGATTCATTGTCTTCCCTCCCCTACCCTTGTGGGAGCCTTAATAATGGCTCCCAAAGATATCCAGATCACAATCTCTGGAACCTGTGAATGTTACCATCTATGGCAAGAGGAATTTTGGAGATGTGATAAGGGTAGACTATCCTGGATTATCCCATTAAGCCCTAAATGTGATCACAGTGTCTTTACAAGAGGGAGGCAGAAGAAGATTTGCTGACCATGAGAAATAAGCAGAGAGAAGCCGTACATCTGCTGGCATTAAAGATAAAGGAAGGAGCCATGAGCCAAGGAATGCAATGAATGTAGCTCGAGACTCTAGAATAAAGACAAGGAAACTCATTCTCCCTTAGAAACTTGCAGGAGCATAGATCTGCTGATACCTTGATTTTAGCCTTCTAGGGCTCATTTCCAACTTTTGGCCTACAGAACTGTAAGAGGATAAACTTTTGTTGCTTAAGCAACCAAATTTGTGGTAATTTGTTACAGCAGGAATAGAAAACAAATAGAACTTCATTCTCTGCCCTGAAGATGCTGACCTGCATAGGCTAAATTGAAGGTCTTTTGCCCCCCGATTTCTGGTTTTGTTTGGCCTGAAAATGTTTAGTTGGTCTTATCCAGGATTGAGGTTTTTTGTAGTAGATTCAAGGATATATTGGAGCTGGTTTGTACTAGCTTGCAAGAACCAATTGTGTGCATCTCTTCCAAACCCACATTCAGTTGCATCCTAATGATAGCTTGAAATCATTGACAGTAGGAAAATTTACACCAAGAAAATTAGCAAATGGTACAAATCAATACACACACACCCAAGCTGCTTGTTGAACATTTACAAGCACTCTACTAAACAGGTTCAATGAAAAGAGAAAGAGAGAAAAGAGATTATGATATTTGGAAGAGAATTACTGATTTTTTTAAAACATGCTATATAATAAGTGGGATGATGGATTCAAAGAACGTAGAGAAAGTAAAGGACTGGGTCACTCATTAAAGTTAAAGACCAATGTAGTGAGAGGAGTGAAAAAGTCATCTGCTATTTATAGTTCTAAACCAAGGAGAAAACAAAGCACTGTATGATTTAAAGATATCAACATGTGCTAAAACAATCTAGAAAGGCAAAGAATTGATAAGCACAAAATTCAGGTGTGGTTACCTCTAGAGATGTATGGAGGGAGACACAGGGCTGCTAAGGTCCTTATGATGATATACTTCTTAACTGTGGTGGACACATGGTGTTCATCTCACTATTATTTTAAAAACTTACAGCTATGTTTCATATACCTTTTTTGTAGGTATGGCTTACCTCAATTTGGTATTCCTAAAATTTGTTTACAATGGTTTTAGACTGGCTATTATACAGACTCAAATATTTTAATTGAGAGTGAATATCATTGAATGGTAAAGAATTTGGGCTTTGCAGTCAGACACAAGGTCCAATTCTGAGTCTTTCAATATCAGTTACACGACATATATACACCATGGAATACTACTCAGCCATAAAAAGGAACAAAATAGTCTTTTGCAGCAACTTGGATTTCACCATTTTGGCCAGGCTGGTCTCGATCTCCTAACCTCAGGTGATCCACCCACCTCAGCCTCCCAAAGTGTTGGGATTACAGGCGTGAGCCACCACACCCTGCCTGAACAGACACTTTTCAAATGAAGACATACATACAGTCAACAATCATATGAAAAAAAAAGCTCAACATCACTGATCATCAGAGAAATGCAAACCAAAACCACAGTGAGATACCATCTCACACTAGTCAGAAAGGCTAGGATGAAAAAGTCAAAAAACAACAGATGCTGGCAACGTTGTGGAGAAAAAGGAATGCTTTTACACCGTTGGTGGGAATTTAAATTAGTTCAAACATTGTGGAAGACAGTGTGGTGATTCGACTCAGCAATCCCATTACCGGGTATATACCCAAAGGAACATAAATCATTCTATTATTAAGACACATGCAAGCATATGTTCATTGCATCACTATACACAATAGCAAAGACACGGACTCAACCAAATGCCCATCAGTGATAGACTGGATAAAGAAAATGTAGTACATATACACCATGGAATACTATGCAGCCATAAAAAAGAACAAGGTCATGTCCCTTGCAGGAACATGGATGGAACTGGAGGCCATAAATCTTAGCAAACTAACACAGGAACAAAAAAACATATTGCATGTTCTCACTTATAAGTGGGAGCTAAATAATGAGAACACATGGACACATAGAGGGGAACAACACACCCTGGGGCCTATCAGAGGATGGAGGGTGGGAGGAAGGAAAGGATCAGGAAAAACAACTAATGGGTATAAGGCTTAATACCTGATGATGAAATAATCTGTACAACAAACCCTCATGACACAAGTTTACCTATGTGACAAATTTGCACATGTACCCCTGAACTTCAAATAAAAGTTAAAAAAAGAAAATTTAAAAATTAGTTACTCGACATTGGACAAAATATTTTCCCTTCAGAAATGTTTATTGAGTACTAACCATATTCCAGACACCAGTCTATGTGGTGGGGATACAATGATTCCGAAGACAGACAAGCTGCAATCACAGATACAGTTCCCTGTTGTTGAGGAGTTTACACTTTAGCTTCTCTGAACCTCAATTTTTATTGAGGACATGGAATTTTTGAAGACTAAATGAGTTAACTTTACAGGCATTAGCATAGGGTATGGTACTTGATAAATACTCTGTCAGTGGTGGCTACCTTTACAATTAATATGTATGAGGAAGCAAAACAATCCTTAATTTATATGCCAACACTGGGAAATAAGATGTTCCATATAAATGAATTTTTCCAGAATTTAATACTTCATCATCTAGGATTTTTATATATATGTATAACATACATATAGTAAGTGCACAAATCTTAAATAAGTCTATATTTTTATGTAAGTATACACCTATGTAACTGCCATTGTAGATCACAATATAGAACATTTCCAGAACTCCACAGAGATTCCTAAAACTTTTTGATTTTTCACATTTTTAATAGTCAAATTACTGAAAAGTTCTACAAATTTCTGAAACATCTTGTATTTAGGAAAGAAGGACCAGAAACATAACCGTGTCTTGATGGCTATTGCCAAAGGGTATTTTTCCTTCATTTTCCCCCTTACAATTTGATGGGTTTATTTTTAATCAAACTAATATATGCCCAAAATATAAAGTTTCAGCTACTTCAGTATAATTTGCTCTCTCATTTTCTCCTTTTTTCTTCTGTATCTCTTTTAGATATACAAACAGAACATAAACACCTTCTCTTTGTAAAAGGTTGGATACATTTATGTCTGATTTTTGGTAAGGCTGACCATCTCTTTCCTAGAGAGCATTATACCTTTCCTTTAAGGTCCAAACTTTCTTATTGTGTGTTACTTTTAATTTGTTGCAGAATAATAAATGCATTACTACTGATAACTTATTAAATAAGAATCAACATGGTGCTAATGGTCAATAAAGCCCAGTGAAGGACTCTGTAGTACTAAATTCTGGGACATCCGCCTTAGGGCTTCAAAGGGATTTTGTTTGCTTGTTTGTTTTTAATTATCTTTTTTCTCTTCCATGAGAAGCTTTGCATATGTTGGGCCTGAGATAGAGTGTCTTTACCTACTGACTTATTTATCCTTGTAGCATCCATGCAAGACTGGTAATAATTTGATTCCTTCTGATATATGGGGAATGAGACACACTGCATAAAGGCTGGCCTCACACCAGGGCAGCATTCTTATCCAACGTCTTTCCCCTCCCAGCTGGGCACTTGAGATTTTAGAAATATCTCTTTTCATTTCTTTAGGAACCAAGTAAAACTGAGAGTTGACAATTATCTGAACAGCCAGCTAATCCCAGCAATTATTTCCTTTAGGGTGGACTGTGGTCCACTGGAGATATATACCAGATGACTATTTAATCTTGACTAATTTCCTTCTGTTCAGCCATGGATAATTCTAGACTTCAGATCACATTAGGGGATGAATTACTGGAATGGGATGGACGCACTGTGTATGCAGCACAAGTTTCTGAGTGGGTGCAGGCTGCCCAAATATAACCCCTAAGGCTGTTTGTGGATACTCATCCCAGCAGGTTTAATTCTTAAACAGAAATTGAATAAATAAAATATTAAGACTACACTTTGGGAATGTATGAATCTCACATTCATTCATTCATTCATTCATTCACAACTTGCCATGTGCCAGGCACTGTGCTTAGAGGTTCAGGTAACTCCTAAGAACACCTCGGCCATCCCTTCCTGCCACCTCTGGATGGATATGCTTTCTTGGCTTGGTTTCATTTTTCTCAGTAGCCTATCATCTCCATGCAGTATGGACCCAGTTTAATCTTGGCTTGGAAATAAGCTCATTTTTCTCCCCATTTATGGAAGGGATTCTCCACAGAAAAGAGGTGATGTTGCTTGCTAGGCTGCTGGGGACAGATCATCACACTGCCTGAGATGGCTTTTCTCCCCCTGCAGATTCTTAGAGTCCCACATGGACTCCAGAGTCCCATTGAGAGTATGACAGCAATGTTTATGTGCAATTCTAATGCTGGTTTTAGCAGCATAAGTGCTTTTTAATGCATAGCATTACAGCGAGTGGGCCCTATTCTCTCAGCCTCTGAATAGCTGTCTAGAGGGGCGTAATTCCCAGCTCTGCCTCCAAGAACAGTTATTTACAAGCTCAGTTACACGTTTACGTCAAGTGTGGTGAAAGCCGGGATGGAGACAGGCTGAGTTTAAAGCAATTTGGCAAGTCTTTATTTCCTGCATAATCACTCAGGTCCCTCAGCAGCCCTTGACCAGAGTGTCTGTTCACATATGTCAAAGGGAGCCTGGGAATTTGGGGATACTGGCTGCAGGAGTAGGATTCCTTCCTTCTACCTCTCTCCCTCCAAGGTTACCCACTGGCCTTTCAGTTGCCCATTAGAGCTCCACTTAAACCAAGACTCTCAGTCCAAATCTGGCTACTGGTTTCTACCTCCACAGTCTTCACCCCGTCTGGAATTCTGTTAAAGTGTTTAAACTTCCTGTCCCACGCTGGCCTCCTGTTTCCACCCTCAGCCCCAATTCAGCCCCAGAAAATCAGACTCATTTTTTAAAAGAAAAAAATCAGATACTGATACTACTCTGCTGAAAATCCTCCAGTTACTTCCCATCAAACTTGGAAAGAAATCTCTTTTCAAGCACCTACGAGGCCCAGCAGGATTTGGTTTCTGCCTGCTTCGTATACCCATCGCAGGCTCCCTTCCCCCACCGCTCACTACCACCCAGTCACATTGGCTTCCTGGCTATTCCTCAAACACACCAAGTGTGTTCCTACCTCAGGGCCTTTGTATGTTCTAAGCTCAGAACACGTTACCTCTGCCTCTCCCATGGCTGCCTCTTCATTGCTCAGGTCTGAGCTGAAACCTCACTTCTTTAAAGAAGCCTTCCCTGACCATCCAGTCTGAATAATCATTTCTTTCTCCCAGTTACTCTCCACTCTACTATCCTTTATTTTCCTCAAAACACTAACATTATTTTAAAAAATCTTACTTATTTGATTATTTATGAACTTTTCTGTCTGCCCCACCAGAATAGAAAATCTAAGAGAGCAGGAATCTCAACTATTATAATTACCATGGCCTGGCACATACTGGATGCTCAATAAATACTTATCAAATAAGTGAACTTTCTTACCAAAGTATTAACTGATGCATGTTGTCTTATTGTTATTGCTATTACTGACAGTACTGTTTTGTCCGTGACTATTACCTTTTTCTATATAGTCATCTTAAAATAAATGAAACTGGGTCAGCATGATTTATTTTTCCTTCATTTTCCCTCTTACAATTTGATTGGTTTATTTTTAATCAAACTAACACATGCCCAAAATATAAAGTTTCAGCTACTTCTATAATGTATGTTGTTTAAAAAATAAACTAAAACAAGTCAGGTGTGGTGACTGATGCCTGTAATCCCAGATACTCAGGAAGCTGAGGCAGGAGGATAGTTTGAGGCCAGCAGTTTGAGACCAGCCTGGGAAACACAGTAAGATACTATCTCTAAAAAAATTAATAAAATAAAATAAAACAAAACAGCGGGCTTTTCCTCATCTCTTTCTTCCCCCTTCCCACAGGCAACCATGTTTTCCTGTTTTTGCTGATTATTTTCTGATTATTTTAGGATTTACCTCTATGTTTCTAAATAACATATCTATATTGCTGATTCATGATTTTTCCTTTTTAGGCATTATTTGTTGACTACTCTCTATCAAAGATGATAATTTATTGAGCTCTCACTATGAGAGATGGGGGTTTAGGTCTCTTTCCTACTCCCTGGCCAACCACATATATGTGCCCTTCTCAGCCATGAGCCTTCCACTAGAATTAATCTTAGTTTTGGTGAAATTAATATTCCATGTTTACATTATTACAGCCAAGCCATAGAATAAAATAAGAATACTTTTCCTGTCCTGCACAATGTCTGGTCACCAAGCAGGTGCCCAGGTATTCCTATCCAAGATCTATTTGTCTTCACAAGAACCAGAGAATTGGAGATTCCTCCTTGGACTTCAGAACTGTGATGCAGCTTGGAGATTCCGTCTGTGGAAATTGAAAACACAAAACTCTGCTTAAATCAGTTTCCCATGCCTTCATATGTTCGCTCATCCGAATCACTGAAACTTGGGAAATTGGTTCAGAAGCACATCTGATTATGTGTCTCATGTATTCACACTGTGACACCATCACGCAGCATCCCTCTCTAGGGGGCTCTTCTCCATGGAAGCCTGAAGTTGTTGACAAACACTGTCATCAAGAGATGTAGCTTCCAGTGCACAGCTTTGTGGATGATTCCAGGCTTGGCTAATGCAAATTCTTCAGTAGGAGGCTCTGAAGAAGGGCCATTTGGTCATTTGGTTCCCATTGGAGTTAAACAGAACTTATTCTAGAATAGTACAACTCTTTCCCAATCGCTTGTGTTATGAGCTGAATTGTGTCACCCCAAAACTCACATATTGAAGACCTAAACCCCAGTGTGACTGTATTTGAAGAAAGGAACTTTTAAGAGGTAATTAAGGTTAAGTGAGAGCATAAGGATGGGGCCCTAATCCGATAAGGCTGGCATTCTTTTAAGAAGAGGAAGATACACCAGGGGGCCTCTGCACACAGATAAGGCTATGTGAAGACATAGAGAGAAGACAGCCATCTGCAAGACAAGGACAGAGACCTCAAGAGAAACTGAGCCTGCCATTGCCTTGATCTTGGACTCCATTCTTCAGAACCATGAGAAAGAAATTTCTGTTGTTTAAGTCACCCAGTCTGTGGAATTTTGTTATGGCAGCTACAGCTGACTAATACACCTTGTGACGTCCATGGCATTTTAGAGCCAAGAAGGGCTCACTCTGGCAAAGAGGAACATTTACTCCTGCCCAATTTACTCGGCCCCTACAATTTCTTGGGTGCTGATTATTTGATTATTTTAGGATTTACCTCTATGTTTCTAAATAACATATTATATTGCTAATCCATGATTTCTCATTTTTAGACATTATTTGTTGACTACTCTCTATCAAAGATGATAATTTATTGAGCTCTCACTATGAGAGATGGGAGTTTAGGTCTCTTTCCTACTCCCTGGCCAACCATATATATGTGCCCTTAAATCAGCCCCAACCCCTTTTCTGGACCATACTGGGTCCACACTCGGACCATACCCCTTTTCTGGTGTATGCACATGCTGAGTGGAATTTAGAATCTCTTTCTTACAGACCTACATGCTGCTCAACTGCTTTTTCTACACAAGTAGAAGTATTTCACTTTTAGAATTCATCTTGATTCCTGAGGATTTACATGCTGAGTTACTTCAAGTTGAAGGAAGCCAGAATTTGTATGGACCTCATGCCTCCATCCAGGTTGGAATTTACAGCATTATAAAGGCTTTTCATGGCCTTTGTAAAGTTTTAAAACTGTTAAATTTTAACAACTCAGGTTGTAGGTTCATAGAGACACCCTATACGTATTCTCATAATGAGCAATGAATTTTCTTCTGGAAATGGATAGAAGCTCATTTCTGCTGGGTGCAGGTTCATCTTTTCTAAGGAAGCCATTTTTCATTTGTCATAGGATTTGAAATTTTAAAAAATTGTCTAGAGTTGTATAGCATAGCTGTCTTAATCAGAAATAAATTGGCTTTTAAATGCCATTCACATATTGTCTTTCTCATACCTCAACTTGAGTTAACTTTTTATTACTTGCTTCATTTTTCATCAATGTAATACATGCATGTTTTTTAAAAATTGCACTTTATCAAAAAGGAAACAATGGCCCTTTATCCTAGCCACCTCAATCCTCATTTCTGTTTCACCAACACCAGTATTTTTTTTTTACTTCTTTAAGCTATTTTTTTCTACTAGTTACTTCTATATTTCCCGATAATGTGCTTCTACCACTATTTCTTGATTTATCCACTGTCGACATTATCTATTGATTATGGTGTTAAGATTAATGGATGTTTAACTTTCTTAGGCTGTCCCCTCCTCAACCATCCATGTCCTCCTAATATAGTTATTTCACCACTTTTGTTAAATCAATAATAGGTAGCTTACATCATTATGGCACAGTAAATGTGTCCTCTCCAAAGCAAAGGAAGGTGCATAACTACATTTCCTCTCTTGTATAGTGTTTTGTCTTGTCTGGTGTCTCATTGCCTTACTCATTTCCTGCTGTCTTTCTGTCATTAGCATACCCATAGCATGTGTTTACATCATAATATCAGGTATTGCATTGAGTCCCCTCTTTCCGGAAGACTCCCTTCCCAGATGCCCTTCTCCAATCTGCACCAAGTACACTCTGGACCTGCTGCACAGGTGCTGTCCTGGAAAGTCCCTCCACTGCTGTGCTGGGTTGACTGCCATCCTCCTGCCAGCAGTTACTACTTGTTCCACATCTAGTTTTACTTAAGCACATCTAAGTGGAAAAGGTATCTGTAAGTTTGCATGTAATAAAATGTCGTTATTTTTCTCCTCATGTTTGATTGGTAGTCTGATGAATGTAGAATTATAGGTTGAAAGTAATTTGCCTTCACATTTTGTAAGACACTGTACCAATGTATTCTTTTTTTTTCTGAGTCAGGGTCTCGTTCTGTCATCCAGGCTTGAGTGCAGTGGCACAATCTCTGCCTCCTGGGGTTCAAGCGATTCTCATGACTTAGCCCTTAGCCTCCCGAGTACCTGGGATTGCAGGTGCAGGCTACCACTCCCGGCTAATTTTTGTATTTTTAGTAGAGATAGGGTTTTGCCATGTTGGCCAGGCTGGTCTCGAACTCCTCAGCTCAAGTTATCTACCTACGTCGGCCTCCCAAAGTGCACCATTATATTCTAATATACAGTACTGATGTTGAGGAGTTTATTGCCATTTTGATTCTTGTTTTTTCTACATGTTCTTTTTCTTTCTGCCCTGGAAGTTTTTAGGATTGTCTTTTATCCCTGAGTTTCTGAAAATTCATGATAAAAGTTATTACTGTGAGCCCTCTTAAAATTAATTATTTTGGAAACAGTGCATCTTAAATAAAAGTTTCTACATGTATCCTTCAGCTCTGGAACATTTTCTGTATTTTTAAAATAATTTTCTTCCTTCCCTTCTCTCTGGGTTTTCTTTTGAACAACTACTGATCAGATGTTAGGCCTCCTGGATCAGATCCTCTATATATTTTTAATTTTTTATCTCACTGTCTTCTCTCCTTTATAGGAGATTGTCTCCGTTTTATCTTCTAACATATATTTAATTTTTAATTTTGCAATAATGTTTTTAATTTCTAAGAGCTATAGCTATCTTTCCCTAATTTTTTGAGGATACCAATTAAAATATTAATTTGGATACTGATTCTTTTTTTTTTTTTTTTTTTTGAGTCAGAGTCTCACTCTGTCACCCAGGCTGGAGTGCAGTGGCGTGATCTTGACTCACTGCACGCTCCGCCTCCTGGGTTCACGCCATTCTCCTGCCTCAGCCTCCCGTGTAGCCAGGACTACAGGCACCCGCCACCACACCCAGCTAATTTGTTTATATTTTTAGTAGAGACAGGGTTTCATCGTGTTAGCCAGGATGGTCTCGATCTCCTAACCTCGTGATCCGCCCGCCTCCACCTCCCAAAGTACTGGGAACTGATTCATTTTTGTTGGTTTTTAAAGCTTTGGTTTTGCCTTCAATTCCCTAGATTATCCCTCTTATTCAGGTTTGGCCTTCTTTTTGTATACATTGTTTTATTTTTTTCCTGCTGGAAGCCTTCTTCAATTGCTTGGTGAGTCTTTATTGTCTATTTATACCAATGTGGCAGTAAGAAATGATTGTAAGCTGAAGGTCACTAGGTAAGACTTGCTGTCTGGTGAGCCCTGCTTTAGACTCAGCAGGCAGGGCTGCTGGGGCACCCCTAGGTGTCAACACACAGGACCATCCAGAGGAAAATCCTCTGAGACACATGATGGAGTGGACACCTGATCACTGACATTCTGTAGATGAGGTGGTGGGTGATGGAAGACTAGGGGTGACTGATGTGAGTTCATCTTTAGTGTTAATCCCCTGTCTTCAGCCCTATGCCTCCTCACTTCTTAAATGGCACCTCCCAGTTACTCCCCAGGATCCTAAGGGCAAATTGGCTCTCTGTTCAATCCACACTTCAGGCGATGGCTTCCCTCTCTGCTTTTCTATTTACCTTCCAGCATCTAAAATTAAGTTTCCTGTCACTAATGTCTTCTCTACCAATCCCTGTGACATTGTTGGTTTATATATTATATTTCTTTAACAGAGTCTTAGGAGAGAGAGAGTACATAATTCTCCACGTCTAACCCTTTGCCTTTAATAAAAAGACAGACTGAGTTAGTCATATTTTTAAAATACAGTCATTATATGATACCATTTATAGGAAATATCCAGAATAGGCAAATCATAGAGACAGACAATAGATTAGTGGTTAGCAGGGGCAGCGGGGAGGGTGGAATGAGTAGTGACTGCTCAATGGCTATGGGGCTTCCTTTCAGGGTGATGGAAACGTTGCAGATTAAATAGAGGTGACAGTGTGAATGTACTTAATGCCACTGAATTATACATTTTAAAATTGTTAAAATGAAAGTTTTATATTACATGTATTTTACCACAATAAAAAAATACATAGTAAAAAATATACGGTGACCATGGAGAGCTTACAAAAGATTTTCACAAACAGTATATTCAGGATATGCTGCCATTAGATTCTTGTTGTTCTGTAATTGGTGGTAATGTCCTTTACCATGGAAATTTAAAAATACCAGCCTTCCCCATTTAGATTTTTTAAAAATCAACTCATATTCGGATACTCCCAGTTGTTGTTGTTGAAACAGCGGTCTTACTCTGTCACCCAGGCTGGAGTGCAATGGCTCAATCACAGCTCACTGCATCCTTGACCTCCTGGACTCAAGCAATCCTCCTGCCTCAGCCTCTGAAGTAGCTGGGACCACAGTCACACACCACCCTGTCCGGCTTATTTATTTATTTATTTATTTATTTAGTAGAGATGGTGTCTCCCCATGTTTCCCAGGCTGGTCTTGAACTTCTGGGCTCAGTCGATCCTCCTGTCTTGGCCTCCCAAAGTGTTGCGATTACAGGCATGAGCCACCACACAAGTCCTATTCCCAGTTTTGACTTTTCCTCCACAATTATTTAATTTCTGACACCTGATGCCTCTTAGCTATCCTAAAACCAAATAAAAGATGTTCTCTTATTTACTGTAAGAATAGATATGTAGAATTATTTCAAGTGTAAAATATCAGTATCTCTTGTCATTCTACAAAGAGCCCAAGCCACCCCTAAATTTTCTCTCTTTCATTTGCTTAGAAAGTATAATACTCAGTTGTTAATCAAATGAACAAATAAAATAGCAGCTTTTTATGAAGAGTTATTGTAAAACTATGAACTATTTCATTAACTAAATCAGAAAATGCAAATAGCAACTTAGCTATTGAGCAGCCTTGGGTGTTTGGAAGAAACAGGCCCACATATCTGGGAAGTGATAATTCACTGAACAAAGGTGGCCAGATTTCCCTGACTTCATCAACCCCAGGGATCCTGGGATGAGAACCCTCCAGCTCTGACCAGAGGCCAGTCCCCCTTCCTGGTGCCCCTCTGACCAGCCTGACCAGTGCTGTCTTTAGGTCATCCTCACACTGGCTTAAAACCAGCTAAATTGATTGAGCAGTCAGTACATATTAAGAGCTTTAAATGGACCATCTTTTTGAAACCTCACAACAAATTATTGTTCCTCTTTTACAGATGAGAAAGCTGAGGCTTGGGGAAGTTAACTAATTTGCCCAAACCTTTATAGGTAGTAAATGGCAGGGCTTGAAGGTAAACCCAGGCAACCTGCCTCCAAAGCCTAGCCTTGTAACTATTAGGTAATATCTTCCCTTTTGCAAATTAGAACCTACCATTTCAGACCCCATGGTCACTGTACAGTTTACACATGTTTTTTAAAATCATAAAGCCTCTGGAGTAGCAATTGTCATGGGACCCCAGTTTTCCTCATAATGTCACATTTATGTGTGGTGCCAACAAAATAGTTGTCAGGAGGAGGACGGAGCCCAGGTGCAGCTCTCTCTGAAATACTCTGGCATGTTCATGGGATGGCCCTCCCTGGCCCTAAGAGGATGGAGCTTCTGCAGGCTGTGGCTGTCTGCCCAGGCCTGCACAGGTCGCCTATCTGTCTCAGTCGCCTCACACTCCTGTGATGCGAACTGAGGGGCCGGTGATGGGCTCGCTACTTCAGGGCATGTGGAAAGGGCTGGGTCGGCCAAGTTGCTCAAACTTTTCACAAGGTCAGGAGAGTGCCAGCCACTCCTTATACCTGCTTCACGGGCGCCTTCTTCCCTGCCCTTAACCACAGTTGTACCCAGGGCACTGACTGCTCATATCTCCCTGGGTGGGCTCATCCATCCACAGGGATTCAACTACCAACTGTATGCAGAGGACCCCAAATTTCCCACTCCAGCCCAGACCGCTCCTGACCTGTCTCCCGAGTTACAGATCCCCACGTCTACCAGCCCAATGAATACAGCAACCTAGGTGCCCTCCAAAGTCATCATCTGCCTCACAAACTCTTCCTGTTGTGTCCCTAACCTCTGTGACAGGCACTCCCACTCCCATCCCACTCAAATCTGTTGAAAAATCTGGAACTCGTCACAGCCCACTCACTCTCCAGTCTTTTCAGCTCCATCCACCGCCTGCTGCCCATCGTATGTGTCTGTTCTCCTAGATGCACAGCCACCCACTGGCCTCCAGCCTCTGGCACCCCTGCTGCCCTCTATCAGGTCTCCTGGCTGGCTCACTAGGTCTCCTGAGCTTCTCCAAAATGGGGAAGGCAGGCTAATCTGTTTAGGTAATAGAAGAAAATGCTAGAATCTTTATATAGATTATCTCAGTAGATAAATTCAATGTGAATTATTGATAATCTATAACTTGAATCTGAAAATATAAGACAAAATAGCATTTTAATGTATAGGTTGACACTGTCACCCTTGCTGGTCCACTTGTCATATAGGGATCTCATGGTTCCCTAATGAGTGCCCCACGGGGCGGACAGTGGCATCCTCACTGGAAACTTCAGCTGTTATGTGTTCACATGTGCCCAGGTAAATAGAATTATGGACTAGATTCTAGTTACTACTGATGCAAGCACACGTGAGCAATGAGAAAATGAAAAGGTAGACCCTGTATACCTAGGACAAGCTCATCTGCAGCCATAATACCAGGTCATAAGGGTGGTAAGCTGACCAGATCTGACATGAAGCTGGCATTAAAAATAAAGTTGAAATGGCTGGGCGCTGTGGCTCATGCCTGTAATCCTAGTACTTTGGGAGGCTGAGGCAGACAGATCACCTGAGATCAGGAGTTCGAGACCAGCCTGGCCAAAATGGTGAAACCCCTTCTCTACTAAAAATACAAAAATGAGCTAGGCATGGTGGCAGGTACCTGTAGTCCCAACTGCTCAGAAGGCTGAGGCAGGAGAATTGCTTGAACCCAAGTGGCAGAGGTTGCAGTGAGCCAGGATCGTGATGTCGCACTTCAGCTTGGACGACAGAGCGAGACTCCATCTCAAAAAAAAAAAAAAGTAGAGTAGAAATTGTGAAAAAGACTATTTATGATATTAATTTTATACTCATTATTGTTTAAAATAGACCTCGCCTCAGGAGCATATTATAATTTTAGCTGGTACCTAACACTATCACATTAGAAACAAATCTATAATTTCTTGAGTAGTGTTTAAGTCATAGGAAACGATATAATACTTTAAAAAATTTCAATTACTTTGTTAAGTATTTAAAGGTTTCTCTTGCGCTTTCTTAATATATAACTACAGACGTACCTGTTATCATTCAGAAATAAATAAACAATTTACTCATGAATTTGAGGATACAGGCTCAAATTGGTTTTCACTGATAGGTGAATTAAAGAGAGGTTTGGAGACCTCAGTTCAGCTAACTTATGTCCTACCTCCTTCACAAGAAATACAGCACACAGGCCAGGCGCTGTGTCTTGCGCCTGTAATCCCAGCACTTTGGGAGGCCAAGGTGGGTGGATCACCTGAGGTCAGGAGTTCAAGACCAGTCTGGCCAACATGGCGAAACCCTGTCTCTACTAAAAATACCAAATTAGCCGGGTGTGGTGACCCCAGCCGTGAGCCTGTAACCCCAGCTACTCCGGAGGCTGAGGCAGGAGAATCTCCTGAACCCGGGAAGCGGAGGTTGAAGTGAGCCGAGATTGCACCATTGCACTCCAGCCTGGGCAAAAGGAGTAAAAATCTGTTTAAAAAAAAAAAAAAAGAAATACAACACACACACACACACATCAGGCTCCTGTTGTCTAAACATGTCGCTCCCTAAACCTGAACATCAACCTCCTTGCTTCACCCAGGTGTGTACTTCTATGTCTAGCCCAGCTATGCTGTCAAACTCATTTTAATAAAGGAACTAGAAAAAAATTTGTCAAAGCCTGCCTAAGATAGCACAAAAAGAAAATACAGACTAATTATTCTATAGATGTGATAAGCACATCTTAAATAAAATATAAGCAAATCGAATATAATAATTCTTTACATGAACAACCCATGGAAAAGTAGAATTCATTCAGGGATGCAAGGAAGTTTAAAGATTAGAAAATAATATTTTCATATATTCATTATATTAAAAGATCAAATGAAAAAGAATAATGTGATCATCTTGATAGATGTAAAGAAAACACTTGACAAAATTTAATATGAATTACAACAAAAATTTGTAGCAAAATATAAATAGATAAAAATTTCTTTAACTTGATCAATGTGCAGACATGCTTGCTTGTATGTATACAAATGTGCACACATATGTGTATACCAATATGTGTGTGCACACGTAAACACATACTTCAAAAGCTAGCATTATGTTTAATGTCAAAGTACTAGAAGACTTACTATTGGAACAGACACAGTATCACTATTTTAAGTTCTATGATTTTGTACGTGAAAAAAACCAAGAGAATCAACTGAAAAATATTAGAAACAATAGAATTTAGCAAGATAAATGGCTGCAAAGTTATAAAAAGTAATTTTTCTGTATTCAATCAGTTACAAAATATATTGAAAAGTATTGCATTTAATATTACAACCGAAATCATCCTTTTACTCCCATCTCTTCAAAAAAGAATAAACTTCGAAATAAGTGTGAAAGATCAAGATGAGGAAAATACTTTTACTTATTTCTGAAGAAAGGCAACAAAAAAAATTTAATAAATACAAAGGACTACTCTTCACAATAGCAAAGACATGGAATCAACCCAAATGCCCATCAATGATAGACTAAACAAAGAAAACGTGGTACATATACACCATGGAATACTAAGCAGCCATAAAAAGGGATGAGATTATGTCTTTTCCAGAGACATGGATGGAGCTGGCAGCCATTATCCTCAGCAAACTAACACAGGCACAGAAAACCAAACACTGCATGTTCTCACTTATAAGTGGGAGCTGAATGATGAGAACACGTGGACACATGGCAGGGGGAACAACACACACTGAGGCCTGGTCAGGGGTAGGGAGAGCATCAGGAAGAATAGCTAATGGATGCTGGGCTTAATATCAAGGTGATGGGTTGATTTGTGCAGCAAACCACGATGGCACAGGTTTACCTATGTAACAAGCCTGCACATCCTCCACATGTATCCCAGAGCTTAAAATAAAAGTTGAAAGAAAAAGAAAAAAGAAAATAAATCTGTAAAAATAAATAAATAAATAATAATAAAAATAAAGAATGACACGACTGAGTTGTATTTTTTTTTTTTAAAAAAAGGAGTATATTCCTATGGATGGGAAGATTAACGAATGAAGCTCGTTCTTCCTAAGTGGATCTCTACATTGAGTGTCATCCCAGTCAAAATACCTGCAGCATTTTTTATTCAACAGAATCATATATGTTTAATGATAAAATTAATAAATAAAAATAGCCAGAAAATATCTGAAACGGAAAATGACAGAGATTAAGCCAACCACGTATTAAAATATAAAATCAAACTACAGCAATTAAAACTCACATACGATTTGACAGAAGAGTTAATGGAACAGAGCAGAGAGTTGAAAAAAAAAAAATAGACCCAACACACGTGGGAGTTTTGTACATGATAAAGCAGCATTTCAAATCAGTAAGAGAAAGATGGATTTTTCAGCAAACAGTTTTGGAACAACTGGCTAGCCATCTGGGAAAAAATAAAGCCTGATCTCTATTTCACTCCTTACATTAACTTGAATTCCAGATGGAGCAAAGATTTAAACATTAAAAACATAAAACCATAAAAGCACTAAAAGGATTTTTTTTTTTTTTTTTTATGTAGAGGGAAGGCCTTTCTAAGCATGGCACAAAACCCATAAACCATAATGGAAAAAGAGACTAACAAAGTTGACTATGTACATTTTAAAGCCTCTAAATTTAGCGATAACTATTTAAATTTTAAAAGACCGTTCATTTTGACCTAGCAATTACATTTCTCAAATTTATCCTCTAGCTATACTCATAAATGTGCACCAAAAAAAAGGAAAATAAAGATAATCCTATATGTAAGGATGTTCACTACAAGATTATTTACAATAGCAAAAAGAACTGCAACAACTTAAACATCCATCAATAAGGGACTAGTTAAGTGAATTATAGTACAAGCATAGAATGAACTACATGGAGCCATTTAAAAAGGAACATGGGGCAAAGGGTGGGAGGGGGGCAAGAGATAAAAGGCTACAAATAGGGTACAGTGTATACTGCTCGGCTGATGGGTGCACAAAAATCTCACAAATCACCACTAAAGAACTTACTCGTGTAACCAAATACCACCTGTACCCCAATAACTTATAGAAAAATTTAAAAAAAATTTTAAAGACACAAAAAAGGGAACATGGTAAATCTTTTAAGTACACTAATGGAAAGCAATTCAAAATGCTATTAATTTAACAGACACACAATGCAAATCACAAATGGGGTCATTATATACACTCCTTGTAACATAAGCATTTGTAGTCCCTTGTAATTTACAAAAACTTTGTACCCATTATCCATCCATTATATCTCTTTCTCCTCAGATCACAGCCTCTTTCTCTAGCAGCTTTTCCCCTCAGCAGGTAGAATGTGTTCCAGGGCAGTGCTCTCAAGCATATTTGACTGCACAGCACAGGAGGAAGACAATAGTGTTTGCACAGTCTATCGAGGAAATTAGATGAGGTTGCTCATGCCAGAAGTAACCTGCGGGTAAGGGAGCTCCAGTGTCCCCTCAGCATCTCTTGCATTACCTAAACCCCATTCCAGTGTGCTAGGTGTAGGAATTTTCCCTCAGGAATCCTGGAGGCTGGAGCCTTGGGTTGCAGAGATGGGCTTGGTCTGGGAGGGAGGTGAGCTTGTCCTGGTGCATTCAGGGTCAGTAGAGAAGACAAGGTGGCAGTCAAAGGAGAAGTTAAAGGGTGGAATCTGAGAGCTTGTGCTAAGGTAAAGCAGGCTCTGAACTTCAGGGAAGACATGCCAGCTTCATCCCCTTCTAGGAATTGAAGGCCGGTTGATATGTGTGGAGGCTTTTAGGTTGTGTCTGAAAATGAGCAACCTCTGCCAACATGGAGCACTGGAAACGTGGTACACATGGAGGTGGACAGACCCTGGTGGGAGTCCTGGCTTTGCCGCTTGTGAGCTGTGAACTTGAACAAGATACTTCCCCTCTCTAGGCAAAGTAATCTCATCTATAAAATCTGTTTAGTAGCTGTCTATCTTGCAAGACTGGGGTGAAGGAAACAAATATGTACTGGTTTTGCTTCAAATATGGCAACCTCTTTTATTTTTATAACAATCCTGCCAAGAAAAAGTTTGCCTTCAAGGCAACCCTTACAAGTAAGTATATCAAATATCAAGGGTGCTATGGAACTTCCTCATCCCTCTAAATCTCTCTCTACAGGTCCACACGATCACTAATAACTAGTTTTTAATCCAAAGAAAGTCTCTTTCCATATCTCTCCCATCTTTCTCTTCCTCCTTATTCCTCCTCCTCTCCCTCCCATTCTCACTCCCTCTAATTATAGGGATAGAATATAATATACAAATGTCTAGAGGGAGAAGCAACACATTGAGCCTCATTCATCCTCAAATGCAAGCACTCCTTACACAAGAAGACAAATGATGATTTTCCATTGTTTTCTGTTTTCCGTGGAGCATTCAAAAAGTGTGCCCGATTGAACTTCAGGTTGAGTCAAAAATCCAGGAGGCAAGGCAATGGGAGCTAAAAATCTCGAGTTCTAGAACAAAGCTACATCTCAGGATCAAGAACACACAAATTCTATTTTCATTCATGTGGGTCTAGGCAACTCTCTGGGGCAGCTGTCCTACGTGTAGCGACCCAGCGTCCAGACTGCTTCCATTCTGAGGCTTGGCCATCTCAACACAAGACCTCCTTCACACTCACTATGACAGGAGAAAAGAGCCTGAGAAAACACCCATGGCTCTTCCAGGCTTTTCACTGCCTCAGCCTAGAAATGTAAATGAGGTCACCCCTAACGTACCATTAGCTAGAACAACACACATCGTCTCATATAACTGTTGGGAAATGGCAGGGGGGAGGGTTGCAGAAATGCCTAGAACTGCTGAAAGGAAAGGGGAATCAGACAATGGTAGCACTCATGAAGGACTTGTTGACTTTCCAATTCCAATAGAGACTGTCTCTGTTTAATCTCAGAGCCCAGGAATGTGGACAAGGCTAGGCTTTGGCCTGAGGGGTGCACATGGGGGCACCCTCCTTCAGCAAACCATTACTGAGTGCCCACTCCACCCCAGGATCCATCTTAGGGATGTGAAGAAACACAGTCCCACCTTTACTCACACTCCAGAAGCAACTTTTGAGTTCAGGCACAAGATTTTGATTTATTATTTCAGCAGCAAACCATGTTTCTAAACAGGCCCCCAGATTCCTGCAACTGCCATTTTCTAGAGTAACCTGAGATGAAGTTTACCTGGATCCAGGACACCGGGCTGTGTCTACCATCACAAACACTGATGCAACTTCTGACAGCTAGGCTCAAAATCATAAGCCCATTCATTGCCTGAGCACAAGAAATGTTGCACTAAGCTCAGGTGGTGTATCAACAGCCAGGTGAGAACAAAATGTCATCAATAAGAAAAGCCAGTTAGAGGTCGGCTGTGGTGGCTCATGCCTGTAATCCCAGCATTTTGGGAGGCCGAGTGGGCGGATCACCTGAGGTTAGGAGTTCGAGACCAGCCTGGCCAACATGGTGAAACCCCATCTCTACTAAAAATACAAAAAATTAGCCTGGAATGGTGGCATGCACCTGTAATCCCAGCTACTTGGGAGGCTGAGGCAGGAAACTCACTTGAACCTAGGAGGTGGAGGTTGCAGTGAGCCAAGATCAAGCCACCGCACTCCAGCCTGGGCGACAGACTGATATTCCATCTCAAAACAAACAAACAAACAAACAAA
This sequence comes from Hylobates moloch, assembly GCF_009828535.3. Classification (NCBI taxonomy): domain Eukaryota; kingdom Metazoa; phylum Chordata; class Mammalia; order Primates; family Hylobatidae; genus Hylobates; species Hylobates moloch. Next base: position 12,744,995 of record NW_026652297.1, on the reverse strand, counting down.
AAAACCATACTTAGAGAAGTTATTTAGCATTCACACAGATCTCTGAACTGGCTGGACCTTTCATCTGTATTTGCCAGTGGTTCTGAGTGTGGTCTTTAGATTATCAGCATCAGCATCACATGAAACTGATTAGAAATGCACATTCTCAGGTGCCATTCCAGACCCACTTAATTTAGAAACTATGGGATAGGGCCCAGAGATCTGTGTTTTCACAAGTTTTCTGGTGATTCTGATGTGTATTCAAGTAGCTTATGAAATAGGGAAGCTACCTGGAACTAGGCTTGAAGCCTGCTTTTCATGCGTGCTTTTCATGCCTGTCCAGAAGAGCCCATCTCTGTAGCCTTGGGAGTATAGGGATGGGGTGGGGAGGATGTTAGAGGGTACATGGTCCTTGAGGTTTCATCCCTTTTGCTTCATTTGAAGAAATTTCAAAGACAGCGTATCTTGGTTTTCTAAAATTCTAAATGGAAATTCAAATCATGTGGAGAGTTTTTTTTAATACACCTGTGCTCAGGCCTAATCTCATAGATTCTGATTCAATAAACCTGGGGGCTATGGTTTGCACATTTGTCCCCTGCAAAACTCATGTTGAAACTTAATCCCCAATGTGGCAGTATTAAGAGGTGGGGCATTTACAAGACGGTTGGGTCATAAGGGCTATGCCCCATGAATAGATTAACCTATTCATGGATTAATGGATAAGTGGCTTAATGAATTAATGGGTTGTCATCAGAGTGGGATGGGTGGCTTTATAAGAAGAGGTAGAGAGACCTGAGGTAGCACACTCAGCCCCCTTACAGTTTTATGCTGCCTTGGTACTTTATAGATAGAGTCCCCACCAGCAAGAAAGCCCTCACCAGAAGCAACCCCTCAACCTTGGACTTCTTAGCCTCTATAACTGCAAGAAACAAATTCCTTTCCTTTATAAATTACCCAGTTTCAGGTAGTCTGTTATAAGCAACAGAAACCAGACTAAGACTCCAGTCTGGGGCCCAGGCATGCACAATTATTTTAAAAGCTTCCCAGATGATTATCTTGTGCAGTCAGGTTAAGGATCATTGGTTTAAACTGGAGTAAAGGTTGGGAACTGGAGATGATAACTCTGCGGCCTCCCTTTCCTAAGTACTGGCTTTTATGCTTTTGAATAGATAAACATACTTGGGAACTATACATTTGGGCCAAAATGTGGAACTTATTAAACTCCCACTAAAGGCTTTATACACACCTTCCAAAATATCCATGGTAGAGCCTCACACTGAACATTGTAGATAATCCTAATCCTTCCTGTCGTTGCTACCAGCTCCCCTACCCCCACCACAAAACTCAACATATATTACTGCTTTGCATGGGGCTAGCATTCAGGCATTCTCCTATCTAGGTAGGACAAATTTCTTGAAGATGGTAGAAACATCAAATTAATATTAATATCAAATCAAGCCCCCTCAATAAGAATCACTCTGGTGTGACAGGTTCCATCTCCAGCCCATGCCATCACCCAGTTCAACATATTAATGCTGCACCGACCTTCCTAACCCTATCTATGCAATCAGACAGGTACCATGAATAATAAAAGAGACCTAGGACCAGCAGAGAATAGCATCCCTTCACCTAGGACTAGAGTTTGGGCCCAATTCTGCTGTGTTCTGTCCCTTTCCAGCAAGTTTGGTGCATTTTAGGTTTTCTAGTGAGTTGGAAGCAGAGGCCACCAGGGAAGCACTTACAGTATCATATTCAGATATTTTCTCATTCTTCACACACACACACACACACACACACACACACACACACACACACAATATTCAGACCAAACCCCTCCAAGGCATTAAGAGCTCCACTGGATAATGAAGTATTGCCTAGTTCCTTCCCCATTATTAAACTACCCAAGTAATTATGACAAACTTCTCAGCAACTAGACTTCACTCCTTTCTCTGCTACCCTTCTTGAAGACAGAGATTTCTTGAAGAATACTTTCTCCACTATCCCCTTGAAGACAGGGATTCCTTAGAAAGTATGTCTTAAGAAAACCAGGTTTTCCCTTGTATCTCTTAGGGGAAATCAGAATCCCCATTTAGAACCTTCCTGTGTGCTGGAGTAAATTATCTAACCTTTCTGCTTATCAGTTTTCTTATCTGTAAAAAGGTATAATATTAGAACCTATTTCATGAGATAATGATATGAATTAAGTGAAATGTTCATAAAGTGGGCTGGACACAGAGAAGCAGCTTGATGAATGAAAGTTATTATTCTTTTCAAATACTTATCGATATTCATCTTAGGTATTAGCCTAAAGGTTCAGAGATGTGAGGTTTTTGAAGTTACAAGTACAACTACAAGGCACTGACCTAACAGAATGCAAACAACCTATTGGGGTCTCTTTAGCCCTCAAGGCCCAGCACAGTTTCACATATATGTTATTCCTTAACAAATAGTTGTTGAATAAAAGAAAGAAGGAATAAGGAATAAATAACACCAGCTATCACTCAGAACAGAGTTCAGTCTTGCACAACATGGGGATATGTTTTAGAGGTCAACCAGTTTACCCAGCCTTTTATTTCAGACCGCACCTTACCCAGGATGCCTGAGGGATATGGCTTCACTTCCTATTAAAGTACTATATTCTTATGCTTTCTCACAGTGCCCAATGCCTAAGCCCTCTTTGTTGCCCAGGAAATAGGCAGTGTTCTTGGTTCTTCTACCCCTGGCTGGTCAAAAAATATGACCTCTGACTACAGCTGTAGCTGGCCTCCTGATTCCCTCACCCCATGAGGGACATTCACCCTCATTCCAAGCCTCCTTTTCTTCATTGCTCCCTTTTTCTTTGAAATACCTAGGTCCTCCCTTGCCCTTTATTTTTAGGAGAGTTTTTGCATCCATATCTCTTGAGAGTTCTCAGTAGACACAATTGGTTGGGAAAAAAAACATGGAAGATAATGCTCTATTTTTAAGAACCTCTTAGCAGTCAAATGCAACTAAATAAAATAATAATAACTAGACCTAAGAGCATTTTCTTTGAACCAGGCACTGTTCTATAAACTCGACATGGATTAACTCATTTATTCCTCACACCAACTACGTGAGACAGGGAGTAGTATTATCACTGTTAAACAGTTGAGAAAACTGAGGGACTGAGATGTTACAAAACTTGCTTGAGGATAGACAACTGATAAGTGATGGAGCCGAGTTACAAAACCAAGCAATTTGTGGTTTTACCACTATACTATGGTTGCCTCTTAATGGACAGCTGCATTTTCTTAATGCCTGCATAATTTGAACCTTCAATGATGGCAAGGAGGCCAATCCCCATCTCCAAATCAGTTGGGAGCAATGGTTGCTGAATCGAAAATGAAATGAGAAAGCTGGAAATGCTTGAATTCCAGCACCTTGTTGTTCTTAAGACTGTCTGACAATTGGTTCCTGGGAACATAACACGCAGTGGAAAGACCACAAATTTTTCAGCAGTATATTAGTTGTCTAGCCTCAAGCAAGTTTTGTAACATCTCAAAACTGGGTAGGTTATTTAAGCTCTTTAGCCTCTGTTTCCTTATCTTTAAAATGGGGATAATAATAACCCACTGACTTATACTCCAATGCTTGTCCTTATAGTTCTGCTCAGTACTGCCAAAGCAGTAAGCCTAAAAACTACATTTTTCAGCCTCTGATGCCAGCTAGAATGGCTTAGTCTCTGCCAGTGAGAGAGACTGAAGGGAGATTTAAAAGCAACTGGAAAAGAGCATCATTTTTTTCTGCTTCTGACTCCGGATGTGGGAGCAGCAGTATAGCAGTAATGTCATAGAGGCCCCAGAGGATAATTAAGAGGTGTTGTAGTAGATTTCTGTAACCACGGGGTGGGGGAGACAGTGGGAGCAATGACTACAAGATGAAGGGGTGGAATGGCTGTTTCTGATTTTCCTGGAGAGCTTACAGAAAGAAATTGACAGGTTTAGAACTTTAATCTCTCAACTCAAAGTCTAGTCACAGAACCTGAAAGCTTCCGTGATGGCACTAAAGAATTCTCTTATCTTTTTAGACATATGGCTGATATAGATCCAAAATTTTATCCCACAGATTGGACAATTACAATGAATCTGAATTCATGAACTCATCAGGTCTTTTATGTGGGCATCTGAGGATTGATTTGGAAGGAGTGGAATCCTGAGAATTGAAATGGAGCCATCAAGATGACTTTATTCAAATCTAAGGAACCCCTGGTCACCTATACCCTCTTTCTAGTAAGAGCAGTCTCTCCTTCCCGCACTGGGAAGACATGATAGTCATCTCTTGCAAGAAGACCCTGTTAATAACTTCATCCATGGCAGTTGCCCTACAAGGGGATACTGATTCTTCTCAAGATTCACTCCTTCCACCTCTCATGACCTCCATATCCACAACCAGAATCAAATTCCAGCAACCCTCAGGGCAAAAGTTTAAAATCTGGCCTCAAAGAATATGGCTTTATATACCTAAATAATTGCAATATTTTGTTCATTATATTGGCAAAACTCTAAGTAATATATATATGGAAATGGATTATGCAGCTGTTAGAGCAAGGAAGATGAAAAAAATAATGGTTTGGACCAATTGAGATACATACTAGAGATGGCTAACCAATTGGTCTTTATATTTTTCCTTTAGGAAGAGGGTAAAAGTATCTTTGTGCAAGGGATAATTGCATTGTATTAAATGGAAGCACAAATTCATTGATATTGTCGGTAAAAGTTCATGAGAGTAGAACATAAACAGATGTGAGTAGACAAAAGGGGAAACTGTTCCAGATACTATCTTTGGTCTCAGCCCCACACTTGTTCTGCTATACTATTCTTTACGTTGCCAAGGCCAGAAGCTTCAAAACTACATTTCCCAAACTCCCTTACCAGATGACTTCTTTTTTTGTTGTTTGTTTGTTTCTTTTTTTTTTTAATTTTTTTATTATACTTTAAGTTTTAGGGTACATGTGCACAACGTGCAGGTTAGTTATATATGTATACATGTGCCATATCGGTGTGCTGAACCCAGTAACTCATCATTTAACATTAGGTATATCTCCTAATGCTATCCCTCCCCCCTCCCACCATCCCACAACAGGCACCGGTGTGTGATGTTCCCCCTCCTGTCTCCACGTGTTCTCATTGTTCAATTCCCACCTATGAGTGAGAACATGCAGTGTTTAGTTTTTTGTCCTTGTGATAGTTTGCTGAGAATGATGGTTTCCAGCTTCACCATGTCCCTACGAAGGACATGAACTCATCATTTTTTATGGTTGCATAGTATTCCATGGTGTATATTTGCCATATTTTCTTAATCCAGTCTATCATTGTTGGACATTTGGGTTGGTTCCAAGTCTTTGCTATTGTGAATAGGGCGGCAATAAACATACGTGTGCATGTGTCTTTATAGCAGCATGATTTATAATCCTTTGGGTATATACCCAGTAATGGGATTGCTGGGTCAAATGGTATTTCTAGTTCTAGATCACTGATGAATCGCCACACTGACTTCCACAATGGTTGAACTACTTTACAGTCCCACCAACAGTGTAAAAGTGTTCCTATTTCTCCACATCCTCTCCAGCACCTGTTGTTTCCTGACTTTTTAATGATGGCCATTCTAACTGGTGTGAGATGGTATCCTGACTGACAGAACAAAGCAAGAGGCATGACACTACCTGACTTCAAACTATACTACAAGGCTACAGTAACCAAAACAGCATGGTACTGGTACCAAAACAGAGATATAGACCAATGGAACAGAACAGAGCCCTCAGAAATAATGCCGCATATCTACAACCATCTGATCTTTGACAAACCTGACAAAAACAAGCAATGGGGAAAGGATTCCCTATTTAATAAATGGTGCTTGGAAAACTGGCTAGCCATATGGAGAAAGCTGAAACTGGATCCCTTCCTTACACCTTATATAAAAATTAATTCAAGATGGATTAAAGGCTTAAATGTTAGACCTAAAACCATAAAAACCCTAGAAGAAAAGCTAGGCATTACCATTCAGGACATGGGCATAGGCAAGGACTTCATGTCTAAAACACCAAAAGCAATGGCAACAAAAGCCAAAATTGACAAATGAGATCTAATTAAACTAAAGAGCTTCTGCACAGCAGAAGAAACTACCATCAGAGTGAACAGGCACCCTACAGAATGGGAGAAAATTTTTGCAATCTACTCATCTGACAAAGGGCTAATACCCAGAATCTACAATGAACTCAAACAAATTTACAAGAAAAAAACAGCCCCATCAAAAAGTGGGCAAAGGATATGAACAGACACTTCTCAAAAGAAGACATTTATGCAGATGACTTCTTTTAAAGTCCACCAAAGAGAGGCATTCTCTAGAGATTTAGAAGACAGATGGAGGGCCAAAGCTGTTTTTCTGCTTCTGGATCCAGCAATAACCCCATTGGAACCGTAGGCTACTTCAGGTGATGGCAGTTTTCTAAAATAGTGGTGACTGCTACAGCTGCAAAGTAGGCGACTACAAGTTCCTGCAACAGTGACAGTGGTTTCCACAGCCGAGGCAGTTGCTGTAGCAAGAGGTGAGGGAGGGGCATCCAAGCTTCCCGCTCAGTAGCAGTAGTGCTTGTTCTACCCATCACACAGGTGCACAGGTGCAGCAGTGGAGCTTGGTCAGTCTCAGCAGTGACTGCAAACTGATGAGCTCTGGGTACCATCACCTTTTCCTTTTATTTCTCCAGACCTTTCCATTTTTGTTGTTCTTTTTGTATATGAAATTCTCTCTAGTTAAAATACTTAGGTAGATTTCTGTTTTTCTAACTGGCCACTGACACAAGAATGGAGAACTATTATCTTCTTCCTCATGTGAATATTAGAGGAGAATATTAAGAAAAACAAAAAGTGCTCAACAATACAGCATCTAAAACAAAGGAGTATTAAAAAATAACTTTACAGCCTCATATTCATTTATTTAATCAGAAGTTGTTAGAGCATTAACTTTGTGTATTTGTCCATTTTAAACTGCTGTAAAGGAACACCTGAGACATGATAATTTATAAATAAAAGAAGTTTATTTGGCTCACAGTTCTGAAGGTTGTACAAGTATAGCACCAGCATCTGTTCAGCTTCTGGTGAGGCATCAGGAAGCTTTTACCCGTGGCAGAATGTGAAAGGGGGAGCAGGCATGTCACATGGCAAAAGAGGAAGCAAGAGAGAGGAGGTGGTGCCAGGCTCCTTGAAACAAACTAGCTCTCATGTGAACTCATAGAGTGAAAACTCACTCATTACCAAGGGCATGGCACCAAGCTCTTCATGAGGCATCCACCCCCAAGATCCAACAGCTCCCACTAGGCCCCACCTCCAAAATTGAGGGTCACATTTCAACATGAGGTTTGAAGGAAACAAGCATCCAAACTATGTTACTTTGTGTTTCGGGTGTTTGCTGCTTCAAGTCCAGGATCTCTAAGGTGGGCACTTAGAAAAGAAGAAAACCATGTTCAAGGAGTCTTCAAGATAAAGATGGGAAGCGACAGTTATTAAGCTGTAATATCTCAGCTCTAAAGTGACCCTTTTGTACTCTGCTCTTTGATGCTGCTGCTGGGACTCTAGAAACCACAACTTTTCTTTTTTTATTTTATTTTATTTTATTTTATTATACTTTAAGTTTTAGGGTACATGTGCACAACTTTTCTTTGCAAGCTGAATGATTCCTGTTAGGTTCTATCAAGAGGAACACCAGAGGGAGGCTGAAAGGCAGGGGGCGGTTGACGGGATTTGTTCCTTCCCGTTTGCTTGCTGTTCCTATTAGTATGAGCCACCAATGGCTCTTCCCCTTGAAGCAGCAGTTGGTTTCAGAAGCAGTGGGTTCCAGTTTCTGTCTTCTTTCAGCACTCCCAGAAATACTGTCACTGCATCCCTGTGGATGTATCAGTACTGTCCAGGCAGTGCCCTCTCCTCAGAAGGGACAGACTCAGCTCCACAGAGGCTCCTCCAAGCCTCTAGGTTCCAATAGATTCAACCCCTCCTGCCTTGTTCTCTAGTCCTTAGAGTATGTGGCTTCTTCCTGCAGTGTTCCCTTGTTGGCCTTCAAGTCCTGCAACAGTCGTTTACCCAATTCCCCATATTAAATTCCCTCCATAAAAACAACTGATATGGTTCTGTTTTTCTGACTGGGCCCTCATTGATACAAGGAACCGGATATCATGAATATCTAGGTGGAGAGCTGAGGAATAAATATTGGCCCAGGGCCATAGAGTGCTGATAATTAGAGATTGGGAGCCACAGCAATTGGAGAAGTCAGACCTAAACTCTGTTTTAAATGGCGATGTGTGTGTATTGGTGATTAAATGGAAGCCTCTGAACTGATTCTAGATACTAGAGAACTAAGGAGTATGAAATGAAAAGCTGAAAACTATTACAAGCTATGATCATGTTACTTTCAGGATATACTAAATAATTTGGATTATCATTATCATGCTTTTTATGATAGTAAAATAATGATAATCCAATTATTTAACATTATTATTAATATTATTATATCAGGTACTTTTGCTCTATAATAAATGGCCCCAAAACTTGGGGCTTAAACAACCATTTATTCAGTCCATGATTCTGTGAATTGGCAATTTGTGCTAGGCTCAGTTATATGATTCTTCCAGTTTGGGCTGGGCTCATTCTTATGTTTGCAGTTGGCCTCTAGTCAGTGAGGCAGCTCTTCGAACAACTGACTGGCTGTCAGCTGGGAGAAAAGGGAAAACTGGGTCACACACTTATCATCATCCAGTAGACTAGCCCTACCTTGTTCATATGATGGCATGGCATGGTTCCAAGAGGGAAAGAGGAAGCTGTAAGGTCACAAAAGACCTAGACTCAGAATACAACGTCACGTCTGCTGCATTCTCCCAGGCAAAGCAGTCACAGAGTGTGCCCAGATTCAAAGGATGGAGAAATAGACTCTACCTCTTAATGGGAGGAACTGCAGAGTCACAATGCAAAAGTTTATATACAGGTAGGGGTGGAGAATTGTGGCCAGTTTCACAATCTGCCACAGATATTTATTTAATTAAATACTCTTCAGATTAACTTTGTTGTAAGTTTTCCATAGTTTACATAATTTGTTACAAATAGTCACCTACTTATAAGCTTACATATTTTGAAATAACTTGTTTTAACTAGCATTTTCTTCTATACTCGAATATCCAGCAACCTAGAAATTATCACTGTGTAAAAAGGCTTATGCTAAAATTGTTTCTTGGAATAATACTCTTTTGCTCTTAGAAATCCAAGGACACCACCAGTGGTCAGATCAAATTAAGCAACAACAAGCAGAGGTGCATCCACCTGAGAAAACAGATGCTCTGATTTGCAACTCTAGACAGGGAGAATTTAGAGCTCTGGTTCTACAGATTGTCAGGTCTGTTCTTTAATATGTTTGAAGAGTTCATTAATGTCCCTTCAAAAGGAATTTGGGTAAAATTCATCAGATCCAAAATTCCAAAAGCTAGTGTGATATTTAATTAAAAGAGGAGGTATTTAATTAAAAATGAGGTTGTTTTATTTCACTGTCCTGTTAATTATAGCAACATGTCTTTGTGTAGTGTCATGTCCACAACCACAAGAGAGGAACGAACAAATTTGTACACCAGAAACAGAATTTGTATAACATGAGTGCTCCTGGGTGTTCCCAGATCAGAGCAGATGCCAAACATGTCAACTGTCTGGCTGAATTCAGCCCTTAATTGTGCTGTTTTGCCAACTCAGATTTCTTTTAAAATCCTTAGTGTGAATTATTTTGGGTGAATCACAGCCCAAGTGGATAGGCCTACCATTCCACCACTCTGCTTTGACTCCTAATAATCAATTTACAGGTTGATGGGATCTACCTGATTCCTGTAGGCAGGCAAATTTTTGACCCTTGTCTTAGAGTTTTCTGTAGTAATCTTTCCTTTAATCCCCAGATAGAACTATTTGAGAGTGTTTGTGACATCCTGGGGGAAGCACCTTAGTGTTATCCCTAGAGTCTCTGAATATGCTAGGCTATATTGCATATGACAAATTAACTGTGTCAACGTACAATGTCAGAAGTTACAGTTTCTAGAACTCTATCAGCCGTTCCTTAGAGAAGGGAGTTTCTGAGCTTATGTAATTGGCTGGGTGTCTCTTCTGTCCCATTTTCTGGCATTTCTTTTCTCTGTCCTCTACTGCATCCATTGACTGCTTCCCCACTCCATCTCCTGCCTCTAAGCTTTAGTAACTTTAATATACAAATTTAGCCAATTTAGTTCTTTCTAGATTTAACTCTTTAATTCTTGATAATGCAGGAAGAGAAGGACTGTTCACCTTACCACCCCCCAAAACAAGCAGTGATTCTTAAACAAACAAAACTCAACTGCTCTGAAGTGAATTATTCTATTTCCCAACAATTAGTGATAGTTTTAATAAATGGTTCACCCCTTTCTACCCCATAGTTTCTCAGTGACATAAAAGTTGCTTAATCCAACCCCTTGAGTTAAACTCAGAAGATAAAATCTGAGTCACCACCCAGCCTGCTCAATGATCAAGGACATATTTCTTGCTGGTGTAAATGTCAAATAGTATAAAAAGAATTCAAGAACTCATGAGGGAAAGAAATTGAGAACTCCTTTATGTTAGCTGTAGGTCTCCAGACTGGGCAAAAAGGATTAAACATGACCGGTGTCTAGACCAGAAAGGGGACAATAAGAGAAAAGATGTCCAGGAACATTCTTCTTTTGTCCTGACCCTCCTAAAGCCTTTCTGTAACACTTTCCTCTTCGTCATCAATTTCTTGTTCCTGAGTTCTCCACGTAAAGATTAACCTCCTGCAGTGACCTCTTTGGGGATATACACCTGTTCTTTTTTGTCCTTTTTATGCACTGCCTGATGGCATCTCCTTTCCCCTCATTTACAGTAATCCTCTCTTTTTTTAACTGCTTCTTTAGCCCTTAGGTGCATCTCTTCCCTCCTCCCACCTTTTCCTCCCCTCAGGACCCTCCCACATGCTTCTTTCCCTCTACACTATTTGTCATCAAAAAGGCCCCTTCATTCCTTTGAGAGAAAAGAGTGGTGATTATCTGTGGTACATTTTCATAAAGGGAAGAAAAAAAAGACCAGGGGGGAAAAAGCCTGTTGCAGCAACTTCTCATATTCCTGGAAATTCCTAGAAATTCTCTGACAACCTAAGCTCTATTGAGACTCAAGGTAAACCCTGCTTTTTTGTTTGTATTTTTTTCCGTTACATTTTGTCCCTATAGAGTGACAGTAAAATTCTATAGAGGGTTTTTCCAGAAACACTCAGTATTTTAATTACCTGATGGGTTACATAAGCCTTGTGGATTGTAACAACATCGCTAAGATATTTTCTACAAAAACATATTTTTTGACTTCCAAACCCGTTTCCAAACTTTTTTTTGAAACGGCTAGTTATAAGTCAGGGACATCCTCATGCTAGGCTAGATTCCCAAGAAGCAGAGACTGAGACAAAAATTCAGGCTAAACTGATTTATTAGGATGTGTTGTCGGGTAAAAAGAGGAAGAGAGTGGAGATGGGCACCAGGAAGGGAAGGAGGGGAAGCAAATGTGTCTCCTATCAGTCATTGGTTATGTGCTGTTCTCAAAAGGGTAAAAATCCTCAGGCACTTTGGCCTCAGGCAAAGTGGGTTTTAAGTAGACTGAGGGAGTCCTCTGAAAAGAGGCAGGAGTTCTAGCTGTTGGGCGGAAAGCATCCAAGTAAAGCAGAATAATGCTAATGGATTTGAGGGGATATTCATGGAGCACCGACAATGTCTGGTACTGTCCTGCACTTTCGTTATTCAGTGTTTTGCAGGTGTTTGCTCTGGTGTATTTAAAGGATGAATGAGTTTGGCTGCCTGGATATAATCACTGTAAAGAAATAAGATCATCTCTTCTCATTTGTCTCCAAAGTGTTCTACGGGTTTTAAATGTCTTTACCTTCTGTTTTTCTTCTTTCCCTCCTTATTTTTTGTAAATAATAAAATAATAGCTAACATTAATGGGGTGCTTAATATTGCCAAGTACTCATCTGATTTTGTTCACAGGGTGCTTGATTTGCTCCAGATATTTTATTTAATCCTCATAACAGCCTCCTTCTCAGATTGGTAGTATTGTTATTCCCATTTTTAACTGAGAGTTGTAAACAGATTAACAAGCTGATAAGTAAATGTGATTTGACTTTTCCTTCTTCTCTCCTCCCAGACCCTCTACTTCTCAGCCTCTCTTCACTTCCACACACACAGACACAGGCACACACGCACATACACACAGTGATTTTAATATCCATTCATTTTAATGGGAGTTGCTTGCAGATATCAAGTCTCAGTGGGTTATCAGGGAGAGAGTAAGCTGCCCTGGTTAAAATAACACTGTGCAGCAGAACAGAAAATAAGATGTCACGGCAAACTAAATATCTTCACTTTCAACATATGAAGGAGCTGCCTTAAGTGTAGACTTGAGCTGGCCAGAAGGTGCCAAAGTCTTCAGCAGAAGCCAGGTATTGGTGAATTTTACCCACTTGTTCACCTGAACCCCAAGAAAGCCTAACACATGGGACGGGGACGCCGGGCTTCCTCCCTCTGGTCATACCCAGGCCCCTCTATGCTCCAGTCAACTTAGATATTTGTCCAGAAAGTGAAGATGTTTAGTTTGCCATGACATCTTATTTTCTGTTTCACTGCACAATGCTATTTTCACCAGGGCAACCAAGCTCTCTGATAAACTTTGAGAACATTTGAGCCAGCTTGACAGTGAAAAGACTCAGCGCACTCTGAGTGTTATATATTTATTTATTTCACTTTATTTTATGTTTACTATGACTGAGTAACCAGTGCAATAAAAAAAAAAGGGGGCGGGGGGTGGGAAACCAGTGTGGATTGTATAATAAAGCAGCCCTGGTTACTGCAGACCGTATCCCAACAGTTCGAATATTCCTTTCAAAGAACAGATTCTTAACACCGATAGATTGCGTGTGATGGGCAGCCGGTATTTCACCCCAAATCACGTTATGGCTCTGAATAGAAACAAGCAAGAGTGTACCTTTTCAGATAGGCAGAAGGCACATGCTTCCCAAGACTGCTTTCACCAGGCAATGCAAAAGCAGTAAGAAAAGACTTGAGGAAGAGCTCTAGCCTAACTAGCACAGGAACAAAAGCATCAAAATCTGCAAGCAGCCTCCTTTCTTGGGAGCTAGCAATATTTCCAGGGAGGTGCCAGGAATCAAAGCAAGCCAACCTCACCACTCAGTGTCTGTATTTTCACTACCTGTGTGGGTGGTCCCCCCTGGTGTCTCTCCCACTTTTGCTTCTGGTTTTTAGAGGGTTTTGTTTCACTTCCTATTTTATTTAGGAGAGATTGGATTTGAATTCTATTTTTACTTCCTGCCTTGCTGTCTGCAGACTGGATAATGCGAGAATCAAGAAACCTGATAATTGGAAGAGGCTTGGGAAGTCATTGGACATAAATCCCATCCAACGCAACAATTCTTCTCCTTGAATACATGTACTGATGATGATCTCAGTACCGTATATATCAGCCTGTGAAATTACGGAGCAGTATTTTCCTTTGTAGAGATTTTACTTGTATGCTTTATTTGAATTTTCTTTGTCCTAGATATGTCTTCCTATAGTTTTATCCCTTTAACTCTTGTGACACTATTAATATTACCAGCTCCAAAATGACACTACCATTTTCTTCTAAAGTTTTTAGCACTTCTTTTCTGGATTGAATCGTGTCCCCTCAACATTCATGTGTTGAAACCCTAATCCCCAGTGCCTCACAATGTGATATATCTGGAGATAAGGCCTTTAAAGTGGGACTAAGTGAAAATAGGACCATTATGATAGGCTCCAGTTGAATCTGACTGGTGTTCTTAAAAGAGGAAATTTGGACACAAAAGGAGACACCAGGGGTAGGTGCATACAGAGCAAAGATTACATGAGGACATGGCAGGAAAACAGCCACCTGCAAGCCCAGGAGAAAGCCTTCTGATATGGTTTGGATATTTGTTCCCTTCAACACTCATGTTGAAATATGATCCCCAGTGTTGGAGGTAGGGCCTGGTAGGAGTTATTTTGGTCATAGGAGTGGATCCCTTATGAATGGGTTGGCGCTCTCCTCATGGTAATGAGGGAGTCCTCACTCTGAGTTCATGTGAGATCTGCTTGTTTAAAAGAGTGTGGCACTTCCTCCTCTGTCTTGCTCCTGCTCTTGCCAGACAATACATCGGCTCCCATTTTGCCTTCCACCATTAATGAATGAATGATTGTAAGCTTCCTGAGGCCTCACTAGAAGCCAAGCAGATGCCAGCACCATGCTTCTTGTACACCCTACAGAACCATGAGCCAATTAAACCTCTTTTCCTTATAAATTACTCAGTCTTGGGTATTCCTTTATAGCAACACAAGAATGGACTATCACAGCCTCAGAAGAAACCAAACCTGCTGATACCTCGATCTTGGACTTCTAGCCACCAAAATTGTGAGAAAATAAATTTCTGTTGGTTAAGTCACCCAGTCTGTGGTACTTTGTTATAGCAGCCCTAGCAAACTCATATAATTTCCAGGTCAGAATTGAATCCAGACCAAAAGTTCTTCTTTGCTTTATCCTCAGAGAAGAAACTGTTATTAAAACAATTAAAAATTAATCAGTCCATACATCCAGTATGATAAGACTTCCATCATGAATGCTATCTCTAATAGATGTACCTAGAGTTGAAGTTTCCATTCATTGATTCATCAACAAATACTTATTCAGCACCTGTTACAGACCAGGCCCTGCACTAGGCACTGAGACTTCGAAAATAAATATTAAAATTTACACATGAGTACACAGTGGCATTACATTTTAACAAATGTCTGTCTGGAAGAAAGAGGTAGCAGAAGGGTGACCAGTTAACTCCTCGGGAGTAGGGAGAAAGAACAGAGAAGTGATGGCATAGAACAATGACTAGGAGTTTGCCACTGTGCAACAGCAGGAAGAGCTTCTCAGGTGTGTGTGATGGGAAATAAACCCAGAAAAATCAAGTAGGGTAATATGTTTTGGCTGTGTCCCCATCCAAACCTCACCTTGAATTGTAATAATCCTCAAGTATCAAGGGCATGGCCAGGTGGAGATAATTGAATTGTGAGGGCTGTTTCCCTCATACTTTTCTCATGGTAGTGAATAAGTCTCACCAGATCTAATGGTTTTATAAGTGGAGTTCCTCTGCACAAGCTCTCTTGCCTGCCGCCATGTAAGGTGTCCCTTTGCTCTTCCTTCATCTTCCGCCATGATTGTAAGGCCTCCCCAACCATGTGGAACGTGAGTCCATTAAACCTCTTTCCTTTATAAATTA
Organism: Hylobates moloch; assembly: GCF_009828535.3. Taxonomy (NCBI): domain Eukaryota; kingdom Metazoa; phylum Chordata; class Mammalia; order Primates; family Hylobatidae; genus Hylobates; species Hylobates moloch. The sequence goes on along the minus strand of NW_026652297.1, from coordinate 12,729,668 downwards.
CCCAGTCTTGGGGGTATGTCTTTATTAGCAGCATGAGAAGGGACTAATACATAGGGCTAGGTGATACACATTCTTATGGACCTTGCTCAGGGATTTGAGTTTTATTTCCCAGGTAAGAGGCATCCACAGAAGGATTTTAAGCAGGGGACAGGGGAGTGATGTGTTTAAATTTATATTGTCACCAGTTCACATAATCTTTTTTTTTTTTTGAGACGGAGTCTTACTCTGTCACCCAGCTGGCACAATCTCAGCTCACTGCAACCTCTGACCCTAAGGTTCAAGCAATTCTCTACCTCAGCCTCCCAAGTAATTGGGATTACAGGCGCCCGCCACCATGCCCGGCTAATTTTCGTATTTTTAGTAGAGATGGGGTTTCACCATCTTGGCCAGGCCAGTCTTGAACTCTGACCTCGTGATCCACCCACCTCAGCCTCCCAAAGTGCTGGGATTACAGGCGTGAGCCACTGCGCCTGGCCTGTCACCAGTTCACATGATCTTTAAGCATCTCATTCATCCTCCATCAGCATAGGTAGACTGGGGTATATTCCCACCACAATATTGCTTCTATTTCCCTTTTAAATATTATTTCGCAGTCATTGTAAAAAATTTAAACAATACAGTAGTTTATAGAATTAAACACGGAAGTTTTGTTTGTTTTGCCTGCTTTTATAACCCACTCCCTTCTAGAGGCAATTTGGTGAGCATCCTTCTAGTGACCTTTGTATGCACAGATGCTCCTCGACTTACCACAGGGCTACATCCTGATAAATGAATTGTAAGTCAAATATATTGTAATTAAGGATGCATTTAATATCCTGATAAACTCATTGTAAAGTCAAAAAATCGTAAGTTGAACCATCTTAAGTCACTGGGAAGGCCTGTACCTCTGTACACATAGATAAATATGTGTCTATACATGCAAGATTTTTAAATATCTAAATGAAAGCATACCATTATGACCTGCCTTTTCAGTATTCTTGGAGACCTTTTCATACCAATACTTATAGATGTTACTCTTTTTTATCAATGACATAGTATTCCTACTACCACTATATCATAATTAACTTAACCATGCCATATAGATGGACATTTAAGTTGTTGCCAATATTTTTCTATTAAAAATCATGAAATAATAAATATTTTTGTGCAAATCTTATCCCTACTTTACAAAAGAGAAAATTGAAACTCAGAGAGCTAAAGTAAATCCTCTAAGTCACACAGTGATATGTTGCAAAACTAGTTTGGAACCTAGATCTGACTATTCCCAAGTCTAGAAGCTTCATCTTCGTATTATACTAGCTCCATAGGTAAGCAGCTTGGACTGCAGCTTGATAGTTTTCATCTTATGTAGAAAATTTTTCAGCCACTATTTCTTTAATTATTTTATGCCTTCTCCCATTTTTTTTCTTTCTGGGACTCCAGTAACACAATAGCAGGCCATTTAATTTTGTCCCACAACTCAATATTCTGTTCTTTAAAAAAAAAGAAAATCTTTGTGTGTTTCATTTTGGATACTTTCTATTGCTTTGTCTTCAAGTTCACTAATTTTTTTCTGCATTTTCTCTTCTGCTGTTAATCTTCTACAGTGTAGTTTTCATCCCAAACATTATATTTTTATCCCTAGAATTTAATTTGGATCTCTTAAAAATTCTATCATGATTGTCCTTATCATGATCTCATTTTCTTCTACCTTCTTGAACCTACAGAGTACGGTCATCCTTTCACATCCATGGGTATTACTTCCAGGACCTCTCCTAAGATACCAAAATTTCCCGATGTTCCAGTTCCTTACATAAGTGGTTCCCAACCTTTTTGGCACCAGGGACAGGTTTCACGGAAGACAATTTTTCCACTCACCAGGGGTGGGGGTGGGGTGGATGGCTTCAGAATGAAACTGTTCCAACTCAGATCATCAGATATTAGTTAGATTCTTATAAGGAGCATACAACCTAGATCCCTTGAGTGTTCAGTTCACAATAGGATTCATGCTCCTATGAGACTCAAATGCCACAGCTGATCTGACAGGAGGCGGAGCTCAGGCGGTAATGCTCACTCGCCCACCCCTCACCTCTGGCCATGTGGCCCAGTTCCTAATAGACCACGGACTGGTACCAGTTCATGGCCCGAAGGTTGGGGACTTCTGCCTCACATCAAATGGCCTAGTATTTGATATAACCTATACACACCCTCCCATATACATCATCTCTAGTTAATTTATAATACCTAAAACAATGTAAATGCTATATAAATAGTTGTTATACTATATTTTTAAAATTTTGTATTACTATTGTATTGCTATTTTTTATTGTTTGAGGTTTTGGGGGGAATACTTTTGATCCATGGTTGGTTGAATCTACAGAAGTAGAACTCACAGAGGGCCAACTTTATAATAGTTGTCTTAATGTCTTTGTCTACTAATTCTATGACCTGTGTTATTTCTGAATCTGTTTTTATTGACTGGATTTCCTCCTTATTATGTATTACAGTTTCTTGCTTCTTCGCATGCCTGATATTGTTTTATTTAACGTCAAATATTTTTTTTTATGTTTTAAGGTGCAGGATTTCTTTTTTATTCCTTCACGTATTTTTGGTCTTTATTCTGGGACATAGTTAAATTACTTGGAAACAATTTGATTTTTTCAAGGTTTGCTTTTAAGCTTCCTTCAGTGGGCCCATTACACCCTAATCTAGAGGCAATTTGACCCCACTTTTGAGGCCATATTCTTCAGAGTACTCTATTCAATGCCCAGTGACTGATGGGAGCACATACTATTTGTGGCCCTGTGTGAGCTACAGAGATTGTTCTGCCTGCTTCTTTCCAGTGGTTCTTTCCCTGGCCTTAGACAGTTTCCTCTGCAGATCTCTAGAGTTCTCTCTTTGTGTAGCTGTTTGTTCTCTGGTACTCTGCCCTAAAAAGTTTTGCAACCTTGGTATCCCTGAATATTGAATTGTTTCCTCAACTCGGGAAGACCACTGAACTCTGGGTTTTCCCTTCCTGTGCTAGAAACTCCAAGCAAAAAGTGGGGGCAATTATAGGACTTACCTCATTTGTTTCCCTTCTCTCAGGGATCATTGCCCAAAGAGAGACATTACACAAAATGCCTGACCAGTAAATACTCCTAAAGACAGTCAAGACCACCAAAAACAAGAAAAGTCTGAGAAGCTGTCACAGTCTAGAGGAACCTAAGGAAGCGGTGGTGACTGAGTATAATACGGGATCCTGGATGGGGTTCCAGGACACAAAAAGGACGTTAAGTAAAACTAAGGAAATCTGAATAAAATATGGGCTTTAATGTATCAACATTAGCTATCAGCTGTGACTAATGTATCATATTCATGCAAGACATAGTGGAAAATAGGAGAAATAGGTATAGGGATATACAAGACCCCTCTGTATCATCTTTGCAACTTTTCTGTAAATCTTATAATGTTCCAAAATAAATACGTTGTTTTTAAATAGCAATAGTAAAGCTGAATAAACACCAGTCTACTTTTGAAGTATCACTATGCACCTACGATTCTAAACAATTTTAGTGATAAAATTCTCTTCACTGGGAACCATGATTCCTCACACATGCGTGCACGCACGCACACACACACACACACCTGCCCCACCTCACCCCCACTGCTCCATCTTCAACCACCCCCAACTTTGGTATGCCATTGATCACTCTAACCAATGCTAGTAAAGCAGTGGAAACGACTTTAGGTTCCTATTACAATCAAACTTAGGCCTCCAAATTTCTGATACTTTAATAGGTCTGCACTCTTTAATCCCATGCCCTGCTCATACCCGCCAATGCTTGCAACCAATCAGTCTATCAATGAGCACTAAATTCCTCAATGTGCATTGCCCATTATGATTCATGATAAGAATTACTTGGGGTTCTGACCCAGAGCTGTGATTCTCAACCCTCACTGCACAGCGGCATCACTGTACAGTATTTAAAAATCCAGACCCTAGCCCAGATCAGTTACATCAGAGTCTTCAAGACAGGATGCAGCCATCAGCACTTTATTAAGCTACCTGGGTTACTCTAGAGTGCAGCCAGGGTTCAGAACTAGATACAGAGCTTTTCAAACACCCCCTTGGAAAGTCTGATTCAAGAAGCCTGGGATGGGGCCTGAGAACTTATTTTTTAACAAGATCTGCAGGTGTTATTTTTTTCATCTAGAAAATTTGCTTTAAAGGACCAAATATGAAGCCATCCTTTGCCACAGCCTCTGAATGACTCTGTGTGCAGTACTGTGCTCTCATTCATAAGTGACTGTTTTTTTTGTATATTTTTGAAACAGAGAAACCTTCCAAAACGAAAAATCATAAAGGTTTGAACTTGCCATGTTAGAGTAGACAAGTAGATCTACTTGTCACTATAATGACCAAAGCCACCCACCCACATTTTCAAACAACCCCTAAAGGAGAAAGTACTGTTCTGGCTGAGAATCCCTTGGCTGATGCTTACAACCCAGCCACAAAATCTCTACCAAGCTGACACCTACTGTAGGGACAGAAAGTTAACTATTTCCATAGGCAAGCCACTAAATCTTTGGACAGTACTAGATAAGAGAAAAATAGAAGATCTAATTTTTTTTTCCTTATAGAAAATGGGAGAAACACTGATATTCATAGAATTTCCCATCACCTCTGCCATTTTCCTTGTTGTCTCTAAGACAGAGTAAGTGGCTTGGTGCTGCTATGGCCTGAATATTTGTCTCCCTGCCCCCAGAATAATATGTTGAAATCCTAACCCCCAATGTGATGATATTAGGAGACGGGACTTTTGGTAGGTGATTAGATTATGAGGATAAAGCCTCCATAAATGGGACTGGTGACCTTATATTTGATGGAAAAAAAAACACAATCACTTTTGCACCAACCTGATAAAAAAACTCTGGAGAGCTCCTTTGTCCCTTCCACCATGTAAGGACGTAGGGGAGAAGACACTGTCTATGAACCAGGAAGAGGGCCTTCACCAGACACTGAATCTGCTGGTACCTTGATCTTGGACTTCCCAGCCTCCAGGACTGTGAGAAATAAATTTCTGTTGCTTTTAAGCCACTTAATCTATGGCACTCTGTTAGAACCCAAACAGACTGGGACACACACTTTCTTCCAAAAGCTCTCCACACTGAGCTGTACTACATCTATGGCAGGAGATCTGTACTCACCGAGAGTAACCCACCATCCTCCCACTTGCTTCAGGCCCAGAGGCTCTGAAACACTTTGGAGATGACCTCTCCTTTGCAGAGAAAATGAGCCACAAGAGATGGATGCATTCTAATTCTTATTTGTTGCCTTTAAGTTTTATTATACTTATCTCGAAATCGGTTTATAATGTACTCTGAAGATCCCAGGGAGACTCATCTTCAGTGTGAAACAAACAGAATAAGAAACTACTGTGGACTTTTATTAGCAGATGGGTCCTTAATTCCTAGGTATAATAGTAATCTGATCTTGGTGATCCAAATATCACCATTTTTTTTCCTGCTTATTTTCTTCTAACTTTTTTTTCAGAATTGGGTTCCTAAAAACGAGTATTTTGTGAATCAATAATTAGTTTTGGTGAACTTGGATATAATCCTTCCAGAAATGACTAGTTTTCTGTTTTATTTGTTTTTGTTTTTTTGCTGCTGTTGTTTTCTGTTTTTTTGTTTGTTTGTTTTCTTTTGTTTTGGGTGATGAAAGCTTAAACATACTCACACATTTTGTTTTATGTTTTTAGGTTGTCTGACTTCTTTGCCCAACTATAGTGATAAATATTGAGAAGCATTTGTAACAACTAAGTAGGTAAACATAAAATACTCAAACAAAACAGCAAGTTGCTATACACCAGATGGGCAAATGATAATGCAGCGAAGAAGAAAAATGAAATAAAGACCATTATAAAAATGGGGCAGCTGTTTCAAGTAACACTCAGACTGGAAGCTGTTCTCTTTCCACTGAGAAGCCCAGGTTGTCTAACACATGGCTCTGAGATGAAGGCATTTCAGGAACACAGGTGTAAGGGCTGAATTGGAGGAGAGTGATACTCCCAGGATTTGCAGGATTTTATTCCTAATAATAAATAGAACAAGAAAATTTACCGAAGGAGAGTTTCCTACAATGACTGCATTAGCCGTTAGAATCCAAGAGTCCATTTGTCTTGCCAGCATTAATCATGATGAGACTGACAGCACAGGATGCAGGAGCAAGACAGGAGTCTTGCATAGACAGAAGAGGCATGCAGAGACAGAGACAGAGAGAGCTATGATAGGGAGGGTGGATGGGTAACACTGGAGTACTCAGTAATCCGTCATTGATATATACAACTGATGTGAATGTATATATGTTCAGATTGATGCTTTAGGAAACTGCAGCTTATTTATTTTCAGGCTGTGCTTCCAAGCCTTCTTGAGTTTTTAGTAAGCATTTCTGCACCATAAGGGCCCTTCCTAAGGTTCCTGAAGAGAAGCAACTGATGGAAGGTAGGGTGAGGGATGTGATTAATTATGGCATTAAAATCTAAATACAAATCAGAATACAAACATTGGGTATGGAATCTTCTCACAGCAACAGACCAAATCAAGCTGGTGTCTGTTTGAATGAACAGTTTTATTCAGAACCCAGAGTATAGGGGTCCAACAGCCAAAAGTCTCCCTGACGATCTATCCTCTCCCTCTTCCCTGTCCCCTTCCCTTCTTCCCCAGATGTGCTTCTCATTCATGAAATTCTTATAAACACAGATGCTGGGCTAGTTGGGGTGGGCACCAAACATGAATTCCCCATAGATCCTGGGCTCTCAAGGTTCCCGTCTGCAGACAGCCATCTCTGTGCAGATGCTCTCCCAAAGCAGGGAGCAGGGGGCTCTGGGCCCAAAAGAGACATAATTACCCTGCCTGTGAAGGAGAGGGGAGGATTCCAAGGCAGCTTCAGAGAGGAGAAATTATATGTTCAGTCCAAAGCCGTTGGATTCAAAAGGTAAATCAGTTACCTGAGGTAATCTAATGCAAAGCGCTCCTGGAAAGATACCTCCCACTTCTCAGATGTCAGGTGATCCTATTTCAGATTTATCAAAGCAGCAGGGATTAGCAGAGCTATACACCCTTCAGTTCTGCTCCCTCCTCCTCTCCGCTGCTTTGTTTGTCTAAATAGTTGTTTTAGTGGGTGGGAAGAAAGAATGGGAGGTAATTAGTGTTTCTTGTAATGTTCTGTGTTTAGTTTCGTAATCCTTCTGTCAGGTTTATTTTCATGTTAAGCAAAGGAAGTCCCACTGGAATATTATAATCTCTTCTTAGTGTTAGCAGAAAGCCATGGTATTTAAACTAATAAGGAATTTTTCAAGAAAACTAAGGCTTTCCTTGAGAGTGTCAGTTTAAAGAGCATGTCATTCTTCAGGGTTTGCCTGTCTCCATAGTGTTTAAGGCTAGAGATAAGAACCTTTCTAAGAAGCTGGGTAGGTGTTTTATAGGTTTGAATTGTATGATCCGCTGAAAGTGACATCTGTGCCATGGCATTCTGTACCCACAGAGCCTTACACTTTCATCCCCTACAGCCCGCAGCATCTGCCCCAGTTTGGGCTGATCATGACCTCCTGGGCCAGTGCAGTAGCCTCTTGACTTGACTTTCACTTCTTGCCCTGCCCTTTGCTACCAGACCAACTGACCCTTCATTTGCTTTGAGACCCTCAAGTCCCTCTACCCTGCCCCGATGACCAGGTCCTAATCCAACTTTTCCCTGACCCCTAATCTCCTTCACACACGGATTTCAGACAAAGTATTGCTTTTTCTCTTATCCATCTTACACTTGTCTACCCCCATGCCTGTCCCTCTGTCCTCTCCATCCCTGCCAGGCCAGGTCTGGCCCATCTTTCAATCAGAGGCTGCCTCCTTCAGGAATTTTCCTCCACTCCTCCAGTTGGAAGTGCTCTCTTCCACCTCATGTTGCATAGATTCCATCTCTCTCTGTCTATGGCACTGACCAATTTTCTCCTTGTTTTATGCATTTTTTCATTCCTTAAACAATGCACCAATAATTTACCTTTTCACCTTTTGAGAAACTGGAACACTACATATAAAACTTAAGACCCCTTCATCTCCACCCTCAAGCTCTTGTCTGCTCTCCAGAAAGAGGTAACCACTCTGATGAGTTTGCTGTGTATTTTTCTGGGTTTAGATCTATGTCTATATACACATATAATTATATATAAACATATACAATTCCGCAACTTGCCTTTAACACAGCACTTTTTTTATCTGTCTATGTTGATTCATGTAGATTTAGAGGTTTGCTTTTCATTATTCTATGGAATTCCATTATATGACAACACTTCACATTTTATTTAGCCAGACCTTTACTTGTCAAAATTCTATTTCCTCTACCTGGAAGATTTTCCTGCTAGCTGGCCCAGCTAATGAACATCCAGGTGTTGCCTCCACTATAAGTCTTTTCTGACTCCCACCCTGGACTGAGTATTTCTGTCCTCCTTTGTCACCACCCCTTCAGCTCACAGTTCTGGGGAGACTGGCATCCAGATTCTTTCCCACTGTCATGTCAAACAGCTTCTCCTTCCCCACAAGCCCTGGCGTCCAGTGGCCAAGGCCCTGCGGGCCCAGCTTTCACCCTGCACACTATCTATCAGTGTATTTGCCTAGAAAGAACAGCTCTCTCTCTCCTCTCTCTCTCTCTCTCTCTCTCTCTCCCTCACTCACTCACTCTCCAAGGAACCCAGGTGCTGACTTTTAAAACAATACATTCGACAGTTGATACACACTTCTGGATTTTCATGCGAGCTCCTTCAGGGTGCCCATTCATTACTGTGTCTCAGGAATCCAGCAGACTTTGATACATGGTAGATCCTCAATAAATATATTCTGGATCCGTGTGTCTTATTTTTCATATGTGATTTCAATTTCCTTGAGGTCAACAATTGTATCTGATTCATCTGCCACCCTCTCAAAGGTCTTGCAAGGGGCTTTATCTACATATGCTAAATAAATAGTAAATGAATCACAAAACAAGTCAATCTGGCCATTTCAGACAAAGAACCACTGCCTTCAGAGAAATGAATGGGAAATGAACTGGAAAAATAGCAGTTACTGTTTGGTATAACTAAGCAAAAAATAATAATACTTGCAGGAGAGGAGACAGGAACAAGACCAGTTCTGAGCTACCACCCTGTGGTGATGGAAAGGACGCTGCCGGCAGGCTGTGCCTGCCCTGGGCTCCAGATCAGCACCAGATTCTAAACCTGGGCCTCAGCATCTGTCAGTGCTGGGTCCTTCTCCCTGAGTGGGGCCAGGAGCTCAAGGCACCAATGAGATTTACAAAGACAATTTGAAAGATAGTGCCTGGCCTGAGTTTCTGCTAGTCTGTTCTGTGTCAATATAGGAGTCTCGTGGTGTCCGTGAGGAGTTCCTGAAGCCCTTCTTTTGGCACTGTCTTGGCCTTAGCCCTTCCCTGGCTTCCCCAGAGAACTTCTCCTAAATCTCAGGGAGGCAAGCACTGGCATTCAGGAGAGCTCCTGAAAAGGGTCTGTTTGCTCTTTAGGAGTCTTTTTCTACCAGGATCTCATGTACCAAGGTCTCCAGGGCTGTCCAGACCCAAACCTTTGCTCACAGAACCCAGAATGTATCCCCCTGTTTAATACCTTCAGTGACTCCCCATTATCCCTGGGATAAAGTTCTAACTCAAGCTGTTGTTGAGATGGTTTCTGCCTTATCTTTCCTCCTGGTTGTCTACAGTTCATCAACTCCAGATTCACAAAACTACATGGATGCATTATGTTCTCTCTTGATTCAGACCCTTTGCACATGTAGTTCCTTCTACCTGGTACACTTTTCCCCCACTCTTCCCATGACTTCCTGCATCTCTTCTCTGGTTTCAACCTCCCTAGAACACTCCCTCCCTCCCCACCTCATCCTCATGCCTGGCAATATGAGATCATCTTAATATGTGATGATCCCATACACCCCATACATCTCCATTGTAACTCAATGAGCATTATTGCTAATTTAATTGTGCACCCTACAATCTCTGAGGGCAGGGACCATATTTGTCTGGATCACTTTATTATCCCAAGTGCCCAGCACAATGCCTTAAATGGAGTAAGTACTTACTAAAGAGTCAATAGGAAACAAATGAAAGAATACCTTCTCCTGCCCTATGCCCCTGATCCTACAGTGCCTTCAGGGCCAAGTTTTTCCTCAATTCTTTTGTTGAATAGGAATCCCTGGGGTGCTCTGATTTAGAGTCTTTTCCTTGAGGGTTGTACTATGTTTTAAGAAAATGACTATTCCCAGCTGCACAGTTTAGGTACATAAAATTTGCATATTGCAATAAATATTTGGCCTCATGAATTTCTAGACTGTTAAATAACAAAACTTAAAATGCTAGGTAAGCATGTAAAAGAAGATAGCATCGTAAATACCAGAAAATTACAGGTTGGTGATTTTTTTTCCTTTGATCTTGTAACTTTTCACCACATGAAAGAGTGGTTGATTCAGAAAGAGTGTTAGGTAGAGTTTTTCCTTGACTTCTTTCTTGCTGATACATTCAGGACAAGAAGTCAAGTATCTGCTGTGGTAGACACAAACTAGATGGCTGCTCTGTTCACAACAGATCTCCCTTCTCCAGGAATGTCCCCAGACAAAGGAGTGACCATCTGAAACTAGACCTGTGCTATATATAGAGATTGGTGAAGACTAGACTTCTGACTCAAGCAAGGCCAATTGGTCTTTCTTCTGAAATTTGAAATTTAAACAGTTTTATATTCCCAGAGGCTGGAGTATTGGAGTAGAATTAACGTAACAGTGATCCCTACAGACACGGCTCACAGATCCCATTGGTAAGATCTCCTGAAGTATTTGCCCTGGCTCTTGCCCTTCCTGAAGTCTGAGTCCACTCTTTCCTCACTCCTGTAAGCAATCCCAGGATCTTTCCAATACATTATCTTTTGGGATACGCTAATATACCCACAAACTCATGTACCTATTCCAGGATAAAGTAAGGATTTCATTGCTCAAACATTCTCTCACCTTGTGAAGAAAGATGAGACAAAGTATCACTGCCTTCAGAGAAATTAGTGGGAAATGAACTGGAAAAATAGCAGTCACTCTTTGGTATAACCAAGCAAAAAATAATAATAATAATTGCAGGAGAGGAGACAGGAGCAAGACCAGTGTTGAGCTGACCAGTGTTGAGTCTCAGCCTGACCTACAGACTTGGGTTGCAGCTGGACTGGTCAGTGGCTGCCTCTCATGCAAGACTTCCTGGTACCTGAGAAAGACTGGGAAGTAGTAGGGCCTTCAGCTATCCAGAGCTTAAGGGGAAGGCTTGTTCTACCAGAGAAAGAACACTTGATTTGCCTTTCTGACAATTATTTGGTTCTAAAAGTAGAGGAAACAATGAATACAATTGCTATGTTGAGTTTGCTAATCAGCATGAGAGAGACAAATCACCAGTGGTGAGAAAGTAGCTCATCACGTCAACCACATGAACTAAAGTGATGCCCTAGACTTTAAGAAATTAAACATCTGAACGTTCTGAGGAAAGATAGTCAAGACTATAGAGCCATGCCTTGAAAGGAAATATGTCTCAAGAGGCTTTAAAAATAAAATTCTAACTATAAAATCACAAATGACTCCAAAGTGAAAGAAAAAGAACAGATAACTAGAGAAGCAGCATGGTTTCAGAGGGAACTACCTGATAAGCCTAGATTTTAAATATGAAAAAACATGGTTCCCACCTTCAAGGACATCACAATCTGGTGGAGAAGATAAAACTCTTAACCTAATAATTCAAACCCAAAGGAGAAAGTGCTAAGAAACCCTGGAAAAGGGATAAACACAGGCTACTGGGAGTGGCCACCAGCCACTTCTAGCTAGTGGGGGATAATATATTGTCCTGGCCACCATTTGTTTCATATTGACTAGGTCGGTCTCCTTATTACATTGTACAACAGGAAAGGCCTTTGTCTTCTTTATTCTTTCATGTCTTTGGGTACTTAGTAATTGCTCAGTAAATAATCTAGTACCAGAGTAGCTGACCTATCACACTCTCATCCCAGTGAAGATTGCTAGCATTGGTAGAACCTTAAGGAACTACCATTTATTTATTGATTACAACTGCAAGATACCTTGTGGACATTACTTCATTCCACTTATACTATGTCTACCCTTACACTATATCTTTGGATAAGTTGTGTTCTTCCCATTTTACAGATGAGAGAACTGTCCTTTGGAAGGGATAAGATGGACTGCCCAAGACCACACAGCTGATGAGGCATGAAATCAGGATTCAAAGTCAGACATGGAAGTCTTTCCATTCTTTCTGCTCTCTGCCTCTTGAGAGAAGTTGAAGAATACAAGTGCACCCCCTCATTTTACATACAGCCAGGAAAATGCGGTTCCCTCATATTGGCTGATTCAAGAGGGTCCTCAGTCCACCAGAGGAACAGAGGGAGAGCTCAGTGCTGGAACTGCAGCTGACTCCTCTAAGAAAAGAGGTGTTGAGATGTTGGCTTGGAAGCCCAGTCTGCAGGGGGCAAAACAGACAAGCTTGCCTCCAGCCAGTCTTCTGGTATACCCAGCTAGTTTACCCTTCTGGATGACCTGGCTCTCAACTTGCACATTGAAACTGACCATTCTTGTGCCCTCACGTGTTTTCTCTTCCACTATTTGTCATTTGTTTTCATCAGTGAGTTAGCTGTTTTTTCATTAGACTTTTAAGTCCTGGAGCTCAGTGACTTTGTAAGTGTTCAATATATGTTTGTTGAATGGAATTCTTGCTGTTTTGAAAAGATTGATTCAAATGTAGGTCCCTTTCATATTTGGTACTTTGAAAAAGAGCTAATTTTGTAAAGCTTCCTATGAACACTATAAGAAATGTATTAGTTCCTCACTATTTCCTATAATCCCAGGTTGGAAGAACATAAAACCTATTTCCTACTTAGAGTTTTACATTGGTCTTCTTCTAGAAAGCCTCGCCTAAGCGGAGGCACAGAGGGACACGTTCCCAGGTGCCGCTCTGCCCAGCACTGGCAGCTCCGGGAGAAGCCCTAGGACACCTCAATTTGAGTCACAGGCAGCTCAAGCTGCACATGCTGGGCAGAGCGGTACCTGGGAACGTGTCCCTCTGTGCCTCCGCTTAGGCAAGGCTTTCTAGAAGAAGACCACTGTAAAACTCTAAGTAGGAAGTAAGTTTTATGTTCTTCCAACCTGGGATTATAGCAAATAGTGAGGTACTAACACATTTCTTATACTGTTCATAGGAAAGCATTACTCAAAAGCTTTCTTGTCAACTTGAAAGGATATTCTTCCCAAAAGATAGAAAACATAAAAACTCAAAATAAAAAGATTGCAAAATCATCAAATTGCTCCATCAACTGATGAATGGTTAAACAAAATGGAGTTGGAGATTCCATTTCAGACAATAGAGTACTATCCCACCATATAAAGGAATAAAATACTGATTCATGTTACAGTATGGATAAACCTTGAAAACATTATGCTAAGTAAAAGAAGTCATACACAAAGGTCACATATTCTATGATTCCATTTCTATGAAGTGTCCAGAATTGCAAATGCCAGCCTTGGGTGGCTAGTGTTTGTCTTGGGTTGGGAAACAGGGAGAGAGGGGTCATAGCTAAAGAGCAGAGGGTTTATTTTTGGGGTGATAAAAAAAAAGGTTCCAAAATGTATTGTAGTGACGGCTGGAAAATTCTACAAATATACTAAAAACCATTGAATAGTACACTTTGTACACTTTAAGTGGGTGAATTATATGGTATGTTAATTATATGTCAATAAAGCTGTTACCAAAAACCCTTTTAAATCATAGTCTTATTTCATTAACTGACTTTGTTTCCCTTGTTAGCTTTGCCTCTCAGACTGAGCTTTGACAGAAAAAGCTTGACAAAACACTGGGCCCTTCTCAGTTCTTCAAGCCCAATTTCACGCAGGAAGTACTGCCTTTATTTTACCCTTATTAGTAATACAAAGAGTTTTCTGTCTTCACCTGGAAAGATGGGTAGCAAGGTGGACTGAATCATTTAGGGCATGCTAGGAGCCCTAATGAAAGGCCGGATTGCCACTAACCACTCAAGGGGGATTGAAAAAGCCCCTGGTTCAACCTCAGCTTGAACAGACCAGAAAGATGAAAAATTGGGAGATCAAATTTTCGATCCACAGGCCTTGAAAACACCCAGTTAATCTCATCGCTATGGCATTCCTTGTTGCTCCTTTCTTTATTAAAGGAGACTTTCTTTCATGTGGTGTTAACTTTAAACACAACTAACAAAGTAATTGCCACTTCTGTATTTAATTTTTTTTGTCCCAGACTACAAAAGACAGCTGAGTTCTTCCTCACATCATAAATCTTAGGCTTGTTATTGATGAATTACTCCAGCTCTGTGTGTGTGTGTGTGTGCGTGTGTGTGTATGTATGTGTGTTTAAATTTACTACAGCTTACATCTCAGTAATTCTGTCAACTCCTGGAAGCACTCTGTTAGGTGGTCATAGCAGTCAAAAGCCAAAGACTTCCCTGGTACTTGTTGGACAACAGCTTTCAAGGCAAGGAAGGAAGAGGTGGTCAGATCTAAGCAATGTGAATAATAAAGCTTTGAAGCTGGGAGGGCGGCACACAGAGGTGATGCATAATTCATCAGGCAAATTAATCAAGTCCCCTTTCCTATGCCCATTGCAATTACTGGGAACACGTACAGTCATCATCTTTCTCTCCCTCCCTCCGCCCCTTCCCTGGCACTGGCAGCTCCGGGAGAAGCCCTGGGACACCTCAATTTGAGTCACAGGCAGCTCAAGCTGCATATGCTGGGCGAAGCGGTACCTGGGAACGTGTCCCTCTGTGCCTCCGCTTAGGCGAGGCTTTCTCCGACCAGTGGGGAACCGGAAGCACAAGTGGGGGTTTGGTGTGCAGCAGAGCAGAGAGTGGGGACAATTAGTTTTCTTCATGCTTGGCTGAGCCTTAGTGTAAGGACGGACCAGCTTAGAGGGTGAGACAGATCGCAGATAATAGAAGCTTCATTTCCAACTGACCCTCCAAGCGTTCTGCCAGGCCCAGGAGGAAGGAACAATGCCGACCACCTCAAGAAACGCCAGCGCTGAATGCTGAGGCGAAGCCTGCAACAAAACAGGGAGGGAAAAACAAAAGCAATAGACAGGGCTTTGCCTTAAAATGGTTTCTATTGTCCCCACCACAAGAGAAAAGAAAATGAAAAAGGCTCCATTGAGGACAGAAAATGAAGTCCCATAATGAAACATATATTTCTCACACAAGCAAGAAGCAGACACACACACTCATACACACGGGCCATTGTGTGGGCAAGTTCCTTCTGGACCAGGGATGTGTGTCTCAGAAAAATTTATTTTTGCTTCCAATAAAAGAGCTCTCACTACATAGCCTTCTAGCTGTGGTATGTGTCACCAAAAAGACTCCATGGTATGCGTGACTCGAGATGAATGCTAGGCACCAATGGAAGAAGCAGGTAAAGAAGATTTCACCTCAGAAGGAGGAAAAGAATCACTGCTATCATTTGCGCTTTTGATCTCCTCTTCTTTTATATGTCATAAACCAATCCAGAACTTAGTAGCTTTAAACAATATCCGTTGTATTATCTTTCATGGTGTTTGGGGTCAGAATTTTAGGCTCAGCTCTGTTGGATCCACGTTGTATCAGCTGAGGTTACCTGATGATACTCAGCTGGCATTTGGGCTGGTTTGGATGGTCCAAGATGGCTTTACTTATTTATCTTGTGCCTAGGAAGAGAAGGCTGGAAGGCTGAGCTTAGCTGGGACTATCGACTAGACCACTTGCTAGCCTCTCCAGCATGGCATCTCCCGGTTCCCAGAGAGAATGTTCTCATAAACAGGAAGTGGCACTGGCCACTTTCTCTCTCTGGGTCTGGAAACTGGCATAGCATTACTTCCAACATTTTCTGTGAGTTGAAGCAGTCATAGAGCCTCCCAGGGGACACAGACCTCACCACCTAATGGTGGAAGAGTTAAGAATATGCAGTCATATGAATCTACAATTATCTCAAAAAATTCATTTAAAACATACGAAGCAAATTATAAGATTTAAAAAAAGAATATGCAATTATCTTTAATCCATCATACATTTCTTCATTCTGGGGAGCAGAAAGAGAAAATTAGGTTATAGATGGCCCAGTGTGGAATATGGCATTTGGGAACATTAGAAGAAGCAAAGAGAATCACTTGTACATTTACTGCCTGACAACCAAAGTCACAAGTTTCTGGAAGGTTAGACTTGGATGAAGCTGAGGACACATGAGATACATGTGGGGAAGGCGTAGAGGTCTCCAAATCAATTTCCCAAATTCTGCAATTCAATTCCCAAATCTCCAATTCAAGTGGTTTTCTCCCTTTTCTGAACTTGCCTTAAAAATCGTGACAACTTTCTCCAGTGTTTCCCCCAAATGATCATCTTTTTTGAATGGCTGCAGGCACAAAAGTATTGATTTCTTCAGTGAATGGATAAACAAATGAATCTAACTTGGCTTCTTGAGGGCAGAAATGTATCTTAAAATATCTTTCTATTTATCACGAGCTATGTAGTGCGTGAGGAATGCACACGTCTGCCGTATGGTTTCTGTGTTTCTTTTTCTTCATTGGTTCTGACTCCTTCATCCTGACATAATTTATTGGAAGAAATTTCACTGCAGGGTAGCTTGTCTTCTATAGCCTCGTTTTGTCCACCCATTCTTTCTGGATATTTTTTGTCCACTTCATGGGATAACTTTCTCTTCTTTAGGTTTAACACTTCGAGGAAATAGTTCAATATCCCCCGTTTGCAAGACTTGGTTTCATGAGAATCTTGGAGGTTTCTAGTCCCCATTCAGTTGTGAGAGGCTGGGCAGGGTCTCTGATGACACAGCCACAGGGGAGGGCCTAATGCCACGGCTGGGAAATTCACCCCTTTTGTTAGTGCTTTGCATCTGTCAAATGCCAATTCAGACTCCCACCAACAGGCACATTTAAAAGGATACATGTTCAGGAAATTTGTTATCCATGCCATTTCAGTGAGAGCCAATTCTATTAACTCCCCCGAAGCCCGTGCTTTATGACTGGGCTTTCAGAAGGGAGTCTTGAATAAACTTTTCAGTGATTTCACAACGCTTCCATTATGGCTGTTCCATTATGAAGCAGATGAACATTTTCTTGAACAATTAGACGGGGTTGTGTAGAATAAAGAGTGAGGTTTGCCTGAGATCACAGAAACCTATCTGCTTAGGTGATTCATTTTCTTCCAACAAGGCAGCCAATAATAAGCTTTTCTTCTGGAGCCTTGTCTTGCTTCCCATTTCAATTAGTGACAATGACTGGAGAATGGGAAGAATGTCTTCTTCATGTCCTTGTGCTGCAAATAAGGCTGGCCAATGACAAACAATG
This sequence comes from Hylobates moloch, assembly GCF_009828535.3. NCBI lineage: Eukaryota > Metazoa > Chordata > Mammalia > Primates > Hylobatidae > Hylobates > Hylobates moloch. The sequence continues at coordinate 12,712,264 of NW_026652297.1, read as the reverse complement.
AGGGAGGGAGGGGAAAGCAGAGTGGGGGCAGCAGAGCAGCTGCAGGAAAACCAGCCTGCTTTCCCAGGAAGACTGCAGCGCAGGCTGGAGTCTGGAGGAATCAGGTGGCAGAGCTAGGATGGAGAAGAAAGATTTTCGACTTGGATCTAAATGCAGCAGGGGACCAGGTCGCTGCAGAGAGAGTGGCAGGTGCAGCGTGATGCTGAGCATCACTGCCTCGCTCCATATCTGAAGCAGGTCTGATCCTCCGGCCTTGCCCCCTGGTATTTGGGGCAGAGCAAACTGTCACACTTTCTGTGAGACATTTTTACACATATGTTTCTTGACATAGTTCTGCCACGTTGCTGATTGGACATAGAGAGTTTCATTGTTTTCCTCCCACTAGGTGTGTCAACTGATGGCTCTTTTAGAGGCAATGTGAAGATGAGAGAAATCCAGTGTCAAATGCATTCATTCATTTATTCATTCTGAATAATGAATGAGGGCTTACTGGGCATATACTGCATGCAGTAATTTGCAGGTGTCTCCACTTCAGGCACATGCACTAGAGAGGCAAGCTTTTCACTTTTTTGGGTCTGTTCCCTCCTCTATCACACTTCTCTTGTCCTCCCTCTCTACATGCAATTCTTATCTGGCAAATATTAACAGCTCACCTCTCCATTCCAGACCCTGTTTATGTTCCTCAATACAAGAGTGACCAGATCACAGCCCCTGCATTAAATTCTAAGAGCTACTGTTACAAAGTACCACAAACTTGGTGGCTTAAAACAACAGAAATTTATTCTGTCATAGTTCTGGAGACCAGAAGTCCGAAATCAAGGTGTCAGCAGGGCCATGCTCTTGCCAAAGGCTCTGGGTGAAAAAGGTGAGGATCTTTCCTTGCCTCTTTCTAGCTTCTGGTGTTTGCCGGCAATCTTTGATGTTCCTTGACTTGTAGATACATCACTCCAGTCTCTGCCTCTGTCATCACAGGGCATTCTCCTTGTGTCTCTTCACATCATCTTCCTTCTGTGTATGTCACTTTCTGTCTCTTCTTTTCTTCTTTTCAAGACACCAGTCACATTGGATTAAGGGTCCACTCTAGTCCACTCTAAGGTGGTCTTACCTTAACTAATTACACCTGCAAAAATCCTATTTCCAAATAAGATTGCATTCTCAGGTTCCAGAAGGGAATGAATCTTCAGAGATGCTATTCTACCCAGTATACTGCTCTTCTGGAGCTCCGAACCTAAGGGGGAAGAAACTCAAGTAAAAAGTAATTGCAGCTTTGAATGATAAGCAATACAAGGAAAGTCTGCACAAGACCCAAAGGGAGACACAAATAAAGAAGACATCAGTTCTGAAAGTTGGTCTGGAAATTGAGTGAACTTAAAGGGAAAGATAGGGATGGCCCGAACCCAGGGTGTTAAATTCCCAGCCAGCTGCCCGTCACCCCTGAAGATCTTAAGGGAGCAATGTAGGAGACACAATTTTTTTTATTATTATACTTTAAGTTCTGGGATACATGAGCAGAAGGTACAGATTTGTTACATAGGTATACATGTGCCAGGCTGGTTTGCTGCACTCAGCAACCCATCATCTACATTAGGTATTTCTTTTAATGCTCTCCCTCCCCTAGCCCCCTACCCCCCGACAGGCCCCAGTGTGTGATGTTCCCCTCCCTGTATCAATGTGTTGTCATTGTTCAACTCCCACTTATGAGTGAGAACATGCAGTGTTTGGTTTTCTGTTCCGGTGTTAGTTTGCTGAGAATGATGGTTTCCAGCTTCATCCATGTCCCTGCAAAGGACATGAACTCATCCTTTTTTATGGCTGCATAGTATTCCATGGTATATATATGCCACATTTTCTTTATCCAGGGTATCATTGATGGGCATTTGGGTTGGTTCCAAATCTTTGCTATTGTGAACAGTGCTGCAATAAACATATATGTGCATGGAGACACAATTTTTATTTTTGTTTTGTGGAAGGGCAAACCTGTGAGCTGGGCCAGACTGTGGGTGACTCACCACACTGCCTTTGTGTGGGCCAAAGAATCCAGGTGGCCTCCCTAGCTTCTTGTTCCCCAGTGCACTCGCAGGACTTGGCCTCCACAGGGGACCCTTTCATGGCAAGATGAAACAAAGGAGATGAAATGCGAGGAGAAAAGGTGGGATCTCATGGAGGTCCATTTATTGCAGAGACTCATAAAGAGGCAAACCATACAATGACTTGGGGTTTTAGCCTATTCCTAATTTCTAGCCCCTAGCAGTACCCTTGGCTCTCTCTCCCAGTGCTCTTCCTCTTCCTCTGGGGTGCAAAACAGTAGCAGAAATTTTAGGGTTTCCCCAGATATCAACAGGTAAAATAAGAAAAGAAGGAGATGTTCGAGCTGAATTGTTTGAGCTCTTTTATAAAATGAGAAAAGGATTGAGAGGCAGGATTGGAGAACCTAAGATGCAAAGGCAAAGAGTCACAGCATAGCCACTGGCATGAATGCCAACACCCCAACATGCATACATTTCTGTACTATAATTTTGGCTGGAAAAGGCTTCTCAGAAGTATAGGTGACTTTGGGCCTGATCCAAGCCACCACACTATCCTCAGCATCTTATGCTAAGAAGATAGGTGTCGGCCGGGCGCGGTGGCTCACGCTTGTAATCCTAGCACTTTGGGAGGCCGAGGCGGGCGGATCATGAGGTCAGGAGATCGAGACCACAGTGAAACCCCGTCTCTACTAAAAATACAAAAAAAATTAGCCGGGCGTGGTGGCAGGCGCCTGTAGTCCCAGCTACTCGGAGAGGCTGAGGCAGGAGAATGGCGTGAACCCGGGAGGCAGAGCTTGCAGTGAGCCGAGATTGCGCCACTGCACTCCAGCCTGGGTGACAGAGCGAGACTCCGTCTCAAAAAAAAAAAAAAAAAAAAAAAGAAGATAGGTGTCTGGGATACTATAAAAGTCCTTTCAGCAAGGATATTTTATTCTTGGGAACTGTTGGGATATATGAAAAATGATTTAAAAAAAAGAGTCTACCAAAGTTAGATCTTATTTTAAAACCTGCATCTAACTGTTGATAGGTCCCAGAATCATCCAGGATAGTATAAGTATCATAAAGTATTTAGTGTTTAGTGATGGGATCAGGATTCAGCCTAATCAGGTTGGATACATAGTGTTCAATAATGTGCTGAATGCGGCAAGTTAGTTGCTTAGGCAATGGTTCTCACTCTCTGCAGGGCCAAAGAGATTTTTTCCGTTTGTTTTGTTGCTTTGTTTTGTTTTCCCCACTCCCTTTCATTCTGAAGAAATGGTCTAACTGTGTAAGACTATACAAGGATGTCATACCAAGGACAAGGGTAAGCCTGGACCGGGAGCAGAAGAGGGATGGATTGCAGTATCTAATCTGTAAGCACATCTCTGGCATATATTACTATCTAATAAATAGTTGGACTTGATCTTCACCTTGAGTCATATTACAAAGGGATTCATCCTATTACCTCACACTCTAGGAAAGGGGGAATGCCTCGACCTCCCTGGGAGAAAAAATATATATATAATTCCTACTCTCTCCCACACAGGAAGTAAAGAGGACTGGAACATCTCAGTTAACACCAACATTAACACCATGTTAAATTAGCCACATTAAGAGATGTCTTCATCCAGACCATCATGAGGTAATTGAGCTGCTTGATGGACTTCTCAGACCCTTCTGTGATGAGCTGACACCTGCTCCCCAGTGCTGAAAACGCAGCTCTGCTCACATCCCACGGGTATCACCACCTCTTCCCCAATGATGCTGGGTTTTGTTGTTTGGTTGGTTGGTTGGTTTTTTGATGTTTTTATTTTTTTTTCCAGCTTCACTGGGTCTTTTGGACTCAAATGCTGCTGCCTCTGGATCTGAGCTCACAGAAGGGGATTACTGCTTCTCCATGATGAGGTGAAAGGTGCTCCATCTCTAGGCTGGGCAAATTTTCTTTCACTCCACCCAAGGGGTAGCCTCCACCTCTTTTTACTCATCCTTACCACCTTCCTGCTAGGAGATGGTGGGATCCCTTTGAGGTCCATTTGGAACACTGCCTGTTGTCCTATGTCCTTTGCATGAATACCAGCGTGCTAGGACAGAGTGGAAGCCCTTGACCAAGTTCTCATAGGTTCAGTGTTACCCTATAGCACTGAGACAGACATACCTCAGTCTCAGAGCATTTCTCAAACTGGCAGGAGTCCTGAGTGGTGCACTTTAAACGCAGGGTCCATGAAAGCTCTGCTATCTCATTTGAAATGAGGCCTGTGTCTGGCCTGCATGTCCTAGGACCACATATGAGGTCTCAGGGAGTTCTTTTTTTTTTTTTTTTTTTTTTTTTTGAAATGGAGTTTCATTCTTGTTGCACAGGCTGGTGTGCAGTGGCATGATCTTGGCTCACTGCAACCTCCGTCTCCTGGGTTCAAGTGATTCTCCTACCTCAGCCTCCCTTGTATCTGGGATTACAAGAGCTCACCACCACGCCCAGCTAATTTTTGTATTTTTAGTAGAGATGGGGTTTCCCCATGTTGGCCAGGCTTGTCTGGAACTCCTGACCTCAAGTGATCTGCCCACCTCAGCCTCCCAAAGTGCTGGGATTACAGGCATGAGCCACCACACCCAGTCTGGGTGTTCTTAATCATACCATGTTATGCTGGGATGCCCCAGTAGCCCATTTTTAATGGCTCCTGGAGAATATTCCTCAGTTTAGCAGTCTATGAGATAAGGCTACACTTTCTGCTCCTTTGTCTGCAGCAAAACAGAAAACAGAGGCCCACAGGTAGCCTGGCTCTGGTCTGAGAAGCAAGAATTGGGAGTGAAGGAAGTGGTGTAATTCCTATTTGAGGACCCATGTATTGCCTCCATGGGATTATACGTTTCTTTGGGATAATAGAGAGTAATTATAAGCTGTTTGACCTTCAGTGAGGAAATTTTTCGTAATAACCAAGTCTCCAAGTCCTCCTTTGATTAGACTGAATCTGATCAGAGAAGAATTTTTCCCCTAATATCTATGCAATAATAGACACTTGCTCATCCCTGATAGGACATACTTAGAATTCATGACTACAGGATTTGTCACCATAAAATCTGTAGTTTCAACTGTCAGATTGTAGAGACAAAAAGCTGATGTATACTAATTGTCCTTCACTGGTCTGAGTAGTCTGAGTTTTCAATCTCCCCCCGTCCTATCTTTGACAGTAGGTTTCCACTGCATATATATTGGGCAGGGGTGTCATAATTCCTCTAAATATACTTTGGGCCCCAGGAATGGAGCTGCATTTATTTATAGCTACTTCTGCTTCTCTTGTATCTGAGATCTTCATGCCCCACTTAGCACCATAAGGTGATTTTTCCCAGAACAATAGTACCTACACTCATAACCTCACCCACAGCCCCAGTGATGCACATTTGCATATAATGTACTTGGCAATTATCTCCTTTTTTTCTAACAGGTGCAGCTGAAGTTCTTATCTTGGGTGGGGTTGAGAAGGGACAGGTACAAAGCAAGCATTGACCCTAGGGTCATTTAAGACTTTCTTTTTTCCATATATGTCCACTCATGTATAGAAGACAATCTACCATCTTTACTTTTGTGTTTTTTAGGACACTACTGACTGCTATGGTCTGAAAGTTTGCATCCACCTCAAATTCATGTTGAAACCTAATCCCCAATGTGATGGCATTAGGAGTGGGGCCATTGGGAAGTGATTAGGTCGTGGGGGTGAAGCCCTCATGAATGGGATTAGTGCCATGGGATTTGAGGCTGAAGAGATCAAAGTCCTTGTGTTCTGTCATGTGAGGTTACAATGAGAAGATGTCCCTGTATGAAAGAAGAGGACATTCACTACACATCATATCTGCTGGTGCCTTGATCTTGGCCTTCCCAGCCTCTAGAACTATGAAAAATAAATTTCCGTTGTTTCAACTATCCAGTTTATGGTATTTTGTTATAGAAGCCTAAATGGGCTAAGATACTGATTCACTGAAAAAAGCTGTTTTTCATTAGGCTTCCTATGTTGTGATCCCCATATTTACAAGATTGAAGAGTTTAGATCCTGCTTATAGAGTTATGGCAGAGTTTTTCTGTAACTCCACCATAACCTGTAGCCTATAGTTCTATAGAGCAGATATACTGCTTCACAAATTAGTGATCATTTGGGCAATTTTACAGATCTTTGATTTCCCTTTCTATGGATCTCAGCCTCTTGAAATCATCCCACTGACCTTTCTCACAAGCTTCAATCCTACCCCGGAGTTGGAACCTAAGACTGACAGTTACTTGTTTTATGGCTGCTGGAAAGAACATCTGGAAGCGATGAAGGGTGTTGGCCAGGCCCCTTCCCTTGCCAATCCCCAGGCTCTTGAGTCTTTCAAATGCACCAACCTCTCTGCAGCTAAGCCCTTACTGATAAAGAATACAGAAATCACTGTCCACTAGACCTCCCATCCAATGCTGCCTTGCAGGGTGCAATTTTCTGCTGATAAGTGAGGCGCTGTTATCAGTCCACATTCAGAATGCTCCATGCTTACTTCTTAAATGTATTCTCAATAGCCCACTTCAGCTCTAGAAACTGCAGATATAAGTAGAGTATCAGGCCTCACTGTCAGAAAGAGTGCAAAAGTTTCACTTTCTACAGTTTTCCTGGCACAACCTTCTACTCACAACCACCCATCAACCTTCCAAACCAGCTTGTATGTGATTAGAAAGGATACTGGGGTCAGCTGAAGGCACAGCAGGAGTGGAATGGCCATTCCACTCAGGTTGGCATGCTGATCACCTGTCACCAAACAGTTCCGGGCCTAGGCCAAACCCTTCTCTTTCAGAGCCTAAGACTGCCCCCCCAGGCCATCAGTGCTCAGAAAACCTCAAGTTAAATTAGTAAAGAGTTTGACAAATTACTCATTATAACCATCAAACCCCAAACTCTCCTTAGTTTTCTAGGATGGAAGGTGAGAGCTCAGATCTTAGCCCTATTTATGTGAGGACTCACAGCAGAACAGACAGCAGCAAAGAAACAAGGTAAGTCATCAGCAACAAAGAGTTGGTTCTCATAACCCCTCAAATCCTTGAGACACAATCATGACCTTCAGAGACATAAGTGCTTCCAAGGGGCTCTTAATCCCAGCTACCTTCTCCAACTTCAGTCCACTCACTTGCTGTACATACACAGGGCTCTTTTTCATCCAAGAGCATGTTCCTTCCTTTCCACCTACTTTGCACTTGCTGTTCCCCCTTCCTGAATAATTTGTCCCTGTGTCTTCTCATTCCTGGCTCTTTCTATCCCTCAGGTCTCAGGGCTCCTCAGAGTCTCTTTTTCCTCTCCCTACCTAAAGTAGCTCCTCACTCCCAGCTGCTTCCAATTTTTTCACCCTGATCGTTTATATTTATACACTTGAAGATATTATCAGCTTCTGCTGAGTCTGTAGAACCCTCTCACCTCCTATAACGAAATATTCCTAAGTATGTTTTGGGCTGTGGTTTCTCCATCAAATTCCATCTGCTTTCTGATTGCAACTATTCCTTCTACATTCTGGTAAATTAACATAGCCTTTTCTTGTTTTCCAGAATGGTTATGAGTTTTCAAAGTATTTTTCTGCCATTTATATGGTTTTATGATGAGAAAAAAGGCCAAAATATGTGTTTGGTATGCTGTCTTGATCCAATCTTTTCTCTCCATTTTCTACATGCAGGAAATGAGTTTCAGAGAAGCTAAGTAACTTTCCGGTTCACACAAGCTAGGAAGTATGGCAGAGCTAACGTGTATCATGATGATAATGGCTATCCCCTGGGATTGGCATAATAATGAGGGTAGCACAGAAGGGGAATAAGTCTTTATTTATGTATTTACCTAGAGTCATCCCTAACTTCAAATTATCAGGTCTATCTGGATTTTTAGTCCAAGAAAATTAGACATGGCTCTCATAGGTATAGCAAGTGATACAGATGGGAGGCAGGGAAATACTGGATAGAAGAGGGCAGTTCCCAGGCAAAGGCCCGACCCTCAAGCCTGGAAGCCACAGCCCTAAATAAGAACAATTATCCCTGTTTTCCCACCCGAATGTTGGTTTTTCCAAAATCACCCTGGCCCACCACACCCCCCATCCTGTATCCATAAAAACCCCAAACTCCACCGGCAGAAGAGCAGAGTGGTGTGGCAGAGAAGGAGTGAGGACAAGAAGCAACTGAGTGATGGAGACTATGGATATGCATGCTTAATCTCAGATGGCACAACTTTGGAGAGGAGCCCTGCGGAAGACAGCAAGGCTTCAGGGAATGATCATCTTCTTCTAGCATCATCCCCCTCCCAGCTCCTCTATGTGACAGCCACCTCCATCACTCAATAAAACCTGCTCATTCACCATCCTTCAAGTCCATGTGACCTGATCCTTCCTGGACACCAGACAAGGACCTGGGTATCAAGAGGGCAGGGTGTAAAAGGCTGTCACCCTGACTCTCCACTGAGCTGGTTAACACTTAGCTGTCCACAGATGGCAAACATTAAAAGAGCATTGTTTGTAGCACACACCCTCTGGGGCTCCAGAGGTCTTGGGCAACCACTAGATGCTGCCATGGGCTGGTAAAGGGTTCATTCCTGCTGGTGCCTAAAGGCACTCACCCCAGCTCCTGCACCTGCTCACCTAAGTGCTCCCCCTCCCACAAGGGGTTTGAGCTCAGTGGCCGAGCAAAATGAGCTATCCCCCTGCTCTCCCTTCACAAATCCCATAAGAGGGTCAGGGAACTGTCCCATCTCACAAGGAGGTTCAATAGTTCCAATATTTCTTTTATAGAATATTCAGTCTATTTCATTAAAAATAGTTCCTCTTACAGGGATTATTCAAGTCTAAAGACCAGTTTTGCACATGTCAGCATTGCATACTATATTATGAGGCAGCAGAGGATAGAAAGATAACTGACTTTGGAATTAAACAAGCCCAGTTTTTACTAGTTCTCTGATCTTGCATTTTGTAAAATGAGGACTTTAATTGCAATTCTTCGTGGTTAGAAGCAATACATGATAAGCTGTCATTAATTAGTAGTTGCTGTATTAATGGGATAGTCTCTTGATAAAACAATATAATACAAATATATTTAGTTTAAGCAAGATTTCTGACCACCTTAAATTTTATTTTGGAACTTTTATTCAAAAGATTATTTTGATTTCTGTACTTTTCCCATAAAACCCCAGCTTCAGTTCACCTTACCTTTTGGTCTCTACTCTGTTTCTGCTACCCTCAAAACTTGTGCCTCTTGCCCCTTGGAGGCTGAGAATTCTCTCCATGTAAGCTAGATAATAACAGCGGGTTTTCCCAAATCAATTCATAAACTTTAGTTAATTGTTGCTGATTCTAAGGAAATAAGAAGAAATCTTTTACCCAAACAAAATGTACCATAAACAAGGTTTGCCTACATTCCACACAATAATGCATTACAAAGAACTGAATACATGAAGCTGCTAAAGAAAGGGAAGCTATGGAGAATGTTTTCATGAGAAGAAATGGTAAAACTTATGGGGGATATTGAGAATGTAAGTCCTTGAACTGAGACTGATTGGAAAAAAAAAATTATGAAAAGATTGTCTGCCTGAATAATAGAGTAACTAGCGACCTTGAACACAGAAGGAGTGTAGAATAGGAGAGAAACAATGAAGTCTTTTTAGAACAGAGAATAATACTCATAAGAGGCAATTTTTAAATGAAAGACAGAATGCTCTATAATAGAAATACTGGAGGTCTGAACCACCTTGTAATTCATAGAGAGGGGAACACCAGTGGCCTTGCTTAGAAGCCCACAGCTAAGAGAAGGGAGAGCAGCTTGAAATAAAATTATTAATTTCCTTGGAATGAGGCCAGTATGACATCCTCTTGTAAGGCTTGGCCGGATTCTTACAGGATCACTTTGAACAATGAAATCTAATGAATATGCAAAAACAAAAGCCAAGGCACATCTGGTTGCACCAACAAGATGTAGAGTAGTTTGCTTTTTAAAACAAAACGCCTTGTTTTCCTTCTTTTGATACACTTTGTAATATTTTCCCTAATGAAAAAAGAAGTTTTCATCAAATTTCAGGCAAAAACAATTTATCGTGAAATATTATAGAGATTTGGTGGTAAAAAGATAACCATTAAGTGATGTGAGAGGGGGAAGTGATGATTTTGTAGGCCTCTCTTCAAACATAGTTTGGAAAGCTATAGTGGCCTTTTCATTATTTCTGGCTACCCAGCATCTCTCCTCTCCCTTGAGTATCGTGTGCCTCTTCTGGGTATCCCCACCTTTGGGGAACTGCTCCTGCCCCTTTTCACAGGTTCTGGTGGAATTGCCAAGCAAAAGACTCCATTCAGTGGCTTCCCATGTGCCTCTCTTTTCTAAGTTGGAGGTGATTGTTGTAACCTCATGTGGCAGAGGGGCCAAAGGAGCTCTCTCAGGCCTCTTTTATAAGGGCACTAATCCCATTCACCAGGGCTCCACCCTAACAACCTAATCACCTTCCAAAGACCCACCCCCTATTACCATTACTTTACAGGGTAAGATGTCAACAAATGAATTTGGAGGGGAGGACACAAATATTCAAACCACAGCACTGCACCCCTAGTCTCCCAAATTTCATTTCCTTCTCTCATACAAAATACATTTGTTTCATCCCAGTAGTCTGAAAAGTCTTAACTCATTTAAACACCAATGTAAAAATCTAAAATTTCATTTAAATATCATCCTAATCAGATATGGGTGATATTCAAAATATGATTCATTCGGAGGCAAATTGCTCTCTAGCTGTGAACTTGTGAAACCAAACAAGTTATGTGCTCCCAAAATACAATGATGGGACAGGACAGGCACAGGACAGACATTCCCATTCCAAAAGGAAGACATAGGAAGGAAGAAAAAAGAGGCAGGTCTCAATCAAGTCTAAAGCTTTAAACCTGGAGAATAATCTTTTTTGCCCTCCAGGCTCACTGTGACAAAGGTCCTGCCATTGAGATGGAGCAAGAACCCTCACTTAGGGGATTGCAGGTCCCCCCAAGCATGGAAATAAATGAAAATCTTGAGTGCCTTCAAGAGAAATTCCAAGTACCTAGCTATCCCTGAAAAGTAAATAAGTAACTTGATAAGCAAGAATGTAATAGTAGCTTAAAACAATAGCCCAGGAAGCTGGAATCATAGGATGTTTGGTTCCTCATAGAAACTAAAGATAACATCTTAACACATGTCTCTGGGTTGTTTTTCAGAAACCCATACCTGCACCAAATGGATCCACTGGCATGTAGATCTCAGATAAGGGGGAAGTGAGGACTGAACTCTGACTGCCATTCTTTATTCTAAAGTTCTTCCTGAAGGGCCTGGAGAGGTCATGCCCATGAGCCAGAGCTAACAGTCTTTTCTCCTGACCTCAAAATTTTTAACAAAGCTTCTCTTCCTTAACCAACTGCAAATCAGAAAATCTTTGACTCTACATAGACTATGACTTAGAAGCCCCCATTTCAAGATATCCTGCCTTTGTGTAACCTCTAAAAACTAATTTGTAGCCTCCATGTATTGATTTAGGATTTTGCTTGTAACTTCTGCCTTCCTGAAATTTATCCCTGCCTTGAAAAACTCCTATCTTCAAGCAATCTGGGAAGTCAAGGCTTGAGCATTAGCTGCCTGATCCTTCTTGCTTGGTGCCCTGCAAAGAAGGGCCTTGCTTTCTCCCACTGCAAATTTTGGTGTGGATATCTGCCTTACTAAGCACAGTGAGTGGACCTTAGTTTGGTTTGATAACATCTTCCCTACCCACTGGGCCAGTGGTCCTGCCTCCACAGATTTGGGCAGCCTCTCCCTGATGGCTTTGCTGGGAATAGCCAGTCCAAGGCACTCACAGGTTGTAGTTGTGTGCTTACAGCTCTTCTGAGCTGGAATCACACAGGTGGCTCTACCATCTGGGGTCTCAGATGACCCTGCCCCCATGGAGGCTCTCTGCTTCATCCCCAGCTCTCTGGAACATCCTTTGAATCTAGGCGGAGGCAGCCATACCTCTGAAGCTTTGCTGGGTGCAGCACTTGCTGCACTTCAGGCCGTCAAGGAGCATGGCAACCCAGCGCAGTGAGAGAAGCCTGAGATGTGAGGTAGCACAGGCACCAGGGATTCCCCACCCTTGATATTGCTCCAGCCCCAGGCCCTGGCACTTTGGGCCTATGATAGGAGGGGCAATCCCAGTGATCTCTGAAATGCCTTTGGGGACATTCTTGCATTGTCTTAGGCAATATGTTCTGACTTCTGTTTAGACAGCTCACTAATCTCCCCATTGTCTTGATAAATAGCACCTGGCTTCCACTGAAATGCCTGATGTATCAGTCACTTGGCCACACCCTTGTTGTCTTCCAAACAGGTTTTCTCATTTTTTCCAATACAGATAGGCTGAGGTTTTTCACAATTGTTAAGTTCTACTTCCTTTTCATTAACAATTGTAGCTTCAAATCATTTCTCTCTTCTTGCATTGTATTATAGGAAGTCAAGAGAAACCACAACATACCTTCAACACTTTGCTTAGCAATTTCCTCAGCCAAATATTCAATTTCATTGCTCACAAATTATATCTTCCTCAAAATAACAGAACACAAAACAATTTAGCCATGTTCTTTGCCACTTTATAAAAAAGATAGCTTTTCTTCCACTGTCCAATATCATATTCCTCATTTCTGTCTTTCACCTCACCAGAATGACCTTTATCATCCATATTTTAATTAACATTCTGTTTATGACTGCTTAGGTATTCTCTAATAAGACTGAGGCTTTCTCTATAGTTTGCCTCTTCTCCTTCTGAGCACTCACCATAATCACCCTTACAATCTATGCACGTCAATGCAGACTTATTCTAGCACACACTTTAAAATTCCTGCAGCCTCTGCCCATGACCCAGTTCCAAAGCTGTTTCCACATTTTAGGAATCTGTTACAACAGCACTCCCACTTCTCAGTACCAATTTTCTGTCTTTGTCCATTCAGGTTGCTGTGACAAAATACCATGAACTGAGTGGCGGCTTTACCCAATCAGTTTTTTAAAAAGTATCCTAATGAGTATTTTTTTTTAAGGCAACAGACCCATGCTTGAGAGAGGTGGAGCAAGATGGTGGAATAGAAGGCTCCACCAAAGTCCCCCCTGCAAGGACACCAATTTACCAACTATCTATAGTGAAAAAAACACCTTCATAATAACCAAAAATTAGGTGAGCCCTTATCGTACCTGGTTTTAACTTCATATCACTGAAATAGGCACAGATGAGAAAGATGCAACAGTCCTGAATCCCTGATGCCACCCCTCCCTGGCCCCCAGCAGCAGCAGCATGGTGCAGGGAGCATCTCTAGGTGCTGGGGCAGGGAAAACACAGCTATTGTGAGGCATTGAACTCAGTGCTGTCCTGTTACAGCAGAAAGGAAAACTGGACCAAACTCAGCTGATGCCTGCTCATGGAGGGAGCCTTTAAAGGAGCCCTAGCCAGAGAGGAATCACACATCCCAGCTATCAGAACTTGAGTTCCTGCAACCCTCACCACTGAGGGCTGCAGCACTCTGTGTCTCCAAGTAAACTTGAAAGGCCATCCAGGCCATAAGGATTGCAACTCATAGGTGAGTCCTAATGCTGAACTAGGCCCAGAGACAGTGCCTGGAGGAGGAAAGGGTGACATTTACCCCCTCCCCATTCCCAGGCTGCACAGCTTGCAGCTCCAAAAGAAACCCCATCCATCCACTTGAGGAGAGGAGAGGGAAGAGTGGAGAAGGCTTTGTCTTGCATCTTGGATACCAGCTCAGTCACAGCAGGGTAGAGTACTCATCAGAGTTTTGAGGCCCCCCTTCCAGGCTCTAGCTCCCATACAATATTTCTAGACACACCCCGGGCCAGAAGAAAGGCCACTGTCTTGAAGGAAAGGACTTGGTCCTTGAAACATTTATCTTCTGCTAACTAAGAGCCCTTGGGCCCTGAATAATCAGCAGCAATACCCAGGTACTATGTGGAGGGCCTTGGGTGAGGCTCTGAGACTTGCTGGCTTCAGGTAAGAGCAAGGCACAGGAGGGTAGAGCACTAAGTGAGCTCTTAGGATTTCTGATTTCAGGACTTGACACAGATGGCATTTCTGGACCTGCTGGGGCCTAGAAGGGAGCCCACTGCCCTGAAGGGTGAGTCCAGGTAACATTTACTACAAGCTGACTTAAGAGCCCTTGGGCCAGAAGGGAACATCAGCAGTAGCCTGGCAGTACTCCTTATGGCCTGAGGTGGCAGTGGCCATGGGGTGAGGCACATTTGCCTTTGGGAAAGGGAAGGAGGGGTGGGAAGAACTGCATCTTGTGGTTTGAGTGCCAGCTCAGCTGCAGTTACAATAGAACACCAGGTAGACGTCTTAAGGTATTTGATTCTAGTCCCTGACTCCCAGACAGCACATCTAGACCCACCCAGGACCTCGCTGCCCTGTAGAGAAGGACACAGGCCTGGTTGGTTTTGCTACCTGCTGACTGTAGAGCCTCAGGGCCTCGAGAAAACATTCAGTACCCAGGGAGTTATAGCACACCTTAGGCAAGACCTAGTACTGTGCTGGCTTCAGGTCTGACCTAGCATAGTCATAGTGGTGGTGGCCACAGGGGTACTGTGTCACTCCACCCCCCAGCTTTAGGTGGCTCAGAACAGAGAGAGAGAGACTCTGTTTGTTTGGGAGAAAGTGAAAGAAGAGAACAAGACTCTTTGCCTAGTAATCCAGAGAATTCTTCTGAATCTTGTCAAAGACTATCAAGGGGATACCTCCACAAGTCTGCAAGAAACACAGTATTACTGGGTTTGGAGTTTCCCCTAAGGTAGATACAGCTTAAATCACAACACTCAAGTCTTCAAATACCTGAAAATCCTCCCAAGGAGGACAAATACAAATATGCTCAGACAGTGAAGACTACAATAAACACCTAACTCTTCAATGCCAAGACACCAAAGAACATCTACTAGCATCAACACCATCCAGGAAAATGTGACCTTATCAAATGAGCTAAATGAGGCACCAGGGACCACTCCTGGAGAAACAGAGATATGTGACCTTTCAGACAGAGAATTCAAAGTAGCTGTGTTGAGAGAGGTCAAAGAAATTCAAGAAAACAGAGAAGAAACTCAGAATTCTACCTGATAAATTTATCAGAGATTGAAATAATTAAAAAGAATCAACCAGAAATTCTGGAGCTGAAAAACCCAACTGCCATAACGAAGAATGCTTCGGAGTCCCTTAATAGCAGAATGGATCGAGTAGAAAAGAAGAATTAGTGAGCTTGAAGACAGGCTTTTTGAAAATACACAGTCAGAGGAGACAAATGAAAAAGGAATTAAAAAAAAAGGAAGTACAGCACAGGATCTAGAAAAGAGCCTCAAAAGGGACAATCTAAGTTATTGGCCTTAAAGAGGAGGTAAAAAGAGAAATAGGAATAGAAAGATTATTAACAGAGAACTTCCCAAACCTAAAGAAAGATGTCAATATCCAAATACAAGATGGTCATAGAATGCTAAGCAGATTTAACCCAAAGAAGACTACCTCAAGACATTTAATAATCAAACTTTACCCAAAGGTAAAGGATCTTAAAAAGCAGCAAGAGAGAAGAAAGAAATAACATACAATGGAACTCCAATACGTCTGGCAGTAAACTTTTCAGTGGAAACCTTACAGGCCAGGAGTGAGTGGCATGACATATTTAAAGTACTGAAGGAAAAAGGCTCTTACCCTAGAATAGTATATCTAGCAAATATGTCCTTCAAACATGAAGGATAAAGACTTTTCCAGGCAAACAAAAGCTGAGGAATTTTGTGAACACCAGACCTGTCCTACAAGAAAGCTAAAGAGAGTACTCCAATAAGAAAGAAAAGGACATTATGAGTAATAAGTAGTCACCTAAAGGTACAAAACTCACTGGTAATAGTAAGAACACAGAAAAAAAATTATAACACTTTAACTATGGTGTGTAAACTACTCTTATCTTAAGTAGAAAGACTAAATGATGAACCAATCAAAAATAATTATTGCAAATTTTCCAGACATACTCAGTACAAAAATATATAAATAGAAAAAATAAAAAGTTAAAAAGTGGGGGATAAAGTAAAGGCTTAGAGTTTTTATTAGTTTTCTTTTTGCTCGCTTGTTTATGTAAAAGTGTTAAATTGTTATCAGTTTAAAATAATGAGTTATAAGATAGTATTTGTAAGCATCATGGCAACCTCAATCCAAAAAACAGGCAATGGAGACACACAAAGAAAGCAAGAAAATAAATCATACCACCAGAGAAAAATTATCTTCACTAAAGGAAGTCAGAAGAAGAAAGGAAGAGAAGACCAGAAAACAATCAGAACATAAATAGCAAAATGACAGGAGTAAGTCCTTACTTACCAACAATAACATTGAATATAAATGTCTCCAATCGAAAGACATAGAGTGGCTGAATGGATGAAAAAGCAAAACCCACTGATCTGTTGCCTACAAGAAACACACTTCACCTATAAAGACACACATAGAATGAAAATAAAGGGATGAAAAAAGATATTTCATGCAAATGAAACCAAAAAAGAGCAAGAGTAGCTATATCATGAAAAGTTTCTTTAAAACTGTTGATATGGCTTGGCTCTGCATTCCCAAACAAATCTTATGTCAAATTGTAATCCCCACATGTCAGGGGAGGGATCTTGTGGGAGGTGATTGGATCCTGGGGGCATATTTCCCCCTTGATGTTCTCATATATCAGACAAAATATATTTCAAGACAAAAACTATAAGAAGAGACAAAGAAGGTCACTATATAATAATAAAGGAGTCGATTCAGCAAGAGGATATAACAGTTTAAAATATATATGCACCTAACACTGAAGGACCCAGAAATATGAAGCAAATATTATTAGAGTTAAAGAGAGAGATAGGTCCCAATAGAATAATAGTTGGAGACTTCAACACCCCACTTTCAGTATTAGACACATCTTCCAGACAGAAAACCAACAAAGAAAGATCCAACTTAATCTGCACTATAAACCAAATGGATTTCATAGATATTTACAGAACATTTTATCCAAGAGCTATAGAATACACATAATTTTCCTCAGCACATCAGTCATTCTCAAAGATAGACCATATGTTAGATCACAAAACAAGTCTTGAAACATTAAAAAAAATTGAAATCATATCAAGCATCTTCTCTGACCACAGTGGAATAAAACTAGAAATTATGACAAGAGGGATTTTGGAAATTATACAAATACATAGAAATTAAACATTGTGCTCATGAATGACCAGTGTGTCCATAAATAAGAATGAAATTTTAAAATTGCTTAAAAAAATAATAATAGAAACACAACTTACTAAAACCTATGGGATATAGCAAATGCAGTACTAACAGGGAAGTTTGTATTAATAGCAATAAGTGCCTACATCAAAAAAGAGGGAAAACTTCAAATGAACAATCTAACAGTGCATCTTAAAAGAACTAGAAAAGTAAGGGCAAATCCAACCCCAAAATAGTAGAAGAAAATAAATAATA
The DNA here is from genome assembly GCF_009828535.3 of Hylobates moloch. Taxonomy (NCBI): domain Eukaryota; kingdom Metazoa; phylum Chordata; class Mammalia; order Primates; family Hylobatidae; genus Hylobates; species Hylobates moloch. Next base: position 12,694,749 of record NW_026652297.1, on the reverse strand, counting down.
AATATCTGAGCAAAATAAACAAAATTTATATAAAGAAATCTAAAATATCAATTAAAAATTTTTTATAACAAGAAAAATTGACAAACCTTTTGCCAGACTAAGAAAAAAAGAGAGAGGATCCAAATTCATAAAATCAGAAATGAAAAAGGAGACATTACAACTAATACTGCAAAAAATCAAAGGATTATTAGTGGCTACTATGAGCAATTAAATGCCAATAAATTGGAAAATCAAGAAGAAATACACAAATTCCTGGACTCACACAGCCTACCAAGGTGGAATTTGGAAGAAATCCAAAACCTGAACAGACTAATGAAAGTAATGAGATCAAAGCCATAATAAAATGTCTCCCAGTAGAGAAAAGCCCAGGACCCGATGGCTTCACTGTGGAATTCTACCAAACATTTAAATAACTAATACCAATCCTGCTCAAACTGTTCCATAAAATAGAGGAGGAAATACTTTGAAACTCATTACTTGAGGCCAGTATTACCCTGATACCAAAACCAGACAAAGACACATCAAAAAAACTAAACTTCAGGCCAGTATCTCTAAATATTGATACAAAAATCCTCAACAAAATACTAGCAAATTGAATTCAATGATACATTAGAAAAATCATTCATCATAACAAAGTGGGATTTATCCCTGGGATGCAGGGATGGTTCAACATATGGAAATCAGTGTGCTACATTATATCAACAGAATGGAGTATCAAAACCATATGATCATTTCAATTGATGTTGAAATGCATTTGACAAAATTCAACATCTTTTCATATAAAAATCTCAAGAAAAAATTGGGGGTAGAAGGAACATACTTCAACATAATAAAAGCCATATACAACAGACTCATGCTAGAATCACACCAAACGGGGAAAAAACTGAAAACCTTTCTTCTAAGATCTGGAACATGACAAGGATGCCCATTATCATCACCATTATTCAACATAGAACTCGAAGCCCTAGCTATAGCAATCAGATAAGGGAAAGATATAAAGGGCACCCAAACTGGAAAGAAAGAAGTCAAATTACCCTTGTTTGCAGATGACATAATCTTATATTTGGAAAAATATAAAGACTTTGCAAGAAAACTATTAGAACTGATAAATTCAGTGAAGTTGAGGGATAAAACGTCAACATGAAAAATCAGTGGCATTTCTATATGCCTACAGTGAACAATGTTAAAAAGAAATTTAAAAAGTAATCCCATTTACAATAGCCACAGATAAAACTGCATACCTAGGAACTGACTTAATCAAAGAAGTGAAAGATCTCTATAATAAAAACTATAAAACACTGATGAAAGAAATTGAAGAGGACACCAACAAGTGGAAAGATATTCCATGTTCATGCATTGGAAGAATCAATATTGTTAAAATGTTCATACTACCTAAAGCCATCTACAGATTCAATGCAAGCCCTATCAAACTACCAGTGACATTCTTCACAGAAATAGAAAAAAATTCCTAGAATGTATATGAAACCACAAAAGACCCAGAATACCCAAAGCTATCCTAAGCAAAAAGAACAAAACTGGAGGAATCATATTACCTGACTTCAAATTGCACTACAGAGCTGTAGTAACCAAAACAGCATGGTACTGACATGAAAACAGACACGTAGGCCAATGGAACAGAATAGGGAACCCAGAAACAAATCCACACACCTACAGTGAACTCACTTTCAGCAAAGGTGCCAAGAACACACACTGGGAAAAGACAGTATCTTCAATAAATGGTGCTGGGAAAACTGGATATCCATATGCAGAAGAATGAAACTCAACCCCTATCTTTCACCATATACAAAAACCAAATCAAAATGGATTAAAGCCTTAAATCTAAGACCTTAAACTATGAAACGACTACAATAAAACCTTTGGGAAATCTCCAGGACATTGGTCTGGGCAAAAAAATTTTGAGTAATACCCCACAAGCACCAGCAACCAAAGCAAAGCTGGACAAATGGATCATATCAAGTTAAAAAGCTTCTGTACAGCAAAAAATACAATCAATAAAGTGAAGAGAACCTACAGAATGGGAGAAAATATTTACAAGCTACCTATCTGACAAGAGATTAATAACCAGAATATATAAGGAGTACAAACAACTTTATAGGAAAAAATCTAATAATCCGACTAAAAAATGGACAAAAGATTTGAATAGACATTTCTCAAAAGAAGACATACAAATGGCAAACAAGCATATGAAAAGGTACTCAACATGATTGATCATCAGAGAAATGCAAATCAAAACTACAATAAGATATCATCTCACCCCAGTTCAAATGTCTTATATCCAAAAGACAGGCAATAACAAATGCTGGTGGGGATGTGGAGAAAAGAGAATGTTTGTATGTTGGTGGGAATGTAAATTAGTAAAATCACTACGGAGAACAGTTTGGAGATTCCTCGTTGAACTGAAAATTCAGCTGCCATGTGATCCAACAATCCCACTGCTGTGTATATATCCAAAAGGAGGGAAATCAGTGTATCAAGAGATATCTGCACTACTATTTTTGTTGCAGCATTGTTTACAATATCTAAGATTGGGAGCAACCCGACTGTCCATCAACAGACAAATGGAAAAAGAAAATGTAGCACACATACACAATAGAGTACTATTCAGCCATAAAAAAATAGATCCAGTCATTTGCAATGACATGGATGGAACTGGAGATCATTATTTTAAGTAAAATAAGCTAGACACAGAAAGGCAGACATTGCATGTTTTTACTTATTTATGGGATCTAAAACTCAAAACAGCTGAACTCATGGACACAGAGAGTAGAAGGATGGTTACCAGAGGGTTGGAAAGGTAATGGGTGGCTTGAGGGGAGATGGGGATGGTTAATGGGTACAAAAAAGTAGGAAGAATGAATAAGACCTATGATTTGATAGCACAACTGAATGTCTATAGTCAATAATAACAATATACATTTTAAATTAACTCAAAGAGTGTAATTGGATTGTTTGTAACTCAAAGGATAAATGCTTGACGTGATGGATATCCCATTCTCCATGATGTGTTTATTTCATGTTGTATGCCTGTATCAAAACATCTCATGTATCCTATAAATATAAATACCTACTATGTACTCACAAAAATTTAAAAATAAAATAACAAACCCATGTTTAAGTATTCATATATAAATGACATGAAATTCAGGGGGATAAAGAAAATACATGGTTGATATGGTTTGGCTGTGTCCCTGCTCAAATCTCATCTTGAATTCCCACGTGTTATGGGAGGGACCCAGTGGGAGGTAATTGAATCATGGGCGCAGGTCTTTCCTGTGCTGTTCTTGTGATTGTGAATACGTCTCATGAGATCTGATGGTTTTAAAAGGAGGAGTTCCCTTGCACAAGCTCTCTCTTTTTGCCTGCTGCCATCCATGTAAGACATGACTTGCTCCTCCTTGCCTTCTGCCATGATTGTGAGGCCTCCCCAGCCACATGGAACTGTACATCAATTAAACCTCTTTTTCTTCCCAGCCTCAAGTATGTCTTTATCAGCAGCATGAAAAAAACTAATACAGTAAATTGGTACCAGTAGAGAGGGACACTGCTGAAAAGATACCTGAAATGTGGAAGCGACTTTGAAACTGGGTAACAGGCAGAGGTTGGAACAGTTTGGAGGGCTCAGAAGAAGACAGGAAAATGTGGGAAAGTTTGGAACTCCCTAGAGACTTAATGAATGGCTTTGACCAAAATGCTGATAATGATATGGACAATGAAATCCAGGCTGAGGTGGTCTCAGATGGAGATGAGGAACTTGCTTGGAACTGGAGCAAAGGTGACTCTTGTTATGTTTTAGCAAAGAGACTGGTGGCATTTTGCCCCAGCCCTAGAGATTTGTGGAACTTTGAACTTGAGAGAGATGATTTAGGGTATCTGGCAGAAGAAATTTCTAAACAGCAAAGCATTGAAGAGATGACTTGGGTGCTGTTAAAGTCATTCAGTTTTAAAAGGGCAACAGAGCATAAAAGTTCAGAAAATTTGCAGGTTGACAATGCAGTAGGAAAAAACAATCCCATTTTCTGAGGAGAATTTCAAGCTGGCTGCAGATATTTGCATAAGTAATGAGGAGCTGAATGTTAATCATCAAGGCAATGGGGAAAATATCTCCAGGGCATGTCAGAGACCTTTATGACTGTCCCTCCCATCGCAGGCCCAGAGACATAGGAGGAAAAAATGGTTTTGTGGGCTAGGCCCAGGGTCTCTCTGTTGTGTGCAGCCAAGAGACTTGGTGCCTTGTGTCCCAGCCACTTCAGCTGTGACTAAAAGGGGCCAAGGTACAGCTCAAGCCATGGTTTCAGAGGGTGCAAGCTCCAAGTCTTGGCAGTGTCCACATGGTGCTGAGCCTGCAGGTGCATAGAAGTCAAAAATTAAGGTTTGGGAACCTCTGCCTAGGTTTCAGAGGATGTATGGAAATGCCTGAATGTTCAGGCAGAAGTTTGCTGCAGAGGTGGGGCACTCATGGAGAACCTCTGCTAGGGCAGTGCAAAAAGGAAATGTGGGGTGCAAGCCTCCAAACAGAATCCCCACTGAGGTGCTGCCTAGTGGAGCTGTGAGAAGAGGGCCACCATCCTCCAGACCCCAGAATGGTAGATCCACTGACAGCTTGCACTGTGAGCCTGAAAAAAGCCACAGACATGCAACACTAGTCCGTGAAAGCAGCCAGGAAGGAGGCTGTACCCTGCAAAGCCACAGAGGCAGAGCTACCAAAGACCATGGGAACCCACCTCTTTCATCAGTGTGACTGAGATCCAAAAACTAATAAATGAATTCAGTAAAGTTTTAAGACACAAAATCAACATACAAAAATCAGTAGTAGTTCTATATGCCAATGGCACACTATCTAAAAAAGAATCAAGAAAGCAGTCCTATTTATAATAGCTACCAAAAAAAAAAACCCTAGGAATAAATTTAGCCAAGGAGGTGAAAGATATCTGCTATAAAAACTATAAAACATTGATGAAAGAAATTCAAGATAGCACAAATAAATTGAAATTTATCTGTGTTCATGGATTGGAAGAATCAATATTGTTAAAATATCCATACTACCTATGATGATGTATAGATTCAACATACTTTCTATCAAAATATTAATGACATTCTTCATAGAAATATAAGAACAATGCTAAAATTCGTATGGAACCACTAAAGACATCAAATAGCCAAAGCAATCCTGAGCAAAAGAATAAAGCTGGAGACAACACACTGACTTCAAAATACACTAAAAAGCTATAATAATGCAAGTGGCATGGTACTGGCATGAAAACAGACACATAGACCAATGGAGCAGAAAGAAATCCAGAAATAAATCCACACATTTACAGTCAATTGATTGTCAACAATGGTGTCAAGAACACACATGGGGAATAGGACAGTGTCTTCAATGAATGGTGCTGGGAAAACTGAATATTCACATGTGGAAAAATGAAAGACCTCTATCTTTCACCATATTAAAAAAACTCAAAATGGATTAAAGACTGAAATGTAAGACCCAAAACTATAAACTACTAGAAGAAAACACTGGGGAAACACTTCATGGAACTGGTCTGGGCAAGAATTTTTTGGACAGGACCTCAGAAGCACAGGCAACAAAAGCAAAATAGACAAATGGGACAAACCAAAAAGGTTCTGCATAGCAAAGGAAACAACCAACAGAGTGAAGAGACAATCTTAAGAATGGGAAAAAATATTCACAAACTTTCCATCTGACAAGGGGTTAATATTTAGAATACATAAGGAATTCAAACAACTCAATACCAAAAAAAAACCCCACAAAAAATCAGATTTTAAAATAAGCAAAAGACCTGAATAGACATTTCTCAAAATAAGACATACAAATCACCAGGTAAATGACAAAATTCTCAACATCACTGATCATCAGGGAAATGCAAATCAAAATCACAATGAGATACCACCTCACCTCAATTAGAATGGCTGTTATCTAAAAGATGAAAAGTAAAACATGCTGACAGGGATGCAGAGAAAAGGGAACTCATCTTTTTAAACACTTTTTTTTTTTTAAAGATAATGTCTCACTGTATTGCCCAGGTTGGCCTCAAAGTCCTGGGCTCAAACTATCCTCCTGCCTCAGCCTCCTGAGTAGCTGAGACTACAGGCCCACACCACTGTACCCAGCTGCTAGAAAGGAAAATTCTTATACACTATTGGTGGAAATGTAAATTAGTACAATTATTATGGAAAATAGCATAAAGTTTTCTCAAAAAAATTAAAAAGAATTACCATATGATCCAGCAATTTCACTACTGAGTATTTATCCACAGGAATTGAAATCATTATGTCAAAGAGAAACCTGTGATTGAACTCGCCTGCAGCTCTCAGGGTTCCTGTGGCATTCTTCTTTGTTAGAGCCAGGTCTACATGCCAGCAACCATGTCGAAGGGACCTGCAGTTGGTATTGATCTTGGCACCACCTACTCTTGTGTGGGTGTTTTCCAGCATGGAAAAGTAGAGATAATCGCCAATGATCAGGGAAACCAAACCACTCCAAGCTATGTCACCTTTATGGACACTGAATGATTGACCCGTCATGCTGCAGAGAATCAAGTTGCAATGAACCCCACCAACATGCCAAACGTTTTTGATGCCAAACGTATGACTGGACACAGATTTGATGATTCTGTTGTCCAGTCTGATATGAAGCATTGGCACTTCATGGTGGTGAATGATGCTGGCAGGCTCAAGGTCCAAGTAGAATACAAGGGAAAGACCAAAAGCTTCTATCCAGAGGAGGTACCCTCTATGGTTCTGACAAAGATGAAGGAAATTGCAGAAGCCGACCTTGGGAAGACTATTACCAATGCTGTGGTCACTGTGCCAGCTTACTTTAATGACTTTCAGTGTCAGGCTACCAAAGATGCTGGAACTATTGCTGGTCTCAATGTACTTAGAATTATTAACGAGCCAACTGCAGCTGCTATTGCTTATGGCTTAGACAAAAAGGTTGGAGCAGAAAGAAACGTGCTGATCTTTGACCTGGGAGGCGACACTTTCAATATGTCAACCCTCACTACTGAGGATGGAATCTTTGAGGTCGAATCTACAGCCAGAGACACCCACTTATGTGGAGAAGATTTTGACAACCGAATGGTCAACCATTTTTATTGCTGAGTTCAAGCACAAGCATAAGAAGGGCATCGGTGAGAACAAGAGAGCTATCAGATGCCTCCGTACTGCTTGTGAATGGGCTAAGCGTACTCTCTCTTCCAGCACCCTGGCCAGTATGAGATTGATTCTCTCTATGAAGGAATTGACTTCTACACCTCTATTACCCATGCCCGATTTGAAGAAAAGAATGCTGACCTGTTCCATGGCACCCTGGACCCCATAGAGAAAGCCCTTCAAGATGCCAAACTAGACAAGTCACAGATTCATGACATTGTCCTGGTTGGTGGTTCTACTCATATCCCCAAGATTCAGAAACTTCTCCAAGACTTCTTCAATAGAAAAGAACTGAATAAGAGCATCAACCCTGATGAAGCCATCACTTACGGTGCAGCTGTCCAGGCAGCCATCCTGTCTGGAGACAAGTCTGAAAGTGTTCAAGATTTGCTGCTCTTGGATGTCACTCTTTTTCCCTTGGTATTGAAGCTGCTGGTGGAGTCATGACCATCCTCATCAAGTGCAATACTATCATTCCTACCAAGCAGACACAGAACTTCACTACCTATTCTGACAACCAGCCTGGTGTGCTTATTCAGGTTTATGAAGGTGAGTGTGTCATGACCAAGGATAACAACTGCTTGGCAAGTTTCAACTCACAGGCATACCTCCTGCACCCTGAGATATTCCTCAGATTGAAGTCACTTTTGACATTGATGCCAATGGCATCCTCAATGTCTCTGCTGTGGACAAGAGTACAGTAAAAGAGAACAAGATTACTATCACTAATGACAAGTGCTGTTTGAGCAAGGAAGACATTGAACGTATGGCCAAGGAAGCTGAGAAGTACAAAGCTGAAGATGAGAAGCAGAGGGACAAAGTGTCATCCAAGAATTCAGTTGAGTCCTATGCATTCAACATGAAATCAACTGTTGAAGATGAGAAACTTCAGGGCAAGATTAAGAGGATGACAAACAGAAGATTCTGGACAAGTGTAATGAAATTATCAACTGGCTCGATAAGAATCAAGCTGCTGAGAAGGAAGAATTTGAACATCAGCAGAAAGCTGAGAAAGTCTGCAACCCCATCAACACCAAGCTGTACCAGAGTGCAGGAGGCATGCCAGGAGGAATGCCTGGAGGATTCCCTGGTGGTGGAGCTCCTCGCTCTGGTGGTGATTCCTCAGGGCCTACTATTGAAGAGGTTGATTAAGCCAACCCAAGTATAGATGTAACATTGTTTCACACATTTAAAACATTGAAGGACCTAAATTTGTAGCAAATTCTGTGGCAGTTAAGTTCAGCTGCTATAGTAAGTTACTGGCATTCTCAATACTTGAATATGGAACATATGCACAGGGGAAGGAAATAAAATTGCACTTTATAAACACTGTATTATAAGTGAAAAATTCAATGTCTTAAATAAAACTATTTAAAATTGGCACCATTAAAAAAAAAAAAACAAACAAAGAGAAACCTGCATTCTCGTGTTTACCACAGCAGTATTCACAATAGCCAAGAGATGGACTCAACCTAAATGTTTATCTATAGACAAATGGCTAAAAAAAATGTGGCATATATACACAATTGAATACTATTCAACTATAAAAAAGGAATGAAATCCTATTATTCACAGAAACACAGATGAACTTTGAGGACATAATGCTAAATGAATCTAAGACACGGAAGACAAATGCTGCACGATCTCACTCATCCATAGAATCTACAAAAGTTAAATCTCATAGAAGCAGAGAGTAGAATAGTGGTCACCAGAGGATGGAAAAGGGGGAATGAGGGAACAGGGTGAGGTTGGTCAATGAGTATAAAGTTACAATTAGATAGAAGGAATAAGTTCTAGCGTTTTATTATGTAGTAGGTTGACTACAGATCATAACAATGTATTATATATTTCAAGGTAGCTAGAAAAGAAGATTTTACCTGTTCTCACCACAAATAAATGAATAAATGTTTGAGATGATAGATATGCTAATTACCCTGATTTGACCATTACACAATGTGTACATATATTGAAACATCACACTGTATCTCATATATTTGTATAATTATTATGTGTCAATTAAAACTTTTTTTTAACTGTCAAAAAAACAAAAGATTTAGCTTCTCACTCAGCCTCCTCTTACACCAATTTGGAGGAAAGGGAAAGGGATGTCTTGTTACTACTGGGTGGTAATGTAAAGTCAGCATTTCCACCTGTCCTCCACTGACATCATAGGCTGAGAAACAAATAGCATTATGCTATTGATTTCCAACTCAATTTCATTTCTGTAAGAGAATTTATTATGTATGATTTCAATCTTTTTTAATTTTATTGTGAGTGGTTCTATAGCCTAGCATACGGTCTCTCCTATTGCATGTTCAATGCTAACTTATAAGGAATCAGTATTCTGCTGCTGTTGAGTGTTTTATAAATGTTAATTGGATCAAGTGTCATTCAAGTATTCTATATTCTTACTTATTTTCTGTCTACATCTATCTGTTCTATCAATTGCTGATAGAGGGAGTCTCAAGCTTTAATTGTGATTTGTCTATTTCTTTTATATATTTGCTTTATATATTTTGAACTTCTCCTATTATGTGTATACATGTGTAGGATAATTACTTTTTTTCAGCAGATTGACTCCTTTGTTAATATGAAATGGTCCTCTTTATCTCTGGTAATAGTATTTGTTTGAAATCTACTTTGTTTGATACTAATAGAGCCACTTCAGCTTTCTTATAATTAGTTTTTGCATAATATATGTTTTTATCCTTTTACTGTTATCTGGGTCATTATATTTAAGGTAGATTTCTTATAGGCAGCATATATATTTGTCTTGTTTTTTTGTCCAATGTGACAATCTTTGTGTTTTCATTCAAGTCTTTAGATTATTTACAGTTAATGAAGTTTTCAATATCATTTGGTTTAATTTACCACCTTGCTATTTTCTATCTCTTCTTCTTTTTTTCTTTTTTTTAAATTATACTTTAAGTAATGGGGTACTTGCAAAAAACGTGCAGTTTTGTTACATAAGTATACATGTGCCACAGTGGTTTGCTACACCCATCAACCCATCACCTACATAAGGTATTTCTCCTAATGCTATCCCTCCACTAGGCCCCCACCACTGATAGGTCCCAGTGTGTGATGTTCCCCTCCCTGTGTCCATGTGTTCTCCTTGTTCAACTCCCACTTATGAGTAAGAACATATGGTGTTGGGTTTTCTTTTCTGTGATAGTTTGCTGAGAATGATGGTTTCCAGCTTCACCCATGTCCCTGCAAACGACATGAACTCATCCTTTTTTATGACTGCATAGTATTCCATGGTGTATGTGTGCCACATTTTCTTTATCCAGTCTATTATTGATGGACATTTGGGTTGGTTCCAAGTCTTTGCTATTGTAAATAGTGCTGCAATCAACATATGTGTGCATGTGTCTTTATAATAGAATGATTTATAATTCTTTGGTTAATACCCAGTAATGAGATTGCTGAGTCAAATGTTATCTCTGGTTCTAGATCCTTGAGGAATCACCGCACTGTCTTCCACAATGGTTGAACTAATTTACAGTCCCACCAACAGTGTAAAAGCATTTCTATTTCTCCACATCCTCTCCAGCATGTGTTGTTTCCTGACTTTTTAATGATTGCCATTCTAACTGGCGTGAGATGGTATCTCATTGTGGTTTTGATTTGCATTTCTCTAATGACCACTGATGATTAGCATTTTTTCATATGTTTGTTGGCTGTAAAAATATCTTCTTTTGAGAAGTGTCTGTTGATATCCTTCACCTGCTTTTTGATAGGGTTGTTTTTTTCTTGTAAATTTGTTTATTTGTAGATTCTGGATATCAGCCCTTTGATGGATAGATTGCAAAAATTTTCTCCCATTCTGTAGGTTGTCTGTTCACTCTGATGATAGTTTCTTTTGCTGTGCAGAAGCTCTTTAGTTTAATTAGATCCCATTTGTCAATTTTGGCTTTTGTTGCCATTGCTTTCGGTGTTTTAGACATGAAGTCCTTGCCCATGTCTATGTTCTGAATGGTATTGCCCAAGTTTTCTTCTAGGACTTTTATGATTTGAGGTCTTATGTTTAAGTCTTTAATCCATCTTGAGTTGATTTTTGTATAAGGTGTAAGAAATGGGTCCAGTTTCAGTTTTCTGTATATGCCTAGCTAGTTTTCCCAACACCACTTATTAAATATTGCTTGTTTGTGTCAGGTTTGTCAAAGATCAGATGGTTGTAGCTGTGTGGTGTTATTTCTGATGCCTCTGTTCTGTTCCATTGGTCTATATGTCTGTTTTGGTACCAGTGCAATGCTGTTTTGGTTACTGTAGCCTTGTAATATAGTTTGAAGTCAGGTAGCATGATGCCTCCAGCTTTGTTTTTTTGTTTTGTTTTTTTTTGTTTTTTTGTTTTTTTGTTTTTTTGTTTTTTTGCTTAGGACTGTCTTGGCTATGTGAGCTCTTTTTTGGTTCCATATGAAGTTTAAAGTTGTTTTTTCCAATTCTATGAAGAAAGTCAGTGGTAGCTTGATGGGTATAGCATTGAATCTATAAATTACTTTGGGCAGTATAGCCATTTTCATGACATTGATTCTTCCTATCCATGAGCATGAAATGTGAAACTCACTCAAAACCACACAAATACATGGAAACTGAACAACTTGCTCCTGAATGACTACTGGGTATATAACGAAATGAAGGCAGAAATAAAGATGTTCTTTGAAACCAACGAGAATGAAGTCACAATGTACCAGAATCTCTGGGACACATTTAAAGCACTGTGTAGACGGAAATTTATAGCACTAAATGCCCACAAGAGAAAGCAGGAAAGATCTAAAATTGACACTCTGACATCAAAATTAAAAGAACTAGAGAAGCAACAGCAAACAAATTCAAACCTAGCAGAAGACAAGAAATAACTAAGATCAGAGCAGAACTGAAGGAGACAGAGACACAAAAAAATCCTTCAAAAAATCAATGAATCCAGGAGCTGGTTTTTTTTAAAAGATCAACAAAATAGATAGACTACTAGCCAGAATAATAAAGAAAAAAAGAGAGAAAAGATAGACGCAATAAAAAATGATATAGGGGATATCACCACTGATCCCACAGAAATACAAACTACCATAAGAGAATACTACAAACACCTCTATGCAAATAAACTAGAAAACCTAGAAGAAATTGATATATTCCTGGACACAAACATGCTCCCAAATCTAAGCCAGGAAGAAATCGAATAACTGAATAGACCAATAACAAGTTCTGAAATTGAGGCGGTAATTAATATCGTGCCAACAAAAAAAGTCCAGGACCAGACGGATTCACAGCCGAATTCTACCAGAGGTACAAAGAGGAGCTGGTACCATTCCTTCTGAAACAATTCCAAACAATAGAAAAAGAGGGAATCCTCCCTAACTCATTTTATGAGGCCAGCATCACCCTGATACCAAAACCTGGCAGAGACACAACAAGAAAGGAAACTTTCAGGCCAATATCCCTGATGAACATCACTGCAAAAATTCTGAATAAAATTCTGGCAAACCAAATCCAGCAGCACATCAAAAAGCTTATCCACACAATCAAGTCAGCTTCATACCTGGGATGCAAGGCTGGTTCAACATACACAAATCAATAAATGTAATCCATCACATAAACAGAACCAATGATAAAAATCACATGATTATCTCGATAGATGCAGAAAAGGCCTTCAACAAAATTCAACACCCCTTCATGCTAAGAACTCTCAATAAACTAGGTATCGATGGAATGTATCTGAAAATAATAAGAGCTATTTATGACAAACCCACAGCCAATATCATACTGAATGGGCAAAAACTGAAAGTATTCCCTTTGAAAACTGGCACAAGACAGGGATGCCCTCTCTCACCACTTCTATTCGACATAGTATTGGAACTTCTGGCCAGGGCAATCAGGCAAGAGAAAGAATAAAGGGTATTCAAATAGGAAGAGAGGAAGTCAAATTGTCTCTGTTTGCAGATGACATAATTGTATATTTAGAAAACCCCATTGTCTCAGCCCAAAATCTTAAACTGATAAGCAACTTCGGCAAAGTCTCAGGATACAAAATCAATGTACAAAAATCACAAGCATTCCTATACACCAATAACAGACAGAGAGCCAAATCATGAGTGAACTCCTATTCACAATTGCTATTAAGAGAATAAAATACCTAGGAATACAACTTACAAGGGATGTGCAGGACCTCTTCAAGGTGAACTACAAACCACTGCTCAAGGAAATAAAAGAGGACACAGACAAATGGAAAAACATTCTATCTCTTCTTTATTACATTTCTCCTCTTGAATTAACTGATTTTTTTTTTTTTTTTTTTTGAGATAGAGTTTTGCTCTTGTTGCCCAGGCTGGAGTGCAATGGCGTGATCTCGGCTCACAGCAACCTCCACCTCCCAGATTCAATCAATTCTCCTGCCTCAGCCTTCCAAATGGCTGGGATTACAGGCATGCACCACCATGCCCGGCTAATTTTGTATTTTTAGTAGAGATGGGGTTTCTCCATGTTGGTCAGGCTGGTCTCGAACTCCTGACCTCAGGTGATCCGCCCACCTCAGCCTCCCAAAGTGCTGGGATTACAGGCGTGAGCCACCGTGCCTGGCTGAATTAACTGAATTTTTTAAGTGTTCCATTGTGTCCCCACTATTGACTTATTTGCTTTACTGTTTTCTTTTTAGAGGTTTTTCAAGAGTTACAAATTGCATCACTAATTTATCACACCCAACCTTCAAATAATATTATGCCACTTTCTGTATAGTACTGTTAGAACCTTATCACAGTATGTTCCAGTTCTCCCTTCTGCTCTTTGTGTTATTGTTATACATTTCACTTCTACATATGTTATAAACCCCACATTTACTATTTTTACTTTAATTGGTAAATTGTCTTTTAAATACATGAAAACAGGATAAGCAAAAGTCTCTAATCTATTTTCTAAAGACTACGTTTTTAGATAAGTTTTTGAGTCACGGCAAAATTGAGAGTAAGGTACAGCAATATCTCATATGCCCCCTTCTTTCGCACATGCATAGCTTCCCCCAATATCAATATTCCCCACCAGAGTGTTACAATTGATAAACTTACATTGATACATCCTTATCAGCCAAAGTTTTAATCTATTATTAAATTTGTCCATTATGTTTTCAATTTCATTGATATTTTTCATTTTTATAAGTTAAATTTGGTTCCTTTCTGAATTTCTTGGTCATTACTTATGAGTTCTTATTTCATACTTATGTTTTCAAGCTTGGCTTTTATCTCTTTAAATGTAATATGCATGAATATTTTATTTTCTGTCTCTATTAGTTTCATTCATGTCTATTGTTTCCTTGTGTGTTTAGTTATTTTCTTCATGTGTTGCTCTGAAGGTGAATAAATTAATAATAGCATATTATTTTAAATCATTTTCTAAACTAAATATTATTTTGTTAGAATTTTGTCTACCCATTTCACTTAGGATTTGTATATATATGATATATTGAAATATGTGAAATTGATTTATAGTTTTGTTTTATAGGGCCATTCTTGTAAATGTACTGTTTATATAACTAATCTTCCTGATTTCCTGTCACACCTTGTATGTTGGCCTTAATTTTTTTTGTGTGGGACTTTTTTCTTGCCAAAAAGATCTACGTTTACCCTTTTCCAGGCACTTAGGGGCATTACCCACCCAAGGTCACTTTAAAATCAACTCTCAGCTTAAGATATTTTGATCCGCCTGGGTAATTTGAATTTAGGTAAAAAATTATGGTTAACAAAAAGGAGAGATATTCCCTCTTGCTTCCTTGTTAGTTTACCAGTGCATTTAAAATGTTTTCTGATATTTTATCTACCATTTTATATAGTTTTTTGTTGAGAGTGCTGGTAAGGAAACCTAGTTAGCCACGTTACCAAGAAAATTCAGAAGTCCAGTATCCTTGATTGATGGAAGAATTACAAATTAGTACAATAACATCAAGAAGAAAAATTTGGTAAAATCTCTCAAAAGTAGAAGCGTTCTTAAGTTTTTGGGTTACCAATCTTACATTTAGAAAGGTCATCCAAGTGCACAAATACTCATTTCAAAGATATTTACTTAAGTCTTATGTGAACTGGCAAAAAATAATGCAAAAAAAACCCTACTCTTAGAAGACTGATTAAATAAATTCTTGCCCTTCCTAACACTGAACTATTATAGCCATTTAAAAATGCAGTCATTTTATATATGCTGATATGTTTTGGTTACCAAGACATATTGATAGGTGAAAGCAGGAAGCTGCAGAATCATGTGATTAGGAAGCTAGATTGTGTAAACTGAGTAACTAACCTGCCAATAGGGTGGAAGAAACTTACTTTCCACTGTTTAACCTTTTATATCTTTAGAATTTTAGGCCATGTTTATATATTACATCTTCAAAAAAAAGACAGTTATAAAAAGAAAATAACAGTTTTTCCTATTCTTAACACTATTTTTTCTTAAATCAGGAATGAGCATTGGATTTTGTTAAAATTGCTTCTTTAAGCATCTTTATTTGTGATCATATATTTCCCTCAAATCCATTATTTAATTCTAAAATAATGTCCTAGGTTATATTATTAAGTTCTCTAATATTGAGCTGTTCTTGTATTTTCTAAATAAATCTATTGGCTAATATTCAATTGTTATTTTAACAAATTGCTAGAATTTTACTCAGGCCTTCTTTACTTATGATTTCTATATTTATATTCAAAAGGGAAATAAAAGTGAATTAATCTATAGTTTAATGTTGAGAGTACACTTTTATTATATTTTGGAATTTGGATTATCCCTGAAAGAAGAGCTTGAGGACATTTCTAAGTTTTCCCTGTAGGACAAGAATTTAAGCAATGTAGGAATTATCTGGATTTTGAAGTTTTTATTAAAACCTAGATAATAATAATTCTGGCCCCAGTATATACAGGGGTAAATCTTTTATTTTTAAAAAATTCATGTTTGTGTTCTTCCAGGCTATTTTATGTTTTCTTGGGTAAATTTTGGTAATTTACAGTTTTCTGAAAAAGCATTTATATTACTTATTCTATGAATAGCATATGTATTCTTTGTTTTACATAAATGAATAAATTTTAAGTGTATAGCTCAACAAATGGATCTGTATATATAATCATGTAGCTAATATCCAGATTAAGATAAAGAACATCTCTATCATTCCAAAAATTAACAGTCTCTTTTGGTCAATAGATAGTCATACCACACCCTGGAATATAACCACATTTTTTAATTTGTATCATCATAGAAAACTGCGAGGGGTTTGCTATCATTGTGAATGATAGGGAAAGATAAGCATTCAGACAGGTTTCCCTTTATGATTCCAGGCCCTGGTGGAGACCAGAAGTCCACATCCCACTTCTTATGCACGGCCACAGCTTCTACAGATCCACCTGTAAAAGTAAAAGCCCAACTTCCCTGGCATCATCAGACCCAATGGAAGACTGAGTTCCAATGGTGGCCAGCCACTTTGTGTTCAGGTTTTGATGCATTTCCCAAGGTCCCCTTCTTGAACATTCTTTACTGTGGTCTCCTTCTTGATCATTCCTCTGACTTCTGCTGGTGGCATCTAAAATATGCCTGGGTCTTATTAAATGCATAATTGCCAGTAGCAAGTATAACAGGTGATGTAAAATGGTCTTCAGGAACTTTACTGCTCTGTCGGATTTTGTTGGTTTGGTTGACTGGTTTTGCCATTATTATTAGAACATCTAAAATAAACCATAGCCCTACCCTTCTTTCTTTAGACCTACTGTCAATGTTAAAATGACTGCGAGAAAAATATTCCATTTTACTTAGCAAGTCTCCTACCAAGTGAGACCAGGGATTGAAGCCAATAGCCAGCCAATGTGAGTGTGTGTGTGTATGTGTGTGTGTTGGGGAAGGCTGGAGAGCTGACCGTTCTCCTAGCAACTGCCTCCAAACAATGTCCTAGTCCCTCTTGCTCCAGCTTTCGGTTTTCCCAGTACTCAGTTGGAGAAATAGGTCAACTGATTTCTCTTTGGCTGATGCAGATATCCGGACTTTTTAAGCATTGATTGACTTTTCTATTAGTTTTATCCAATTTGTTTTCTATTTTTCAAAAATTGAAGATCTTCAAAGTTCTTGGCCTATGTATGATGCTCCACGTCATTTCCCAAAGTTGTCACAGGCATTTTTGTTTGTTTCTGTTTTTGCATTTTAATATATTTTAGGATTTTTATAGGGAAGAGGGGTAACTATGTTGACTCTATTTGCCAAGTTGAACTTGGAAATTTGACATGAATATATTTCAAAAACTAACGTAAGAGGGCCCCAGAGAAAATGCTTCTTTAGGAGCAATTAGTTTAATGTATTCAGACCGTTCCAGAAATGCCTGGCTCTTGGTTCTTTTGAATTTAGGACAGAGGATCAATTAGATTTCATCTGATCAAAGCAGCTAAACAATTCGTAGAAGAAATTGTATCAAGGGATTTATCTATATGTCTTGTACTTTTAGAACCTTTATTACTATCTAAAAGAATATTTGATTCAAACCTTTATTTTTATCACCTAGAATTTACCAAAACAGTCAGTTTCTGACTTTGTATTAAGTTTCATGTTGTCCTTGATTTTCACACCACAAAAGATTAAAGATAATACCACTAATTATGAAATTTACAAAGAGCCCTTCCTGAGGATGATCTGCCAATGGTATTGTACTATCTAAAGACTTTTTGAGAAATAGCTTCGATAATTTATACTCATTAATGGGAGAATGCAGGAGATTAAAGGTAGCAAGGGTGAATAGCCTCTTATTTTTGCAAAACTTGTGCAACCTTTTATTCACCTACTAAAGCCATCTCTAGGTAATAATAAAAGAGAAGGTGTGCTGCAAATATGGACTCAAAGAGAGAATAAAGACACATGGAGCTATTTTCTCTCAAGAGAACTGTAGTATCATAGATTAAAGGTGGAAAGGCAGCCATCATTTAAAGCAGCTCATCTCCAAAAGATATTTATTCACAAATTGATTAGAGATGGAAATGAAAATGATTCAGCTGGTGGGAACATTATGGCAGCCCTTTAAAGTGTGATGGAAAAGATGAAAAGGAGATGCAGTTACCCTTTCCTTAGCATACACACAGAGATCAAAAAGACCAATGATCTATTGATAGACCTAATGAGACTGCGCTTCTATTTAGTTTAGCTCTTCAGTTATTTCTAGTGACTTGGGAGGCATGTTCTGTCTGACAAACGTGACTATCA
This sequence comes from Hylobates moloch, assembly GCF_009828535.3. Classification (NCBI taxonomy): domain Eukaryota; kingdom Metazoa; phylum Chordata; class Mammalia; order Primates; family Hylobatidae; genus Hylobates; species Hylobates moloch. The sequence goes on along the minus strand of NW_026652297.1, from coordinate 12,676,350 downwards.
CATTGCTGGAGGCAGCATCACATTTCATGAATCTCTTTTTGGATGATTTGAGTTTTCTAAAATTATAATGGAAATTAGTAATACCCGGACAACCCTTGATCCTTTAATTACTCTCCAAAGACTTGCTTCATCTCCACTATTACCCATCCCAAAACCCTTAATGGCATCTACTTCTCACTTTCTCTCCCATTTCCCATCAAATCTACCAGCAAAGCTTGTCGGCTCCATCCTAATCACTCCTCTACCTTTCCAAGTCTTCTTCCCTTGCTGTTAGTTGGCATCTCAATTGGGAACTGAGAACTCCCAATCATTCAGCTATCCAAGTCAAAGCAATGAAACCAATTAATATGCTAGTAAATCAAGGGCCATTGAGACTTTTAGTTACAGTATGTAATTAAAAGGAGTAGTAAATTCATAAAACAGTCAATCCCAGAAAAAAAAAGTCAAGACTTAAAGACTGAAAGTGCTATGTGTCCCAAATAAAAATTGGAAAGTACAATGACTCTTGTCTTATTTATTTGAAGTTCTAGGTTTGCAATTAAGGTGATGAGAATGACTCATTAAGATCACTCTTTGAATCATTAAAATTTTACCCTTTGTGAAATAGACAGAACTAGTTGGTTCACTGTCATGGAATTCTCACATTCATGTCTGTGTCTTCTGTGGCCTCCACAATTTCCAAAACTTACACCATTATTTTAGGTACTATTAAGAGAGAGAAAAATAATACTAAAGTGGGACCTAAGCCTGGGACATAAGAACACTGTGCCCTCAGTGCAACAGCAAACAAGAAATATACTTGCCTGTTTCATCTTGGCACTGGACAAAGAAAAAAAGGAAAAATTATCTGGGAATTTGAATCATAAACTGGAATTCAAGCAAGTCTACAGTCTGAATTCTCACTTAGTGATGTGGACCCAAAAACGTCAAGCAGAGAATTCAAAACGATCTCAGGTTATCATTGTGATAACATTGTGCCCATAGTGATGGGCAGATTGTCTCTGAAGAAGCTCTACTTCCTTCTGGCCTAAATGTCATTCTTATTTCAGAGATGTTAAAACTGTTTAAATATGTGTGTCTTAGAGCAAACAAGATCCTTCACCATCTTGTCCACTTCTGGCCCAGCATGCCTTCTGTGTTCCACTCAACTCCATCTTGTATAACTGTTGGACTTATGCTGGATTTTTAGATGAAGTAAGGACAACTGATATCACCTTGTTTTCACTGTTAAAGGTAACAACGGGTCAGAGGAAATTAATGATAGATTCTCAGGCATGGAATGGATCCCATTAAAGGTCATCTTTCTAACAACCTACTCTGTGCCAGCACTGTGTCTAAGACCATAACTGATTACTAATTCCCTTGTGCCTCCATGTACCTAGACTATCTTTCATTGCAGTTACTATACTTATGGCAATTATATACTTTGATGAATGTCTTCTCTCCTACATTGTGAGCTTATTGTGAGCTACACTGTGAGCACATAAAATGGATAACTTTTTTAACCAAATGGTTATCCAATTGTCACAACACCAAGCCCATTTTATCTGACTAATTTGAGAGGTTTCACTTATCTTAGATCAAATTCCATATATATTTGGGTCTACTTCTTGACTTTCTATTATGTTCCATTTGTCTGCCTATTTATGTAGTAATACCACACTCTTTTAATTATTAATGTTTTATATTATGTTCTTATATAATTTTTCTCCTTTTTCAAGGGCTTCCTATCTCTTATTGCTCCTTTTAATATGTAAACTTCAGAAACAGTATGGTAGGCAGAATAACATCCTTCATCCTCTCAAAGATATTCATGTCTTAATCCTTAGATTATGCTGTTAAAGGTTCTTATCCAAAAGCATGGTATGTCTATTTGTTCAGATCTGCTTTTGTGAATTGCAGGAGCATTTTGAGTTTTTGTCATATAGTTTTTACATTTCTTGTTCAATTTATTTTGCTATGTATTTTATATTTTCAGTGGCTACTGTAAATATTATCTTTTCTTTCATTACCTCTTCTAATTAGTTTGCATTTGTGTATGTAAACACAATAGATATCAATACATTAATTTTACATATGCTACCTTACTATATTTTTCATTAATTATTACAGCTTCTCCAAATATACAACTATATTATCATCAAATAGGGATAGTTCTACTTCTTCCTTTCCAATTGTTATGCCTCCACTGGCTTTCTCCTGCTTGAGTACATTGACTAGTATCTTCAACACAATATTAAACAACAGTAGGCATAGCAGGCATTCTTGTCTTCTTCTTAACACCTTTTTCCAGAAAAACCTAGTATTTCCCCATAAGTAGGATTATAGCCTATATAAGTACATTTAGAATCCATCATGTAGCTTATAGTTGAAGCCCTGTGGCTTCATGAAAATTATGAGGAAGAGAGTGAGAAGAGAGAGATCTGCAGACAAAGCTTTGGGGTTCACAAATTTTAAGGTGGTTGGAAGAAGGATTATTGTTTTGACTCAAATTTGTCAGCTTACTCAATTATTTTGGTAAATTATAAATGTAATCTTAAATTATTATTGTGCACACAAGTAAGTTTGAACATTTTAGTAAACTTACCAATTTCTATTTATTTATGTATTTAAAGTAATTAAGAATGACTGGCACTGGGTGTGGTGGCTTACACCTGTAATCCCACCATTTTTGGAGGCCAAGGCAGGCAGATCACTTGAAGTCAGGAGTTCAAGACCAGCCTGAACTATTAAAACAAGTTAGCCCATCAACAGTTTCTATATATCACAGTACCTCGCAGTGTGCTTTATGTTGGATGGATGGAAGGATATTGGGCAGGTGGATGAATCAAATAGCTCTTCAAATGACTAACAATATAGCAAACAAGCTTAGGAGATTTTCCAGGGTAAGACAAAATGGGGATGTTTTAGATAAATGAACAGTCTTATATAAAAAGGAGAAAAGGCAAAGTGGCACAGACAACTGGTACAAATGTCTCAGGAGGATATTTGGTATATATACGTTATAAGCTTTTAAAAATTTCTTGCCTTTTTATCCAAAGTCCCATTTCTCGTCATTTGTCCTGAGAATATATGGGGGTGTGGGAGGGATGGTTGCTGGAATCAGAAAAGTTCACAAATAAGCCTAAGAAGGTTCATATCAGTCTTATAAAGAATAACAAAGAATGAGTAGCAGCTTATTTGTCCAGTAATAGAGATTTTGAATTATACATGTATTATTAAGTTATACATTTACTTGGATATTATCTGTCTTCATGCTCAAGAATGAGAGGCAAAACTTTTTTCATTCACTGGGATATCCCCAGTGGATATATTACAGATTCTGTATCTATCTATCTTCTCTCTTAATTTATTTTTTGGTTTAATTTAACATACAATTATTAAAATGTGCTTAGAAGTATTGTTTAGGTGCCCACATCAAAAAGTTAGAAAAATCTCAAATTAATAGCCTAATATCACAACTAAAAGAAATAGAGAAGCAAGAGCAAACTAACCCCAAAACTAGCAGAAGACAAGAAATAACCCAAATCAGAGCTATGCTGAAGAAGATCAAACAGGAAAACCATTTGAAAGACCAATAAATCCAGGAGTTGGTTTTTTAAAGAAATTAATAAGATAGGCCACTAGCTAGACTAATAAAGAAGAAAAGAAACAAGATCCAAAAAAACACAATTAGAAACAACATAGAGTATGTTACCACTGATCCCACGGAAATATAAACAGCCATCTGAGACTGCTATGAACACCTGTATGCACACAAACTAGGGAACCTAGAAGAGATGAATAAATTCATGGACATATGTACCCTTCCAAGACTAAATCAAGTAATTGATTCCCGTAACCAATAATGAGATTCAAAGTTGAATCAGTAATAAATAGCCCCCACACACAAAACTAACCCATGACCACCAGATGGATTCACAGCTGAATTCTACCAGATATACAAAGAAGAGCTGGTACCATTCCTACTGAAACTATCCCAAAACCTCATTCTATGAGGCCAGCATTACCCTGATACCAAAACCTGGCAGAGACACAAGAAAAAAGAAAACCTCAGGCCCAATATCCTTGATGAAAATTGATGCAAAAATCAACAAAATACTTGCAAAGCTAATCCAGCAGTACATCAAAAAGCTAATCCACCACGATCAAGTAGGCTTTATCCCTGGGATTCAAGGTTAGTTCAAAATACACAAATCAATAAATGTGATTCATCACATAAACAGAACTAAAGACAAAAATTACAAGGTTATCTTAATAGATGCAGAAAAGACTTTTGATAAAATTCAACATCACTTCATGTTAAAAACTCTCAAGGGGGTGGTTCCAAGATGGCCGAATAGGAACAGCTCTGGTCTACAGCTCCTAGCACAAGCAATGCAGAAGACGAGTGATTTCTGCATTTCCAACTGAGATACTGGGTTCATCTCACTGGGGCTTGTCAGACAGTGGGTGCAGGACAGTGGGTGCAGCACACCAAGCATGAGCCAAAGCAGGGCAAGGCATCGCCTCACCCAGGAAGTGCAAGGGGTCAGGGAATTCCCCTTCCTAGCCAAGCAAAGCTGTGACAGATGGCACCTGGAAAATCAGGTCACTCCCACCCTAATACTGCACTTTTCCAAAGGTCTTAGCAAATGGCACACCAGGAGATTATCTCCCGCACCTGACTCTGAGGGTCCCATGCCCACAGAACCTCGCTCATTGCTAGCACAGCAGTCTGAGATCGAACTGCAAGGCAGCAATGAGGCTGAGGGAGGGGCGCCCACCATTTCTGGGCCTTGAGTAGGTAAACAAAGCAGCCAGGAAGCTCGAACTCGGTGGAGCCCATCGCAGCTCAAGGAGGCCTGCCTGCCTCTAAAGACTCCACCTCTGGGGGCAGGGCATAGCCGAACAAAAGGCAGCAGAAACCATTGCAGACTTAAATGTCCCTGTCTGACAGCTTTGAAGAGAGTAGTTGTTCTCCCAGCACAGAGTTTCAGATCTGAGAACGGATAGACTGCCTCCTCAAGTGGGTCCCTGACCCCCAAGTAGCCTATCTGGGAGGCACCCCCCAGTAGGGGCAGACTGCCACCTCACACGGCTGGGTACCCCTCTGAGATGAAATCTCCAGAGGAACGATCAGATAGCAACATTTGCTGTTCAACAATATTCGCTGTTCTGCAGCCTCCGCTGATGATACCCAGGCAAACAGGTCTGGAGTGGACCTCCAGCAAACTCCAACAGACCTGCAGCTGAGGGTCCTGACTGTTAAAAGGAAAACTAACAAACAGAAAGGACATCCACACCAAAACCCCATGTGTACGTCACTATCGTCAAAGACCAAAGGTAGATAAAACCAAAAAGATGTGGAAAAAACAGAACAGAAAAACTGAAAATTCTAAAAGTCAGAGCTCCTCTCCTCCTTCAAAGCAACAGAGCTCCTCAGCAGCAATGGAACAAAGCTGGACAGAGAATGACTTTGATGAGTTGAGAGAAGAAGGCTTCAGATGACCAAACTTCTCCAAGCTAAAGGAGGAAGTTTGAACCCATCACAAAGAAGTTAAAAACCTTGAAAAAAGATTAGACGAATGGCTAACTAGAATAACCAATGAAGAGAAGTCCTTAAAGGACCTCATGGAGCTGAAAACCAAGGCACGAGAACTACGTGGTGAATGCACAAGCTTCAGTAGCCAATTCAATCAACTAGAAGAAAGGGTGTCAGTGATTGAAGATCAAATGAATGAAATGAAGTGAGAAGTTTAGAGAAAAAAGAATAAAAAGAAATGAACAAAGTCTCCAAGAAATATGGGACTATGTGAAAAGACCAAATCTACATCTGATTGGTGTACCTGAAAGTGACGGGAAGAATGGAACCAAGTTGGAAAACACTCTGCAGGATATTATCTGGAGAAATTCCCCAGTGTAGCAAGGCAGGCCAACATTCAAATTCAGGAAATGCAGAGAATGCCACAAAGATACTCCTTGAGAAGAGCAAATCCAAGACACATAATTGTCAGATTCACCAAAGTTGAAATGAGGGAAAAAATGTTAAGGGCAGCCAGAGAGAAAGGTCGGGTTACTCACAAAAGGAAGCCCATCAGACTAACAGCTGATCTCTCAGCAGAAACTCTACAAGCCAGAAAGGAGTGGGGGCCAATATTCAACTTTTTTAAAGAAAAAAATTTTCAACCCAGAATTTCATATCCAGCCAAACTAAGCTTCATAATGAAGGATAAATAAAATACTTTACAGACAAGCAAATGTTGAGAGATTTTGTCACCACCAGGCCTGCCTTATAAGAGCTCCTGAAGGAAGTACTAAACATGGAAAGGAACAACTGGTACCAGCCACTGCAAAAACATGCCAAATTGTAAAGACCATCGAGGCTAGGAAGAAACTGCATCAACTAATGACCAAAATAACCAGCTAACATCATAATGACAGGATCAAATTCACACATAACAATATTAACCCTAAATGTAAATGGACTAAATACTCCAACTAAAAGACACAGACTGGAAAATTGGATAAAGCGTCAAGACCCATAAGTGTGCTGTATTCAGGAAACCCATCTCACATGCAAAGACACACATAGGCTCAAAATAAAGGGACGGAGGAAGATCTACCAAGCAAATGGAAAACAAAAAAAGGCAGGGGTTGCAATCCTAGTCTCTGATAAAACAGACTTTAAACCAACAAAGATCAAAAGAGACAAAGAAGGCCATTACATAATGGTAAAGGGATCAATTAAACAAGAAAAGCTAACTGTCCTAAATATATATGCACCCAATACAGGAGCACCCAGATTCATAAAGCAAGTCCTTGGTGACCTACAAAGAGACTTAGACTCCCACACAATAATAATAGAAGACTTTAACACCCCACTGTCAACATTAGACAGATCAACGAGACAGAAAGTTAACAAGCATATTCAGGAATTGAACTCATCTCTGCACCAAGCAGACCTAATAGACATCTACAGAACTCTCCACCCCAAATCAACAGAATATACATTCTTCTCAGCACCACATCACACTTACTCCAAAATTGACCACATAGTTGGAAGTAAAGCACTCCTCAGCAAATGCAAAATGACAGAATTTATAACAAACTGTCTCTCAGACCACAGTGCAATCAAACTAGAACTCAGAATTAACAAACTCACTCAAAACCGCTCAACTACATGGAAACTGAACAACCTACTCCTGAATGACTACTGGGTACATAATGAAATGAAGGCAGAAATAAAGATGTTCTTCGAAACCAGTGAGAACAAAGACACAACATACCAGAATGTCTGGGACACATTTAAAGCAGTGTGTAGAGGGAAATTTATAGCACTGAATGCCCACAAGAGAAAGCAGGAAAGATCTAAAATTGACACCCTAACATCACAATTAAAAGAACTAGAGAAGCAAGAGCAAATACTTTCAAAAGCTAGAAGAAGGCAAGAAATAACCAAGATCAGAGCAGAAATGAAGGAGATAGAGACACAAAAAACCCTTCAAAAAATCAATGAATCCAGGAGCTGGTTTCCTGAAAAGATCAACAAAATTGATAGACCACTAGCAAGACTAATAAAGAAGAAAAGAGAGAAGAATCAAATAGATGCAATAAAAAATGATAAAGGGGATATCACCACCAATCCCACAGAAATACAAACTACCATCAGAGAATACTAGAAACACCTCTATGCAAATAAACTAGAAAATCTAGAAGAAATGGATAAATTCCTGGACACAAACACCCTCGGAAGACTAAACCAGGAAGAAGTTGAATCTCTTAATAGACCAATAACAGGTTCTGAAATTGAGGCAATAATTAATAGCTTACCAACAAAAAGAGTCCAGGACCAGACGGATTCACAGCCGAATTCTACCAGAGGTACAAGGAGGAGCTGGTACCATTCCTTCTGAAACTATTCCAATCAATAAAAAAAAGGGAATTCTCCCTAACTCATTTTATGAAGCCAAAATCATCCTGATACCAAAGCCTGGCAGAGACACAACAGAAAAAGAGAATTTTAGACCAATATCCCTGATGAACATCAATGCAAAAATCCTCAGTAAAATACTGGCAAACCCAATCCAGCAGCACATCAAAAACGTTATCCACATGATCAAGTGGGCTTCATCCCTGGGATGCAAGGCTGTATCAACATACGCAAAACAATAAACATAATCCAGGATATAAACAGAACCAAAGACAAAAACCACATGATTATCTCAATAGATGCAGAAAAGGCCTTCAACAATATTCAACAATATTTAGCTTCATGCTAAAAACTCTCAATAAATTAGGTGTTGATGGGACATATCTCAAAATAATAAGAGCTATTTATGACAAACCCACAGCCAATATCATACTGAATGGGCAAAAACTGGAAGCATTCCCTTGGAAAACTGGCACAAGACAGGGATGCCCTTTCTCACCACTCCTATTCAACATAGTGTTGGAAGTTCTGGCCAGGGCAAGCAGGCAAGAGAAAGAAATAAAGGGTATTCAATTAGGAAAAGAGGAAGTCAAATTGTCCCTGTTTGCAGATGACATGATTGTATATCTAGAAAACCCCATTGTCTCAGCCCAAAATCTCCTTAAGCTGATAAGCAACTTCAGCAAAGTCTCAGGATACAAAATCAATGTGCAAAAATCACAAGCATTCTTATACACCAATAACAGACGAACAGAGAGCCGAATCATGAGTGAACTCCCATTCACAATTGCTACAAAGAGAATAAAATACCTAGGAATCCAAATTACAAGGGATGTGAAGGACCTCTTCAAGGAGAACTACAAACCACAGATCAACAAAATAAAAGAGGATACAAACAAATGGAAGAACATTCCATGCTCATGGACAGGAAGAATCATGAAAATGGCCATACTGCCCAAGGTAATTTATAGATTGAATGCCATCCCCATCAAGCTACCAATGACTTTCTTCACAGAATTGGAAAAAACTACTTTAAAGTTCATATGGAACAAAAAAGAGCCTGCATCGCCAAGTCAATCCTAAGCCAAAAGAACAAAGCTGGAAGCATCATGCTACCTGACTTCAAACTATACCACAAGGCTACAGTAACCAAAACAGTATGGTACGGGTACCAAAACAGAGATATAGACCAATGGAACAGAACAGAGCCCTCAGAAATGATACCCCACATCTACAACTATCTGAGCTTTGACAAACCTGACAAAAACAAGAAATGGGGAAAGGATAGCCTATTTAACAAATGGTGCTGGGAAAACTGGCTAGCCATATGTAGAAAGCTGAAACTGGATCCCTTCCTTACATCTTATACAAAAATAAATTCAAGATGGATTAAAGACTTAAATGTTAGACCTAAAACCATAAAAACCCTAGAAGAAACCTAGGCAATACCATTCAGGACATAGGCATGGGCAAGGACTTCACGTCTAAAACACCAAAAGCAATGGCAACAAAAGCCAAAATTGACAAATGGGTTCCAATTAAACTAAAGAGCTTCTGCACAGCAAAAGAAACTACGATCAAAGTGAACAGGCAACCTACAGAATGGGAGAAAATTTTTGCAATCTGCTCATCTGACAAAGGGCTAATATCCAGAATCTACAAAGAACTCAAACAAATTTACAAGAAAAAAACAACCCAATCAAAAAGCGGGCAGACACTTCTCAAAAGAAGACATTTATGCAGCCAACAGACCCATGAAAAAATGCTCATCATCATTGGCCATCAGATAAATGCAAATCAAAACCACAATGAGATATCATCTCACACCAGTTAGAATGGCCATCATTAAAAAGTCAGGAAACAACAGGTGCTGGAGAGGATGTGGAGAAATAGGAACACTTTTACACTGTTGGTGGGACTGTAAACTAGTTCAACCATTATGGAAGTCAGTGTGGCGATTCCTCAGGGATCTAGAACTAGAAATACCATTTGACCCAGCCATCCCATTACTGGGTATATACCCAAAGGAATATAAATCATGCTGCTATAAAGACACATGCACACGTATGTTTACTGCGGCACTATTCACAGTAGCAAAGACTTGGAACCAACCCAAATGTCCAGCAACGATAGACTGGATTAAGAAAATGTGGCACATATACACCATGGAATACTATGCAGCCATAAAAAATGATGAGTTCATGTCCTTTGTAGGGACATGGATGAAGCTGGAAACCATCATTCTCAGCAAACTATCACAAGGACAAAAAACGAAACACCGCATGTTCTCACTCATAGGTGGGAATTGAACAATAAGAACACTTGGACACAGGAAGGGGAACACAGGAAGGGTGGGGGGAAGGGGGAGGGATAGCATTAGGAGATATACCTAATGTAAATGATGAGTTAATGGGTACTGCACACCAACATGGCACATGTATACATGTGTAACAAACCTGCATGTTGTGCACATGTATCCTAGAACTTAAAGTATAATAAATATATATATATATAAGAAAAAATAATAAAAACTCTCCCTAAACTAGGTATTGAAGGAACATACCTCAAAATAATAAGAGTCATCTATCACAAACCCACAGCCAACATCATATTGAATGGGCAAAAGCTGGAAGCATTGCCCTTGAAAAGCAGCACAAGACAAGAATGCCCTCTCTCACAATTCCTTTAAACATAATATTGGACGTCCTGGCCAGAGCAATCAGGCAAGAGAAAGAAATAAAAGGCATCCATATAGGAAAAGAGGAAATCAAACTATCTCTGCTTGCAGACAACATGATTCTATATCTAGAAAACCCCTAGTCTCTGCCCAAAACCTCCTTAAGCTGATAAACGATTTTAGCAAAGTTTCAGGATACAAAATCAATGTACAAAAATTACTAGCATTCCTATACAACAACAACAGCCAAGCCGAGAGCCAAATCATGAATTCAATTCCATTCACAATTGGCACAAAAAGAATAAAATACCTAGGAATACAGCTAACCAGGGAGGTGAAAGATCTCTACATTGAGAATTACAAAACACTGCTCAAAGAAATCAGAGATGACACAAACAAATGGAAAAACATTCCAAGCTCATGTATAGAAAGAATCAATATTGTTAAATGGCCATACTGCTCAAAGCAATTTACAAATTCAATTCCATTCCTATGAAACTACCAATGGCATTCTTCACAGAACTAGAAAAAACTATTTTAACATCCATGTGAAACCAAAAACAGTCCAAATAGTCAAGGTAATCCTAAGCAAAAAGAACAAAGCTGGAGGCATTATGCTACCTAACTTCAAACTATACTACAGAGCTATAATAACCCAAACAGTATGGTACTGGTACAAAGCTAGGCATATAGACCAATGGAACAGAATGGAGGGCCCAGAAATAAGGCCGCACACCTACAACCATCTAATCTTTGACAAAGCCGACAAAAAATAAGCAGCAGGGGAAGGACTTGCTATTCAATAAATGGTGCTGGTATAACTGACTAGCCACATGCAGAAGATTGAAATGGGACCTCTTTCTTATACCATATACACCAAATACTCAAGATGGATTAAAAACTTAAATGTAAAACCCAAAACTATAAAAACCCTGGAAGACAGCATAGGCAATACCATTCTGGACAAAGGAATTAGCAAAGATTTCATGACAAAAATGCCAAAAGCAATCACAAAAAGGCAAAAATTGACAAACTGGATCTAATTAAACTTAAGAGCTTCTTCACAGCAAAAGAAACTATCAACAGAGTACACAGACAACCTACAGAGTGGGAGAAAATATTTGCAAAATATGCATTTGGCAAAGATCTAATATCCAGCATCTATAAGGAACTTAAGCAACTTACAAAAAAAAAAAAAAAACTGCATTAAAAAGTGGCCAAAGGACATGAACCGACACTTTTCAAAAGAACACATACATGTGCCAATAAGCATATGAAAAAGGTTCAATATCACTGATTATTAGAGAAATGCAAATCAAAACCACAATGAGATACCTTCTCACATCAGTCAGAATGGCTATTATTAAGAAGTCAAAAAAATAACATGCTGGTGAGGTTGCAGAGAAAAGGGAACACTTGAACACTTTTGGTGAGAGTGTAAATTAGTTAAAACATTGTGGAAAGCAGTGTGGCAATTCCTGAAAGGGCTAAAAACAGAACTACCATTCAACCCAGCAATCCCATTACTGGATATATACTCAAAGGAACATAAATCATTCTACCATAAAGACACATGCATGCAAATGTTCATCGCAGCACTATTCACAATAGCAAAGACATGGAATCAACCTACCTGCCCATCAATAGTAGACTAAAGAAAATACAGTACATATACACCATGGAATACTATGCAGTCACAAAAAGGAACAAGATCATGTCCTTTGCAGGAACATGGATTGTGGTGGAGGACATTATCCTTAGCAAATTAACACAGGAACAAAAAACCAAATACCACATATTCTCACTTTTACATGGGAGTCAAATGATGAGAACATATGAACACAGAGAGGAGAAAAACAGACACTGGGGCCTACTTGAGGGTGGAGGGTGGGAAGCAGAAGAGGATCAGGAAAAAAAATATATTGGTTACTAGGCTTAGTCCCTGGGTGATGAAATAATCCATATAACAAACTCCCATTACACGAGTTTACCTACATAACAAACCTGCACCTGTACCCCTGAACCTAAAATGAAAGTTTACTTTAAAGTTTTGTTTATGATATGAATGTGGCACCAGTTTAGTTCTGAATCTTCCTGCTTCTTCTGGAGGCCAACAAGAGCAACAAGGAGAGTGAAGAAGGAAAATCTCACACAATACATTTCAATGTAACTAGGACACAAAGGAAACCTGAATACTTAAAATTGTAGGTAAGTGTTTCAGAGCAGAGCCAAACAGCAAACCTATGCTGAAACAGCAAGCCCACCTTCATGGGTGGCCCAGGTGAGAGCAGTAAGTATAGAGGAAGCAGAAGGGCACATAGATCTGGGAAATCTCTGCAAATATTCCCTTCCAGAAGGGTTCCTGCTGGGATAAACTCCAAATGAACCAAAGATTTGAATACAAAAAATGAAACCATGCAAGCTCTAGATAATAACACAAATTCCTTTATAAACCTGGAGTGGGGAAGATCTTCCTATGACTCAAAATCCAGAAGCCTTAAAAGTTTAACAATTGTATTATATGAAATTTTTATAAAAGTTCAAAAGCAATGTGAAGAAACTCCTGATATACTGGAAAGAATATTTATAACTCACATTGCAGACAAAGAGCTAATCTCCCAAATACATAAAAAGGTGTAGAAACATTAGAAGAAAAAGTCTTAGCCCAACCCAAAAGAAAACACAGAACTTGAACAGATGGTTCACTGAAAAGAAATATTAAGCACATGAAAGGAATTTCAATCTTACTGAAATGAAGAAATGCAAAGAAAGACCACATTGATCTACCATTGTCACCTACCAGAGTGGTGCAGAGGAAAAAGAGTTTGAGAATACACTTTGTTGTCAAGGCTGTGGATAAATAGGGCCTCTCATACTTTACTGGGGGTTGTCACAATGGAACAATGCCTAAGGGGTCAGGTGAAGAGGAATCTGGCAAGTTTATAAATGCATTTGCCTTTACACAGGCAATCCTACTTGTGGGACACCTACACATGTATGGAACAACATATGAAGAAGGTTATTTATTGAGACACCACTTGTAGCTGCAAAATCCTGGAAAGAATCCCAGTGTTCACACAAAGGTTTCTATACTCTGCAGTTGAACATAAAGTTTGAAAAAGGTGCACACAATCAGCTCTCTTGAGCCAATGAGAGCTGGCTACAGCCTTCCACTGAATATGAGTCTAATATAGGAATAAAACTACGTAATTGTTATTGATATGTATAAAATTGGGCATAACCCAAGACAGAATATATGGAGATTCATGCCTGCTCCTCAGTACAAAATCTTAATATCATAACTCTGCTAGTTATTTAATATAACTAATTATAAATGAATATAAAATTCGAACTCCCATCGAAAATCTTATGTTTTTATTCAACTAAATGGTTTTATGTTATTTTAAAGAATAAATATGGGTGAGGCCAAGATGGCTGACTAGAAACAGCAGCGTTCAGAGGCTCCCATTGAAAAAAAAAAATCATAATAAGTGTGTGAATCCTTCACCAGCAACCAAGGTATTCAGGTTCTCTCATCAAAATTGACTAGGAGGCTGGCATGACCCACAAACAGAAGGAAGAACAGTGTGGTGCGGTGGCCCACTGGATAGCCACACAGGGCAGGGGAGCCCCCTCTCCCAGCAAAGGGAGGCAGTGAGTGAGCATGCTACCCAGCCAGGGAAACTGTGCTTTTTCCACGGAACTGTGCAACCCATGGATCAGAAGATCCCACTCATGAAACCATACCCCTGGGCCTAGCATCCCAACCCCAGAACACGTAGACTCTTAACACCCTCTCAGCTGGAATCTGCTTAAGCCTACCAAACTCCCAGGGGAAGGGGCAACCACCACCGCAGCTGCTGCTACCTGCTGTCTAAGCCATTTGAAGTCCTTGGGGAAGGGGCAGTAGCCAGCACTGGGACTTGCAACTGCCTAACACGCTAAGCTCCCTGGCAGGGGAAGAGCAGCACCCATCTCTATAGCCCAGGCTGTGCTTTTTCCCTGTTGGAGCCAGGGAGGGTGGACAGCTTGGTCCCAAGACTTTTCCCCCACAACCCAACACACCGGCTGTGGCAGTCTGTGGCCAGGTGCCTCTTCAGGCCTGACCCTGACCCATCCTTCCTCACTGGGTGGGGCTTCCCTGCAGGAACTCCAATAACTCCAGCCAGAGGCTCAGGGACAGAACCGGATCTCCCTGGTACTGAGCCCCTATGGAGGAGGGGTGGCCACAACCTCTGCAGACCAGACTTAGCCTTTCCTCCTGGTAGTTCTGAAGAATCTGGGCAGCCCAGACGAGTGGGTTTCCCTTCAGTGAGTCACACCCCCTCCACAAAGAGATAAAGTGCTTCACTAAAGAGGTCCTGTTCCCCGTGCCACCCAACAGGGGTTGTCAGACGCCCCATACAAGAGCAATCCTATTGGCATCAGGTTGGTCCCCTCAAGGTCAAAGTTCCCAGAAGAAGGAGCAGGCACCCATCTTTGCTGTTCTCCAGCGTCCTTGAGTGATATTCCAGGTGCGGAAGCAAATCAGATGAATAGGGCCTAAACTGCAGCAGCCCTACGAAAGAGGGACCTAATCACTGAAAGAAAAACAAACAAGCAGAAAGCAACAACAACAGCATCATCAACAACAACAAAAAAGCCCCCACAAAAACCCCATCCAAAGTTCAGCAGCCTCAAACACAGAAACTAGACAAACTCACGAAGATGAGAAAGAATCAATGGAAAAATGCTGAAAACCCAAAAGGCCAGAGTGCCTCTTCTCCTCAAAATGATCACAATGTCTCTCCATCAGGGGCACAGAACTGCATGGAGGATCAGATGGACAAATTGACAGAAGTAGGCTACAAAAGATGGGTAATAAAAAAACGCAATGAGCTAAAGGAGCATGTTCTAAACCAATGCAAAGAAGCAGAGAACTTTGATAAAAGGTTAGAGGAATTGCTAACTAGGAAAACCAGTTTAGAGAGGAACATAACTGACCTGACGGAGCTGAAAAACACAGCACAAGAACTCCATGAAGCATACACAAGTATCAATAGTCAAACTGACCAAGTGGAAGAAAGAATATCAGTTTGAAGACCACCTTGCTGAAATAAGGCATGCAGACAAGACTAGAGAAGAAAGAATGAAAAGGAATGAGCAAAGCCTCCAAGAAATGTGGGACTTCATAAAAAGGCTGAATCTGCAATTGATTGGAGTACCAGAAGGAGACCAGGAAATGGAAAAGAGCTGGAAAACACACTTCAGGATATTATCCAGGAGAACTTCCCCAACCTAGCAAGACAGGCCAACAAGCAATTTCAGGAAATACAGAGAATGCCATTAAGATACTCCACAAGAAAATCAACCCCAAGACACATAATCTTCAGATTCTCCAAGGTCGAAATGAAGGAAAAACTGTTAGGGGCAGCCAGAGAGAAAAGCCAGGTCACCTACAAAGGGAGGCCTATCAGACTAACAGCAGACCTCTCAGCAGAAATTCTACAAGCCAAAAGAGGTTGGGGGCCAATATTAAACATTCTTAAAGAAAAAAATTTTCAACCCCAAATTTCATATCCAACCAAATTAAGCTTCATAAGTGAGGGAGAAATAAAATCCAGACAAGCAAATGCTAAGGGATTTCATTACCACGAGGCCTTCCCTGAAAGAGCTCCTGAAACAAGCAGTAAATATGGAAAGGAAAAGCCAGTACCAGCCCCTGCAAAAACACACCAAAATATAATGACCAATGACACTATGAAGAAACTGCATCAGCCAGTGTGCAAAATAACCAAACAGCAGCATGATGACAGGATCAAATTCACACATAACAATACTAACACTAAATGTAAATGGGCTAAAGACCCAATTGAAAGATACAGACTGGCAAATTGGATAAAGAGTCAAGACCTTCCTGTGTGCTATATTCAGAAGACTCATCTCATGTGCAAGGACACACATAGGCTCAAAATAAAGGGATGGAGGAAAATTTACCAAGAAAATGGAAAGCAAAAAAAAGCGAGGGTTGCAATCCTAGTCTCTGACAAAACAGACTTCAAACCAACAAAGATCAAAAAAAGACAAAGAAGGGCATTACATAATGGTAAAGGGAACAATTCAACAAGAAGAGCTAATTATTCTAAATATATATGCACCCAATACAGGAGCACCCAGATTCATAAAACAAGTACTTAGAGACCTTCAAAGAGACTTAGACTCCCACACAATAATAGTGGAAGACTTTAACACCTCACTGACAGATCAATGAGACAGAAAATTAACAAGGATATTCAGGACTTGAACTCAGCTTTGGATCAAGTGGACCTAGTAGACGTCTAGAGAACTCTGTACCTCAAATCAACAGAATATACATTTTTCTCAGTGCCACATGGCACTTATTCTAAAATTGACCACATAATTGGAAGTAAAACACTCCTCAGCAAATGCAAAAGTAATGAAATCATAATGAACAGTCTCTCACTCAAAACCACACAATTACACGGAAATTGAACAACTTGCTCCTGAATGACTCCTGGGTAATTAATGAAATTAAGCCAGAAATAAATAAGTTCTTTGAAACCAATGAGAACAAAGACACAACATACCAGAATCTCTGGAACACAGCTAAAGCAGGGTTAAGACGGAAATTTATAGTACTAAATTCCCACATCAGACAGCTTGAAAGATCTCAAAACAATACTCTAACATCACAACTAAAAGAACTACAGAGGCAAGAACGAACTAATCCAAAAGCTAGCAGAAGACAAGAAATAACTAAGATCAGACAAGAGTTGATGGAGATAGAGACACGAAAATCCCTCCAAAAAATCAACGAATTTAGGAGCTGGTTTTTCGAAACAAATTAAGAAAATAGATAGACCACTAGCTAGACTAATCTAGACTAATAAAGAAGAAAAGACAGAAGCATCAAATAGACAAAATAAAAATTGATAGAGGGGATATCACCATTGACCCCACAGAAATACAAACTACCATCAGACAATACTATAAACACCTCTATGCAAATAAACTAGAAAATCTAGAAGAAATTGGTAAATCCCTGGATGCATACACCCTCCCAATTCAAAACCAAGAAGAAGTTGAATCTCTAAATAGACCAATAACAAGTTCTGAAATTGATGCAGAAATTAATAGCCTAACAACCAAAAAAAGTCCAGGACTGGAGTGATTCACAGCTGAATTCTAACAGAAATACTAAGAGAAGCTGGTACCATTCCTTCTGAAACTATTCCGAACAACTGAAAAGGAGGGGCTCCTCCTTCATTTTATGAAGCCAGCATCATTCTGATACCAAAACCGGGAAGAGACACAACAAAAAAAGTAAACTTCAGCTAAAATATCCTGAGCATCTATGCAAAAATCCTCCATAAAATAACAGCAAACTGAATCCAGCAGCACATAAAAACATTTACCCACCACGATCAAGTCAGCTTCATCCCTGGGATGCAAGGCTGGCTCAACAAACACAAATCAATAAACATAATCCATCACATAAACAGAACCAATGACAAAAACCACGATTATCTCAATAGATGCAGAAAAGGACTTTGATAAAATGAAACATCTCTTCATGTTAAAAACTCTAAATAAACTAAGTATTGATGGAACATATCTCAAAATAATAAGAGCTATTTATGACAAACCCAAAGCCAATATCATATTGAATGGGCAAAAGCTGGAAGCACTCCCTTTGAAAACCGGTACAAGACAAGGATACCCTCTCTCACCACTCCCATTCAACATAGTATTGGAAGTTCTGATCAGGGCAATCGGGCAAGAGAAAGAAACAAAGCCTATTCAAATAGGAAGAGAGGAAGTCAAATTGTCTCTGTTTGCAGACGACATGATTGTATATTTAGAAAACCCCATCATCTCAGCCCCAAAACTTCTTAAACTGATAAGCAATTTCACCAAAGTGTCAGGATACAAAATCAATGTGCAAAAATCACAAGCATTCCTTTGCACCAACAATAGACAAGCAGAGAGCCAAATCATAAATGAAATCCCATTCACAATTGCTACAAAGAGAATAAAATACCTAGGAATGCAGCCAATAAGGGATATGAAGGATCTCTTCAAGGAGAACTACAAACCACTGCCCAAGGAAATAAGAGAGGATGCAAACAAATGGAAAAACATTCCATCTTCATGGATAGGAAGAATCACTATCGTGAAAAAGGCCATACCGCCCAAAGTAATTTATAGATTCAATGCTATTCCCATCAAGCTACCATTGACATTCTTTACGAAAGTAGGAAAAAAACTATTTTAAATTTCATATGGAATCAAAGAAGACCCCATATAGCCAAGACAATCCTAAGCAAAGAGAACAAAGCTGGAGGCATCATGCTACCTGACATTAAACTATACTATAAGGTTGCAGTAACCAAAGCAGCATGGTACTGGTACCAAAACTGACATATAGAAGAAAGGAGCAGAACAGAGACCTCAGCAATAACACCACACATTTACAACCATCTAATCTTCGACAAACCTGACAAAAACAAGCAATAGGGAAAGGATTCCCTGTTTAATAAGTGGTGCTGGGAAAACTGGCTAGCCATATGCAGGAAACTGATACTGGACCCCTTCTTTATACCTTACACAGAAATTAACTCAAGATATATTAAAGACTTAAATGTAAAACCCAAAACCATAAAAACCCTAGAAGAAAACCTAGGCAGTACCACTCAGGACATAGGCATGGGCAAAGACTTCATGACAAAAATGCCAAAAGCAATTGCAACAAAAGCCAAAATTGACAAATGGGACCTAATTAAACTAAAGAGTTTCTGCACAGCAAAAGAAACTACCATCAGAGTGAACAGGCAACCTACAGAATGGGAGACAATTTTTGCAATGTACCCATCTGACGAAGGCCTAATATACAGAATAAACAATGAACTTAAATTTACAAGAAAAAAGCAAACAATCCCATCAAAAAGTGGGCAAAGGATATGAACAGACACTTCTCAAAAGAAGACACTTATGTAGCCAACAAATATATGAAAAAAAAGTTCAACATCACTGATCATCAGAGGAATGCAAATCAAAACCACGATGAGATACCACCCCGCGCAGGCAGAATGGTGATTATTAAAAAGTCAAGAAACAATGCTGGTGAGGCTGTGGAGAAATAAGAACACTTTTACGCTGTTGGTGGGAGTGTAAATTAGTTCAACCATTGTGGAAGACAGTAAGGTGATTCCTCAAAGATCTAGAACCAGAAATACCATTTGACCCAGCAACCCCATTACTGGGTATATACCCAAAGGAATATAAATCATTCTACTATAAAGATACATACACACATATGTTTATTACAGCATTATTTACAATACCAAAGACACAGAACCCACCCAAATGCCCATCAATGATAGACTGGATAAAGAAAATGTGGTACATATACACCATGGAACACTATGCAGCCATAAAATGGAATGAATGAGATTATGTCCTTTGCAGGGACATAGATGAAGCTGGAAGCCATCGTCCTCAGCAAACTAACAAAGGAACAGAAAACCAAACACCACATGTTCTCACTTGTAAGTGGGAGTCGAACAATAAGAACACATGGACACAGAGAGTGGAACAATACACACTGGGGCCTGTTGGTGGGTTGGGGGTGAGGGGAGGGAACTTAGAGGATGAGTCAATAGGTGCAGCAAACCACCATGGCACACATACACCTATGTAACAAACCTGCACGTTCTGCACATGTATCCCGTTTTTTTTTTAGACAAAATAAAAAAAAAATGATGTTTTGGTATTCCATTCTGTTTTTAGAAAACTTTTAAGTATGTTTCGAACAGCTTGAGCATGTGATTCTACTGTTTTTGAGAATATATTTTATAAAATCTAAATATAGATAAAATATTTCTGATGAAAATTAGCTTCTAAATTAAGATGTGCTGTCAGTGTAAAACACTCACCAGATTTTGAGGATGTTGTATGATAAAAAAAATGTGAACTGTCTTATTGGTAATTTTTTTATATTGATGAGATGTTGAAATCATTATATTTGTATATATTGGGTTAAATAAAGTACATTATGAACATTAAGAAAAAGAATAAATATAAAAAAGAATAATCACATGAAAATTATCAAAAATACTTTTTAAAGCATACAGAAAGATGACTTATTCTAGCAGATATTAAAAATTACTACAAAGTCACTGTGGCTAAAATGATATTAACATAAAATGAGATAAATAGATCAATGGAATAGAGTACAACATTTAGTAGAAATCTAATTATATACAAGATCTTATTTGATAAAGGTGGCATTTCAGTGGAGGGAAAGATGATTTAATAAATGCTGTTGACAGAATTAGCTTTTCATTTAATGTTTCTTATTGCAAAATATAACAAACATACAGAATAATGCATAAAGTATATCGGTACAGAGTAGGAAATAATTATGGAGTGAACACACACATATCACCACCCATGTCAAGAAGCTGGACGTTGCCCATCTTCCCATCCTGTTATGTTTCTCTTAGATGACAATCTCCTCCCTCTCCCCAAAAGGTAACTCTTAGTCTGACTTAGATGTTAATCAATTTCTTGCTTTTTAAACATAATTTTGCCATACACATATGCATCTCTAAACATCGTGAGATATCAGTTTCCATCTTTTTGAAACTTAGTAAGTCACACTCTGTGTATTTTTTGCTTCTTTCACTTAAAATTATATTTGTGAGATTGTCCCATGATGTTTTGTGAAACTATGGTTCATTCCAATGAGAACTCATGGACACAGGAAGGGGAACATCACACTCTGGGGACTGTTGTGGGGTGGGGGGGAGGGGGAGGGACAGCATTAGGAGATACACCTAATGCTAAATGACGAGTTAATGGGTGCAGGAAATCAACATGGCACATGGATACATATGTAACAAACCTGCACATTGTGCACATGTACCCTAAAACCCTAAAGTATAATAAAAAAGAAAAAAAAAAAAAAAGAAACTATGGTTCATTCATTTTTCTAAAGTCAGGTTTATTGAGGTATAATTTACATTTAAAAACTCACCTTTTTAAAAAAGATGCATAATTCTACGTTTTGACAAACATATGCAATCACGTATCCATCACCACAATCCAGATATAGAATATTTCTGTTACCCCAAAAAGTTTCTGCGTGCCCATTTGTAAGTCCCTTCTCCTACCTTCAGATCCTAGTAACTACTAACCTGGTATCTGCCCTTACAGCTTTGCTTTTTCTAGAATCTTATATAAATAGAATTGCACAGAACATAGGACTTTATGTTTGACTACTTTCACTTAGCATAATGCTTTTGGAATTCATTCGTGTTGCGACTCTCAACAGTTCACTCATTTTTACTGCTACTAACATTTGTTTGTATGGACACATGCCAGTGTGTGTGTGCAGTTATGTCTATGCAGTGTGTTTATTCCAGTGGATATGTTATTGCTAGCAACATTGGTTTGTATGGACACATCCCTGCCGTGTTTGTGCAGTTCTGTCTATGCAGTGTGTTTATACCAGTGGATATCTGGGTTTCTTTCAGGTTTTGCTGATTATAAATAAAGCTGCAACAAATATTTGTATACAGATCTTCGTGTGGACATATGTTTTCATTTCTCTTGGATAAATACACAGGAGTAGACAACTAGGTCATATAGTAAATGTACATTTGAGTTTTATAAGGAACTGTCAAACTGTCTCCCAAAGTGCCTATGCCATTTTCCATTCCCATCAACAGTGTATGCTTAGTATCCTGAAAACTAGGTATTGCTGGCTATTTTTTATTTTATTTTTTGTTTTTTTAAACAGGTTTAATAATAAATTTTATTTAATAAAATATATTCAAAATATTATTACAAAATATTATTTCAAAATATAACAAAATTTAAAAATTATCGATGTGATACTTTTTTTGAGATTGGCTCTTGCTCTGTCACTCAGGCTGGAGTGCAGTGGAGCGATCACAGATGACTGAAGCCTCAACCTCCTAGGCTCAAGCGATCCTCCTACCTCAGCCTCCTGAGCAGGTGTGCACCACCAGGGCCTGCTAATTTTTGTATTTTTTGTAGTGACAGGGTCCCACTATATTGCCCAGGCTGGTCTAAAACTCCTGCGTTCAAATGATCTTCCCGTCTTGGCCTCCCAAAGTGCTGGGATTACAGGCTTGAGCCACCATGTCCAGCCTATATTTTGTTTTTTGTACTAATTGTTTGAAAATTATTGTGTATTTGATACTTATAGCTCAACTTAGCTCAACACATTTCCAGTGCTCAATAGCCACATGTGGCTAGTGGCTACACTATCAGATAGTGAAGGTCTAGACATTACTAAATGACTTGCCTAAGTTTTGCTACCAATATATGGGCATTCCAATTATACATCTTTATCAGCAGTTGGTATGTCAGATATTTTCAGTTTTTTGCTGGCTATTTTGAAAATTTCAGTTTAGTCATTCTAGTAAGTGCCTAGAGGCATCTCATCTTGTGTTTTTCAATTATTCATTCTTTCATTTACAGCAATATTCACTCTTTTTGGTGTGCAGTTATTTGAGTTTTGGCAAATTCATGTATTCTTTAATTATTATTATTATTATTATATTTTAAGTTCTGGGTTACATGTGCAGGACGTGCAGTTTTGTTATGTAAGTATACACGTGCCCTGGTGGTTTGCTGCACCCATCAACTCATCACCTACATTAGGTATTTCTCCTAATGTTATCCCTCCCCTAGCCCCCAACCCCCAACAGGCCCTGGTGTGTGATATTCTCCTCCCTGTGTCCACAAGACCTCCTTGTTCAACTCCCACTTATGAGTGAGAACACGCAGTGTTTGACTTTCTGATCTTGTGATAGTTTGCTGAGAATGATAGTTTCCAGCTTCATCCATGTCCCTGCAAAGGACATGAATTCATCCTTTTTTAAGGCTGCATAGTATTCCACAGTATATATGTGCCACATTTTTTTTTAACCAGTCTATCATTGATGGACATTGCGGTTGGTTCCAAGTCTTTGCTATTGTGAATAGTGCCACAATAAACATACGTGTGCATGTGTCTTTATCATAGAATGATTTATAATCCTTTGGGTATATACCCAATAATGGGATTACTGGGTCAAATGGTTATTTCCAGTTCTAGATCCTTGAGGAATCGCCACATTGTCTTCCACAATGGTTGAATTAATTTACACTCCCACCAACAGTGTAAAAGCATTCCTATTTTTCCACAACCTCTCCAGCATCTGTTGTTTCCTGACTTTTTAATGATCGCCATTCTAACTGGCGTGAGATGGAACCTCATTGTGGTTTCGATTTGCATTTCTCTAATGACCACTGATGATGAGCATTTTTTCATATATTTGTTGGCTGTAAAAATGTCTTCTTTTGAGAAGTGTCTGTTCATATCCTTTGCCCACTTTTTGATGGGGTTGTTTGCTTTTTTCTTGTAAATTTGTTTAAGTTCTTTGTAGATTCTGGATATTAGCCCTTTGTCTGATGGATAGATTGCAAAAATTTTCTCCCATTCTCTAGGTTCCCTATTCACTCTGATGATAGTTTCTTTTGCTGTGCAGAAGCTCTTTAATTTAATCAGATCCTGTTTGTCAATTTTGGCTTTTGTTGCCATTGCTTTTGGTGTTTTAGACATGAAGACTTTGTCCACACCTATGTCCTGAATGGTATTGCCCAGGTTTTATTCTAGGATTTTTATGGTTTAGGTCTTATGTTTAAGTCTTTAATCCATCTTGAGTTGATTTTTGTAAAAGGTGTAAGGAAGGGGTCCAGTTTCTAGGATTTCTATGGTTTTAGGTCTTATGTTTAAGTCTTTAATCCATCTTGAGTTGATTTTTGTAAAAGGTGTAAGGAAGGGGTCCAGTTTCAGTTTTCTGCTTATGGCTAGCCAGTTTTCCCAGCACCACTTATTAAATAGGGAATCTTTTCCCCATTGCTTGTGTGCATCAGGTTTGTCAAAGACCAGATGGTTGTAGCTGTGTGGAGTTATTTCTGACACCTCCGTTCTGTTCCATTGGTCTATACATCTGTTTTGGTACCAGTACCATACTGTTTTGGTTACTGTAGCCTTGTAGTATAGTTTGAAATCAGGTAGCGTGATGCCTCCAGTTTTGTTCTTCTTGCCCAGGATTGTTTTGGCTATATGGCCTCTTTTCTGGTTCCAAATGAAGTTTAAAGTAGTTTTTTTCCAATTCTGTGAAGAAAATTCTTATATTCTTGTAACCACCACATCAAGATACACAATAGTTCAATTATCAAAAACATTCCTTTGCGCTGTCCCTTTGTTTTCAACCCTTCTCTTCATCCCAAGTTCTGATCTGTTTTCTGTCCCTATAATTTTACCTTTTTCAGAATCTCACTGTGGATTTAATTAGCATATCCCTAATGAGCAATGCTATTGAGCATATTGTCTTTGTGAAGTAATTATTCAAACATTTCACCTATTCTTTAAAAGATTGGTTTTTTATTATCAATTTATAATAGGTTTTTTTGTATATTCTGGATCTAAATCCTTCATCAGATATGTGTTTCACAAATATTTTCTCTCAGTCAGTGGCTTTTTATTTTGTTAACATTGTCTTTTGAATAGCATATGTTTTAATTTTGATGAAATCTAATTTATTGAATTTTTCTTATAATTCCTGCTTTTTGTGTCCGATCTAAAAATTATTTGCCTAACCAAAGATCACAAAGAATTTCTCCTATATTTTCTTAGAAGTGGTATAGTTTTTGATTTTACATTTAGGACTATAATTTAAGTATTATATATGATGTGAAGTACAGGCTGAATTTTATGTTTTTACAAATGGATATTCTATTGTTCCAGCACTATTTGTTGGAAAACGTTTCTTGTTTTCATTGAGTCATCTTGGCCCCTTTGTTAAAAATCTATTGTGCTGTTTTTCCAACTGGGAGAAGGCAGAGATCTGCAAGCCAGGAAGAGGGCCCTCATCAGGAACAGAAGTGACCCGCACTTGATCTTAGACTTCCCAGCCTCCAGAATGGGGAGAAATAAATGTCTCTTGTTTAAGCCACCCAGTCTCTGGCACTTTGTTATAGCAGCCCAAGGTGGCTAAAACAAATTTTGGTACAGACAAGTGAAGTACAGCTATAACAAATTCCTAAAAATGTGGAAGTGGCTTTGGAACTGAGTAATGAATAGAGGCTGAAAAAAAATCCAAGGGTCCACACAAAGTTATGTATACTCTGCAGTTGAACATAAAGCTTGGAAGAGGTGTGCACAATAAGCTTTCCTGAGCCCAAAATGGAAAGCTCATGTCAGCATAAAGAGCTCATCTTCTCCCTAAAAGCAGGCTGTAATTGGAGACCTGGTGATAATCAGAGGCTGCTTGAGCAGTAAAGACCCTTAAGGCAGTGATGTAGACAGAACAAATGGCCTCTCCCTCGTCGGGTACCAAAGGGCCCTTGAACTAGTTAAACTAAGAGGGGGAGTATTTATAAGGAACTGAGGTATCTCTAAGGTAGATAGTAGAGTCTGGCTTCATTAGGAATAAAACTGAAAAGCCTCAGGATCCCAAGCTCTGCCTCCACCATCTCTCTCCCAACCCTAGTGTCTCTACTTCTCATTTAATATCCCTTTTTCATCTTTCTCTTTCTTTCTGCTGAGTCATTTTTACTAATTAAGCATGCTCCTGACCAAACATGATCACCTCAAGGCTACTGAGTTTTATATCCTCAACTGAAGGGGTCAGTTGAGACTATCTAGAATCACCATCCAAATTTGCAGGAGCCAAATTCCAATGAGATGAACTTGGATCAGAAGTCCTATCTTGGTGCAATCAATTCTGGCCAAGCCCAGGCTCGTGAGTGGGTGAAACAGATTCTCAGAGAAGGGGATTTGCAGATGTTAAGACATTCTAAACAGTGGCTTTCACAAATGGCCCTAATGGATGTATGCTGACGCAGCCATTTCACAGTAAAAATTGTCTCTATCATTTGGCTACAATTTTTCTCCCACAGATGGGACTGGAATGAGAACACCTACTTTTGTTTCAGTGGTATTCTTTTTTCTCCACTCTTGTAGCTGATCACCGAATTGACATTTATTGATCGTTAATAAATAAACACACTAAACCAGGTTTAGGGTGACCTCAGAACCTACTCGTCTTTCTGGTTACCTTGAATATCTTTGTTCTTGTTCATCATATGTTAACTTTCCAATTTAACTCTCAGAGAGTATTATTATTTCCATCACTTTCAAGTTTTGTGGAGAACCAACTATAGAACCAAGTCATTAACACTTTATTTTTTCAAATTAGTTTGTTGTGCATATAAATCTTAAAGAAAGATCAGAGATTTTGGAGCAAGAGTCACAAAATAGTTAAGAAATATGAATACAGTTAACCTGAAAAACTCAGAACAGAGTATTAGATATGTAATCCATGTTATCTTTAGAAGGTGAAAAACTGAGCAAAAAGAGAAGACTAAAAATGGAAAACTCACTTTAAATAATCATGATAACCCATATGCTATCTGTGCTGCACATTCATGTATGTGATATATAGAAATAGATATGGAAACCACATTGGAATTGGAAGTAGAGATAGACACGGACATCACAGAGAACAGGTTCAGAAAGAATGGGAGCCACTGTGTATGGGTACCTTCACAGCACCTAGACCACTCCACTTGGGGTAACTTGACAACTGCAACAGCTACATTTCACAACAGAGCATTTGCCAGTCTGGAAAGAGCTAAAAACCCACTAAAACTCCTGCCTTGGTTTCTCATACTCTATCAGAGCCAACAGATCCATGCCTTCATTCAAGTGAAAGATAAAAGACAAGGCTTTTCCCTTGTCAGAGAATTAAATGGTAAATACAAGTGTTTAACTGTACTTCAACCTAAAATGGGGGAGAAGGGGAGAAAAACTATTTTGTCCATAGACAAACAGGGAAGACAGGAAGAGACTTCAAGATTTTGGAGCATTAAAAGTGATGCAAGGCCCATTTAATGGACACCCCCAGAGCTTTTTTTTTCCCCCAAGCACCGCAATTGATTGCCACGAGATTATGATGCCATTAAAATTCACTCTGCCCATAAACTAATGCTGCGGAAAATGCTGACGTTTATAGCAGTTCCTACAAGGGACATATTTCAGTGTGAAAGTAAGTCCTAATGTAAGAACTTTATCTCAGTAAAGCAACATCTAGGATGGGGGAAAGGAGGAGGAAGAAGAGAGGCTGTCCAGAGTGCTGTGAGTTTTATTTCTCTCAATAATGGGTGTATGGATGCTAAATTTCGGAGACTTTTTAAAATAAATCTGTTGGCCTTTGACAAAATCAATCCAAACCCCATAAACCAAGAAGTCATCCACTTGATATTAATGAGCCCACATTTGCATTTATTTGTCTCTTACACTAGACAAACCATTAATTTCGTGTTTATGCTTCCTTTGAAGTCTGAATGCTCATAGATAGATGGCCTCATCGAATCTCCTGCTGCTACATTAATATTTCGCTATAAATGATAAATTTTATCATTTTCCACAACACCCCTTTTTACTTTAAGAAAGCTGTGAAAATACAAGCAATAAGTCTTAAGGTCTGAAAGCACAGCTTTTTTTTTTTAATACTCTTCAGCAGAGATCATTAAAATAGTGATATCTTTAACATCAAGATACCTTTGATGGCCTCTAGGACTTAGAAACCAACATGATACATATCTCATCAACTCATCAACCTTTCTTGGGTAAAAGATGGTTCATTTGGCTAGGGCTGGCATGCAGGTCCACTCTTGACCAAGACTCAGTGCCTAAAGTTTTTTCAGAATTTATCTGACAATATTTTCATTTCAAATATGAGCCTAATTTATTGGTATTCAAAGGAAAAGTATTTTCAAAAGATCGAGGTAGAAATGTCCACCACCAGCCTGGTGTTCTCACTTGGTAGAGTATAGGAATGGCAAAGTACCAAGTGGAGGGTCAAGGAGTTCTAGATTAAATATGTTAAATATTAATAATATACAATGCATTAAGCCATAAAGATGCTCACAGCTTGGTTCTTCTATTTGATGATGATGATGATGATGATGACAATTGATAAATATTTATTGAGCTCTTTCTGCATGTCAGACACTGAGCTATAGGCTCTGGAACCATCCTCTCAACAATTCTGGGAAGTAGTTGCAACTGTTATTCCCAGTTTATAGATGAGAGAACTGAAGCTAAAAAGGGTGTAAATAACGTATCAAAGGTGTAACTGTTGTATAGAATGGTAGATCCATTTGCCTCTTTGCCACTGTGCTGTTACATTCAGATCCAACAAGATCTCCTAAGGATGGTTCTATAAATGCCTGAAACCTTTCATTTAGGTCTATACCATCCCTTTTAATTCTGCTCTCATAGTAGAGTTAAGAAAGAGACCCTGGAAAGGAATTTCCAGGTGATTAACTTTGGTGACATCACCTGTAGTCAGCCTGAATTAGGAGCATGGAAGAACTGGAGCATCTCTCAACCTTTGGTCTGGAGCATCTTATCTCTCAACCTTTGGTCTGGAGCATCTTATGGACACATTCTCTCCCTTCTCCTGTCCTTCAAGCAGCCTCTTTTCCATTACTGGCAGCTCCACAAGTCCAGTCTCACCCACAGACTGTCACTCAGCTTTCTCAGATGTGTTCTATTTCTCTTCCTCAACCCCACCACCTAAATGTACTTACCCTTTGCTTATATGTATAAAGTTTTTACTATATTTCATATTTTGCTTTGATGTTTCATTAAAATTAATGTGTAGCTTTTTTATATATCATAAATATGCATTCACATCCATTTTTTTAGATTAATATTACACATTTCTTTTGAGGGAGGATGGGCAGGAATTCTATCCTTGACCAGAATCCCCATGTTCAAACTGATTCCATAAAAGAGACTATTTGCATTAGCTAAAAAGTCATCATAATAAAACATTTATAAATTATTATGATGCCAGGTATTTATATATTTTATTTCACTTTTTTTTTTTAACTTCTCAGCCAAATCTGTGATTCAGGACTGCAGTGAAATGTTTAACATGCAAATGTAAGCTTTGTTATTAAAATAACGGATTGATCAGAAATTAGAAGGCAGCTTATTAGTAAAGTGACCGAGAAATCCTTCTCTGTTTGGAAAAAGTGGTTGCAGGAATAAGTAGCTCAGTTACTGGTGGACTAGAATTCCCCTCCTGCATCATCCACGAGCAAGGAAATAAAAGAATGCAGCCAACCTTCCTGGCCACAGAAAATGCTACGAGAGCAAACTAGGTTGTCTTTTTGTAACTAACTGGTGATTTGGGGTGAAGGAAAATCATCAACGGCAAGAAGGAACATTGAGAAGACTCGTTCAGGCATCAAGTACACGTGGACACAAAGAAGAGAACAATAGACACCATGGCCTACCTGATGGTGCAGAGTAGGAGAAGGGTAAGGACTAAAAAACTATCTATTGGGTGTTACGCAGATTACCTGGATGACAGTTATCTGTACACCAACCCTCCGCAACATGCAACCGGCCCATGTAACAAACCTGCACATGTACCCATTGAACTTAAAATAAAAGTTGGAAAGTAAAAAAAGAAAAAAATCCAATAATTTGAGAAATGAATGGATTACAAAATACTTACAAATATTAGTTAAATAAAATTTCAAAACAAAGAAACAAGAATGAAAGT
Organism: Hylobates moloch; assembly: GCF_009828535.3. Classification (NCBI taxonomy): domain Eukaryota; kingdom Metazoa; phylum Chordata; class Mammalia; order Primates; family Hylobatidae; genus Hylobates; species Hylobates moloch. Next base: position 12,646,097 of record NW_026652297.1, on the reverse strand, counting down.
AAAATATTTTAAGAGGAGAAAGTAAAACAAAATCACTTAAGAGAAGAGACCACACTGGGAGATAAAATAAAGGAAAACAGATACTGCTAAAAGAAGTCACTCATATATATCAATGGCAGGCTTTTAAAATGAATAAAAGGAAAAGGAATAAGTTTTTTAAAAATTAAAAGGATTACAGAGAAATTGAAAGCTATAGAAGACTCAAAACCCAAATCCATAAAAATCCATATTACTCATAAATACAACAAAAGAAATTATATAAAACATAATTGTATGATTTAATTCACTAAAGAAATATTAAAACATATGAAAATTAAAGAAAAAGACTTGTTTAGGGGCTTTCGATGCCTATCTGATCTGCATTCACAGCACTTAACATGTATTGAAGCTTACTTACTAGGGTGCAGGCACCCTTTTAAGTGCTTCACATTTGATTCCACAACTACCCCTTACACTATCATTATCCCCATTTCAAAGACAGGAAATGTAAAACCCTGGATGTAAAACCCTGATGATAGCTACTTTGCCTAAGGTCACATAGCTACTGGAGATAGAGCCGGGATTCAAATCCAGGAGCCCCCTCTTCACTCCAACACTATATTGCTTCCTTAATGGTTACAGACTAAGCCCAGAAAGGAAGCCTGTCTCAATACACTGGATACAGTTACTGTGATTATATATTTTAATAAATGGACCTTTTATTTTAAAAAAAGATATCTAAAGAGAAAACCACAATAATCTCTCAGGTAATTATGGCCACAGCCAAAACCAGTCTTTCTAAACCTAAAGACTCTCATAAAGGCCCTATCACATAACTTCTCCACTTCCCAGTAAAGCATTGAGGAGGAAACAACAGGCTTTTGAGTGCTGGACATTCTATCTTATACTTGAGAATTATACTCAAAATAACCTAGGACTCTGTATCGGTCCTAGGTTATTTTGGGTACAGCTAGTTGGAGCAACTTAATTTTTTAAAATTGTTTTGTGATTTTCCTTCTGAGAAAGCAGGTACACCAAGACAAACTGGCTTGTCTGTGATCAGAATTAATCAGATTGAATCTAGAGTTTTTATTAATATAAGTCTAAGGCTTTGGCAAATCTCCTCAGGGGCAATAAGGAGGATAGGGAACTCTGGTACTGACTAAACAGCCTTTACTTTAATTCCTTTTTTCATTATGTCTTCATGTTTCTTCATTTTAGGGAAAAACTTACACCATCTTTAATTACCTTTAAGGAGAACCCTCAAGAAGAAGACAGTACACCATGGGGCTGGAGAAGTTAAAAAAGGTTCCTTAGAGAAGGTAAGATATGAACTAGGGCTTGAAAGAAGGGTGGAATAACCAGTGGTCTTATTTTTCCACTGAACTGACCCACTAATTGACTGTAACTATGCCACATGAAACTACCGCATCAAAATCCGGAAGATTTTGATCAAAATGTTAGTTAGACTAGTTCACAAGGTCTTGTTGCAATGCTTGCCTCCAAAGAGTGTTTTCTTGATGCTGGTTAGGTGACCATAGATCGTTTTATCTGATAAACTAAAAACTACCCTAACAAGGCCAACTTCCAGAAAAACACTAATTCAAAACATAACAGGGGGCTTTGTACTGCTGCCTGACTGAAAACAAACTAAAAGAAAACAAATTATGAGAGTAAACATTTTTAAATAAGCAATACAATTTGAAAAAATAAATGTAAATAAGCCTAATGGCATTGGCATTTCCACAGGTACTGATCCTGACACAAAGTCAATTTGTCTCCAGAGCGGGGGAGTATCTCCAGAAGGAGACAGTAAAAATTTCTGGGCTTAGGTTCTCAACTGATAGAGGAGCAGCTTCCTCAGAGGGGCCCTGCCCTGAGCCATTAACCACTCATTAGCGTGGATCCAGAAGCCCAAGCCCTTATTGGTCCTCACTCCTCGTGGCTTCCAGGCCTGAGGTGGTTACCTGCGCTATGGTTTCCCTTACCTCATTAATAATATCATTAAAGAGACGCAACAATTGAGAGCGTCTTTAATTTTTTTTTTACCACCATCCACTCTCTTCTTTTCCCACCAACCATTTCAGGTTCTCCATTGGATTTCCTGATTCTGGAAGCAAGGCTGAAATTCACTGTAGTCTATTCACTTTGGACAGAGAAATAAAGAAAAGAATGGGAAAACAAAATTTATTTTTTTTTTAAAAAAAGAAATGTTAACACACAAGGCTCAGTGGATACACAGCAAACGAAGTTCTTTTTTTCCTGTAACAATCACCTCGAGAAGTAGGTGCCATTGTGTTGGGCAAGGTTGCAGCACAGGGCCCACTGTGTGGGATGTGAGTGAGTGTGTCAGCACCTCTGCTGCCAGAGCCTGTTCTGTCCTCAGAATGGCGCCCATTGTGCCCACGTTGCTAGAAGCACTCCAGCTCACCAATGGAAAACACTCTTTCCCACCTTCCCCCAACCTCTGCTTTGCCATGCAAATCTACTGTTATGGATATAATGCAGACCTCCAGCATTCGGGGTCCTCCTGCCCTGTACTTCTGAAACAAAAGCTATTATACCGCACCATGAAAGCATGGACACAGAGAAATAAAGCAGCCCGGAAGACTAGCCTAAGAGGGGGAGTGTGAGCTCCATTTAAAGTTAAAAACCCAAGGAAAACAAAACACTTCCAATTAAAAATGGGTTTTCATGCCTTTGTGTATACACATATGTGTATTCATCAGAACATTTCATCCAAATGCTCATGACAAAAGCGAGTGACCTGTCCTTGCTTTCAGAAACCAAGAGAGGTGTAGCAGGAGAAGAGGAGCAGAAAAGAAGGAATTCTAAGCTTGCTAAATAAAGCTTATTCTAATTAATGGGCTCCAACACAGAGCTGGGAAGAAGGAAGGGTGTCTTCTTACTAAGAAATGGCAGATAAGAAATACAATGTGTTTCATGCATCCACAGAAATGAAGGATGCAACCAGAACATTTGTTTACAGGGTCCACCCTTTTAGGAGAGAAGCAGCAGAAAGCAGGTGTTTTGCTTTCATTCTGGGAAATTCAGTGCTCACCAAAAATGCTGAAGGCACTACCCGCGGCCAAGTGGCTGATGTGTTGGATTTGTTATCTAACTTTCTGAGAAGCTCAAGGAGTTTAGAAAACTTAGGTGTCAGGGAAAAAATGCTGAGCATAATCTTCAGGTCTACAGTGACCCTGAGAAATTATGTGAGGCTTACTCTGGCTTTGGGTATCACACATTCCACACACAAGTCCCAGGTAGTTCAGATATGACATTTTCTTAAAGGTGTCCAGAGCCGAACATCTCATGACTTCCCCCAGTCACCCATTCTTGTACTAAATTCACCTCTATTGCTTTGCCCATGCTGTTCCCTCTGCCCAGAATCCCTTCCTTCTTCTCTTCATCTAACTAACTCTAACTCCATTCTTCTCAACTTGGTTTTGACCAACACCATCCCCTCCAACTCCAAGACTGGATGAGGTGCACCTTCTCCCTTAGGCCTCTACCTTAGTCCTATCTGATGATTTATCAGGTTGTAGAGAAAGTATTTCCTACTCCACTGGGAGCTCCCTGCCTCATTTCACCTCATAGCACTAATGACATATAACATAGCTGACAAAATGCCTATGCTAGGTAAACATTTGACAAATGAACAACTAATGACTGGAAATTCTTTCTTATTCCAGTTCTAAGTCTCTTTACGCTCCCACTTAAGGTCAAGATCATCAATTCAATCTCTCTTCTTCCTCAGGACCAGAGTGTCCCCTTTCACAGGCTGAAGAATTAAGCAGACTCTGAGGGTTGTTCTTTAGTGGCCACAAGCTAGGCTTGTCTGCTGGAAGCAGGGTACAAATGGAAGGTCTATGAGGACACCCAGGTCCAGGGACAGATCTGATTTCTAATCACAAGAGCCAAGCCAGAGGTCACCCATCCTGCTGCAAGCAGAGGGCACTAAAATCCAGAAATAATTGAAATAGGGTCAGCTCAAAGGAGTGAGCACTGTAAACTGAGGCCAAGCCGGAGTTCAGAACTTGAGTGCCAGTCTAACTGGGATGAGGACCTAACTTTAGCAGGCAGTAGGTGAACAGCAAGAAGCATCAAGGAGATCACAGACCTAGGCATGGCAAATGGTATTTTTTTAAGCACAAGAAATTCAACACCTTGGACACAGGATAATATAAGGCTGGATTTAGAGCTGGGGGTTAAGTGTGAATATTCAAAAGCATTAGAGAAGTATGAGCCAGGCTGCACCATATATCATAATCTCACTTACCTCTGTGAGTTCCAAGACAGTCACACACATTCAGGCTTTTGGGGGTTTGAGATACCCAATTATACCCTCTTCCTGAGCACGGAGCACACACAGGACACGACTTGAAAGGGAAGAAGTACTGATTTTACTAATCAGTACCCATAATCTCCCAACACAGGGCTTTCCGGCCAAAACTGGAGTGGGGAACATAGCTTGTGGCATGAGACCAAGGTGACATTTCCCACTTTCAACCAAAGACCCGGATCTTGGGACCCATAGTCCCAGATATTCCTGTAGTGATATCTAAGAGCTCAGAACAAGTTGTAATTTCATTTCCCAGGAAACTGCATGGATGCTTCTAGCCAGCCTCTAGCTTAACACCATAGGAGAAGGACCAAGTGAGCCAGTTGCACTTGGGCAGTTAGGAAGAAACAGCAGGCCTTGTTCTGCTATTGAAATACAGTCATTCTACCCCCCAGTAAAATGTGGTTCACTAAATATCAGTCCCCCATGAGGCAGCTGAAGCAGATAAGGGAGTACAACACACCTTTGGCCAAGGCAGGAATAGAGAAGCTATTGTTTCATGTGCCAGATTTAAGAACAAAGAATTACATAGACCTGTATGTTTCCTCTAGCTTCATGATATAAGTATTTACATCCCATACAGTCAAGCCATTAAGCCAGCACCAGAATCATAAATGAAGCATCAACACCAAGATAAGGTGTATTTTAGGCATGGAAGGTGATAACACACAAAAATATGTGTGAGACATATGGAAAGATTTGGTTCTTTCCAAATCAACCTAGAAGGCTTGGACATGGAGATGGTGTGTTTAGAAGTTTTTAAAAGAACAATGTCAAAGCGTGTCTACTTTGGAGAAGAGTTGAGTTGGAGCACTTCTACCATAGAGGTGCCTAAGAAGTGACAACTCAGTGAAACAAGGAATTTTGTATCAAAACTACTTTGGCAGCCACGGCAGATTGTCTTCAAAATTACCAGATTGTCTTCAAGCATTAAAATTTTTTAATTTAAGTAGAACCTGAAGACAATTCTATCTTTCTACAAATTCCAGAAATAACTCATCTTCCTCCCAAACTGTTCTTCATCTTGAGTTTCCTAATGGTACCACCATTCACCAGTCACTCAAGTCAGAAATCTGGGAGATTACTCTTGCTCTCTCAACCTTCATATCCAACCCACAATCTACATCCTGTAGATTTCATCTTCTAAACACGTTGTCCATTTATTCTCTCCCCTCCATCTCCATTGGCAATGCATGATCCCAGAGCCTCATCTCTCTCTTGCCTCTCCCTGCCACAGGTATTGTCCCTCACACTTACTCCTGATCCCTTCTTCATTCTCCATCTCAAGTGAACTTTCTTGAATGCAAGCCAGAGACATTCCCTTGCTCATGTTTGGGTTGTTTGAAGGTTTTTGTTTGTTTGTTTGTTTGTTTGTTTTTGGTTTTGGGGGGGGTTTTTTGTTTGTGTTTTTGCTTGTTTTGTTTTCCCACAATTTTCACCTTCCCTTCTGGTTTTAATGAGAAGTCCATATCAGAAACAATTAAGGAGCTTTTACAGACCTACTGAATAGAAGTTTCCAAGGGCCATAGGAGATAGTTTTTAATAGGGAAATGGATAGTTTACCATGGGGAGCAGACTGATGGCACACAGAAGAGTTGCTAAGCAACCTGAGATGGAAGACAGTGCATTTTTAGTCTTATCTGCAGAGTTACAAAAACTCCTCCAACAGGGATCACCATTCTGTTGCTGGAGTTGAAATGGTAACAGATTACATGAATCTGCATACCATCATCAAACTAATCTCTAAATCATAGCACCAACTGTGCCACTTAATGATTCACTCACTGTCCACCCAATTCAGCACCTTACACAGTATAACCTCAACCTGCCTTTCCAGCTTTATCTCCTATACCAAATCCTCCAAACAATTAAACTCTTCCCTGCATCCTGTAAAGTCCCTGATTCACACCTTTGCTCACAGTCTTCCAGCCTTCCAGCCATGTGAAGTTCCCCCCAATCCCCAGTCACATCATACCTGAAGTCCCTGGTGGGTGGCAGCGAAGGGGGGCTGCCCAATTACAAAAAATGGGTCTCCCCTCTGTTTTCCTTCTTGCCAAGCTGTACAAGGACTTTAGCAAAATGTTGTTTGTGACTATATTATGCTTTGGGAGATAAAGAGGCCCATTGTGTGGGCTAATTATCGTGAACAAATGTAGACGCAAATATAGCAAGCTTTCACTGGGCATCAAGTACTTATATGAGAATACTTTCAGTGTTTTACCAAACTTACTAAGGAATATAAAGAAGTGGAGCCAATAAAATTTAGACTTCTGCTTCTACTAGGTGGGCCTTAGGTACAAATCAGCCAATGAGAAATAGTCACCCAGCTTCTGGAATAACTACCCTAAGGAGAAAAACACTGTAAAGAGACACAGTGGTTCACACTTGTAATCCCAGCACTTTGGGAGGCCAAGGTGGGTGGATCACATGAGGCCAGGAGTTCCAGACAAGCCTGGTCAACATGGTGAAACCCCGTCTCCACTGAAAATACAAAAATTAGCTGGGCCTGGTGGTGTAGGCTTGTAATCCCAGCTATTCTAGTGGCTGAGGCAGGAGAATCGCTTGAACCTGACAGGTGGAGGTTGCAGTGAGCAGAGATGTTACCACTGCACTTCAGCCTGGGCAACAAAGCAATTGCTATCTCAAATAAATAAATAAATAAATAAATAAATAAATAGTAAAAAGAAACAAAAAAGAAATGAGCCACATTCCTGTAGTCCCATCTACTCTGGAGGCTGAGGTGGAAGAATCACCTGCACCCAGCAGGCGGAGGTTGCAGTGGGCTATGATCACGCCACTGCACTCCAGCCTGGGTGACAGAGCAAGACCCTGTCTCAAAAGAAAGAAAAGAAAAAGAAGTCCTTGCCCATGCCTATGTCCTGAATGGTAATGCCTAGGTTTTCTTCTAGGGTTTTTCTGGTTTTAGGTCTAACATGTAAGTCTTTAATCCATCTCGAATTAATTTTTGTATAAGGTGTAAGGAAGGGATCCAGTTTTAGCTTTCTACATATGGCTAGCCAGTTTTCCCAGCACCATTTATTAAATAGGGAATCCTTTCCCCATTGCTTGTTTTTGTCAGGTTTGTCAAAGATCAGATAGTTGTAGATATGCGGCGTGGACTTCATGTCTAAAACACCAAAAGCAATGGCAACAAAAGCCAAAATTGACAAATGGGATCTAATTAAACTAAAGAGCTTCTGCACAGCAAAAGAAACTACCATCAGAGTGAACAGGCAACCTACAAAATGGGAGAAAATTTTCGCAACCTTCTCATCTGACAAAGGGCTAATATCCAGAATCTACAATGAACTCAAACAAATTTACAAGAAAAAAACAAACAACCCCATCAAAAAGTGGGCAAAGGAACACATGAAAAAATGCTCATCATCACTGGCCATCAGAGAAATGCAAATCAAAACCACAATGAGATACCATCTCACACCAGTTAGAATGGCCATCATTAAAAAGTCAGGAAACAACAGGTGCTGGAGAGGATGTGGAGAAATAGGAACACTTTTACACTGTTGGTGGGACTGTAAACTAGTTCAACCATTGTGGAAGTCAGTGTGGCGATTCCTCAGGGATCTAGAACTAGAAATACCATTTGACCCAGCCATCCCATTATTGGGTATATGCCCAAAGGACTATAAATCATGCTGCTATAAAGACACATGCACACTTATGTTTATTGCGGCACTATTCACAATAGCAAAGAGTTGGAACCAACCCAAATGTCCAACAACGATAGACTGGATTAAGAAAATGTGGCACATATACACCATGGAATACTATGCAGCCATAAAAAATGATGAGTTCATGTCCTTTGCAGGGACATGGATGAAACTGGAAACCATCATTCTCAGTAAACTAAAGCAAGGACAAAAAACCAAACACCGCATGTTCTCACTCATAGGTGGAAATTGAACAATAAGAACACATGGACACAGGAAGGGGAACATCACACTCTGGGGACTGTTGTGGGGTGGGCGGAGGGGGGAGGGATAGCATTAGGAGATATACCTAATGCTAAATGACAAGTTAATGGGTGCAGCACACCAACATGGCACATGTATACATATGCAACAAACCTGCACATTGTGCACATGTACCCTAAAAATAAAAATAAAAATAAAAAAAAAAAAAAAAAAAAAAAAAAAAAAAAAGAAAAAAAAAGGAAAGAGAGAAAGAGAGAAAAGAAAGAAAGAAAGAAAGAGAGAAAGAAAGAAAGAAAAAGAAAGAAAGAAAGAAAAAGAAAGAAAGAAAGAAAGAAAGAAAGAAAGAAAGAAAGAAAGAAAGAAAAAGAAAGCAAGCAAGCAGAAAGGGAGAAAGGAAAGAAAAGAAAGAGGAGGGAGGGAGAGAGGGAGGGCAGAAGGAAGGAAGGAAAAGAGAGAAAGGAAAGAAGGAAAGCCTTGTTCCTGTAGTATCCTTTCATAATGCATCCTGCTAATCAGAAGATGTGCTGAAGTCTCTGAAGGGGCAGAGTCCAGCAGCTGTCTGAAGGGTCATCACCATCATGTCTGTCAATAGTTGCATTCATCCTGGACAAGACCCAGGAAGATTAGAGATGGTGCAGCTAAGCATCTTTCCCACTTTCTTTATTTGCTGCTCTAACAAAGAGGACTAATTTTGGTTTGGTTGGTTTAAAGTTTCTGATGTTAAAAGTGATTGATTAGACTGGGCCATGTAGGTGGGTTAAGGAGGATTAGGGTAACAGGTTTCCTCCAGCCCTTAACTCTTCTAGATAACCCCAGCAAATAGCTTCATTGACCCTACCTTCTCCTTCTTCCAGGGAGCTTAGCACTTGGACTACAGGATATATAAGAGCTACAAACACGCTAATTCAGTCCCCTCGAATCTGCCTTTCCACACAGTCTGGCTGCTTCTTAGGATGAGACATATTTGAAAGCACATTTGAAGAATGATGTTTTCCAGTTAGGACGTAGAATGACATCTGTATATCCCACCTAACTGCCCAGAGTTATGGAGGCTTAGCCAGTCCACAGCTATCTGCTCTGCCTTTCACTATACAAGGGGCAACTGAAGTAGAGGAATATGGGCGACAGGGAGAGACAGGAGCCGGTGCAGGCAGTTGGAAAAAGTAGTGTGTTCCTACAGTGACAGAGGAAAGCAGTGACAGAGGAAAGCACCTGAACAGAGGAGGACAGGGAAGGCTTCTCCAAGAAGGAGGTGCCTCAGCTGAGCTCTGACGGAGAGCCTGAGTCTCCTGGGGAGATGCCTTCAGCTCAGATATGGGCAAGATATGGCTGGGTGTACTTTTTTTTAAAGTATCTTCATGTCTTCCAGAGTGAATTCCTGCTGCCAACAATAATTTTTTTTTTTTTTTTTTTTGAGACGGAGTCTCGCTCTGTCGCTTTTTTTGTTGTTGTTGTTGTTGTTTGAGACAGATTCTCACTGTGTCACCCAGGCTGGAGTGCAGTGGCGTGATCTTGGCTCGCTGCAACCTCTGCCTCCTGGGTTCAGGTGATTATCCTGCCTCAGCCTCCCCAGTAGCTGGGATTATAGATGTGTACCACCACGCCCAGCTAATTTTTGTATTTTTAGTAGAGATGGGGTTTCACCATGTTGGCCAGGCTGGTCTGGAACTCCTGACCTCGTGATCCACCCACCTCGGCCTCCCAAAGTGCTGGGATTACAGGTGTGAGCCACGGCACTCGGCTCTCTTTTTTTTTTAAAGACAAGGTCTTCCTCTGTCACACAGACTACAGTGCAATATGTGATCATAGCTCACTGAAGCCTTGAACGCCTGGGCTTAAGGTATCCTCCTGCTTCAGCCTCCTAAGTAGCTCGGACTATAAGCATGCACCACCATGCCTGGCAAATTTTCTTATTTTTATAGAGATAGGATCTTAGTATGTTGCCCAGGCTCATCTCAAACTCCTGGGCTCAAGCAATCCTCCTGCCTTGGCCTCCCAAAGTGCTGAGATTACAGGCATAAGCCACCTTGCCTGGCCCAGTCATTTCTTAAATAAGTGCAAAACACTAGCCCTATATCGATAGCCATTCTTCTTTCCTTCTTAGATTTGGCATCCCACCAAAATCCTGAAGCTTCCTCACATGTGTACATGTAATGACAAAGCACCAAATGAACCCACAAATAATTCAATCTGAAGCCAAAGACAATTCTGAATGATTGGCCTCAACAGAACTAACTGAATTTGTCAAATGCTCTGATGTCCTATAAGCATAATTGCACTTCATAATTTGTTGCCACACAGTCACTAGGAGACAGAAGTGCTGAATTAATTGTACCATTTTGTGACCTCTTGACTTTTTCCATTAAGACCAAGTTTATTTCTCAACATGGGAAGATTCATTTATTTGTATAGAATAATTTCAGTAATAAACGCAGAGCATAAGTGAGCGGTGTACACAAACAGCTGCTATCAAATGGCTGTGTGATTGCACCACAGTTCAGCTTAAATGCAATTTGTGTCAAATGCATTAATGGAGGATGTGATGAGTATTTGATTTGTTTTGGCTTTGTGGCCAAATAGCATCATTTCTCAAGGATTTGGATATGTGTTTGTGACTAGGTGAACCTAGTAAGTCATGTTCACCTGGAGGGTCATTTATGGGGTCTGGATGCACTCCAGGAAGAGACAGGCTTTGCTGTGGAGACATCTAGGAAGATCGCTCATGCAGGGTGCTCCAGATCCCAAAGAGGCCATCGAGCATGTGCTGTTATTGAGTCCACAGGGGTGTATTATTTTCCAAAAGCTAATAGTAACGTGATTTATTTTCATGTAAGTGAGGAGTAAGGAATGTAAAAAATTGAACAAATCTAAATCATTCATGGCCTCTTCTAAGTCAGAAAAACTAGTTTTTCAGATGCTGTCTACTGTTTAGTTTTTTTTCCATTGATGATCTTGAGTATGAGTGCTAGTTAATCCTAAGACATTACACTGTGATAAAATTTATGTTATTTCTACTTATAAATTCTATTTAGCTAGTTTGTTCCAATGAATTATTGATTAAAATGATATATAAGTAGAAATACGGCTTTAAAAGTGATTAAAATATATATTATCAAGAAATTAATCACTTGAATATTACTATATCAGATGTTCTTGAGAAACTTGGGACAGATTTGCAGTCAGTACAGTGTTCTTTCTTATTTCCCCTGAAATATGGGGAAATTAAGCTAAATGTCTGGTACATGGAAAAGATCTGACATTACCATTACCCAGAGGTTTCTGGGAATGGTAGGGCAGCATCCAGCAACAGCAGCCTGGAGGGTGGAGAACACACAAATGTCTAGGGGGAGGACAGGATGCTGGCACTAGGGAGCCTCAGAATAAGCAGCAAGCCGTTAAATCTCAGGCTTGAAAAACGGTGCCTTCCGACGAGCCATGCTCTGACCGAGAAATATCTTTCCTCTTTTAAAATGTAGAGTTTCATGTCTGATGAGCAAATTTGCATGTATGTACTCAGAAGCCAGAGGAAATATGGAAACACTCAATATACTACTCAACTTCTTTGATTACCACAGCTCTTCTTGAGATTTTTAAAGTGATATAGGCCAAACCTAGGACGAAGATTTTTCTGCCACCTGTATATAAATGGTTTATAAGGCAAATTAACAGTGCAAAGATTTCAGATAGAAATTTCATATTGAAATCATCGCTTTCTTCTTTTTTTTAATTTTACTTTCTCTTCCAGGATACATGTGCAGAATATGCAGGTTCGTTACACAGGTATACATGTGCCATGGTGGTTTGCTGCACCTATCAACCCATCATCTAAGTTTTAAGCCCTGCATACATTAGGTATTTGTCCTAATGCTCTCCCTTCCCTTGCCCCCCACCCCCGACAGGCCCCAGTACGTGTTCTTCCCCTCCCTGTGTCCACGTGTTCTCATTGTTCAACTCCCACTTATGAGTGAAAACATGCGGTGTTTGGTTTTCTGTTCCTGTGTTAGTTTGCTGAGGATGATGGCTTCCAGCTTCATCTATGTCCCTGCAAAGGACATGATCTCATCCTTTTTTATGACTGCATAGTATTCCATGGTGTATATGTACCACATTTTCTTTATCCAGTCTATCACTGATGGGCATTTGGGTTGGTTCTATGTCTTTGCTATTGTAAATAGTGTTGAAATAAACATAGGTGTGTATGTGTCTTTATAGTAGAATTATTTATATTCCTTTGGGTATATACCCAGTAATGGAATTGCTGAGTCAAATGGTATTTCTGGTTCTAGATCCTTGAGGAATCCCCACACTGTCTTCCACAATGGTTGAACTAGTTTACATTCCCACCAATAGTGTAAAAGCATTTCTATTTCTCCACAGCCTCACCAGCATCTATTGTTTCTTGACTTTTTAATAATTGCGATTCCGACTGTGGTTTTGATTTGCATTTCTCTAGTGATCAGTGATGATGAGCTTTTTTTCATGCTGCATAAATGTCTTTTTTTAAGAAGTTTCTGTTCATATCCTTTGCCCACTTTTTGATGGGGTTGTTTGGTGTTTTCTTCTTGTAAATTTATTTAAGTTCCTTGTAGATTCTGGATATTAGACCTTTGTCAGATGGATAGATTGCAAAAATTTTCTCCCATTCTGTAGGTTGCTTATTCACTCTGATGATAGTTTATTTTGCTGTGCAGAAGCTCTTCAGTTTAATTAGATCCCATTTGTCAATTTTGGTTTTTGTTGCAATTGCTTTTGGTGTTCTAGTCATGAAGACATTCCCTATGGTCTATGTCCTGAATGGTATTGCCTAGGTTTTCTTCTAGGGTTTTTATGGTTTGGGGTTTTACATTTAAGTCTTTAACATCTCGAGTTAATTTTTGTATAAGGTATAAGGAAAGGGCCCAGTTTCTGTTTTCTTCATATGGCTAGCCAGTTTTCCCAGCACTATTTACTAAATAGGGAATCCTTTCCCCATTGCTTGTTTTTGTCAGGTTTGTCAAAGATCAAATGGTTGTAGATGTGTGGTGTTATTTCTGAGGTCTCCATTCTGTTCCATTGGTCTATATGTCTGTTTTGGTACCAGTAACATGCTGTTTTTGTTACTGTAGCCTTGTAGTATAGTTTGAATTCAAGCAGCATGATGCCTCCAGCTTTGTTCTTTTTGCTCAGGATTGTCTTGGCTATACGGGCTCTTTTTTTTTTGGTTCCATATGAAACTTAAAGTAGTTTTTTTCTAAATCTGTGAAGTATGTCAATGGTAGTTTGATGAGAATAGCACTGAATCTATAAATTACTTTGGGCTGCATACCTTTCAAAAACATCAGAAACAGTCATTTATATAAAAGCAGTGGTATGTTAAGTACATTTGCATGTTGCTAATCTGAAGGATAAACTCTCCAAAACAAACACATATGTAGCCAAGAATCCAGAAGCAAACATGACAACATTCTTCCCATTCTTCTGCACTCAGATTAAACCCCACCTCCTCCGAGAAGCTGCACACCTTGCTCCCAGGGAGTTGTTGGCTCATGCAGACACAGTACTAGGCACTCATTTGGAGATGACGTTCATTTCTGAATCCCCCACCCCCACCCCCTTGATCTGGGAGCTCTCAGAGAGCAGGGACCATGTCTTTTATCTCTTTGTTGAAGCACGTCCTCCTGACATGAAGAAGGAGCCAATAATTGCAAGAAGAGAAGAGGGGGAGGAAGAGAAAGGGGAAAAGAGGAGGAGGTAGGAGAAGATGGAAGAAATTAAATAAAGGACAGAAAAATCTTCTAAAAGGAAAAGTAGAACCACCCCAGATTATCATTTTTATATGACAACAAAGTACTACATTATGAAAAATTATGTGCTAATGTAAAGAGTGATAGAAGAGAGCAGAGACAACCAGCAAAAGACCTCTATGAAGCATGTACTGTCTTCTCTGTGCTCCAGTAAGTTAACACAGCAGCCCAGAGCCATTAGGGGCAAACAAACCATACGGGGACAAGACTGAGTAGTTGCTGGATATAAAATACAGGGTAAAGTGGGAGCTTGGTCAGAGATGAAAAGCATGGGAACTGAGTTATAATACTTAGATCTGGCATTCAAGGACTTGCTTAAGGAGGACTGGGGCCAGAATCCTAACTGGGGCCAAGTGAATGGCACAGATCAACAGGCTTAAAGAAGGGCAGGAGCAACAAGACAAGGTCATTATATTTACTCTTACCTTCTATTAATCTTCAATTATTTCCATTTTTGCTCAATTAATTTTCTGGAAATATCAGTAAGGCCTAGAATGGTAATACAGCTAGTATATCTAAAGATGGGAGGCAAAGTGTCACCAGTTGGGTTCTCTAGAAGCAGACACTTGAGATGGAGTTTGAGTTTCCAAGATTTATTGGGATTCCAAGGGAGGAAGTAGGATTGAACAGAGGGGGAAGTCAAACTGCAGCACATCCCCGACAAAACCTTAGCCAACGTGAAGGGGAGCTCTGGAGGAAATATTGCTGATCATAATTGTTCATGTCAGGTCAAAGTGGCCAAGCTTCTATACCCCTGTCTTGCTCTGTCACCATATGCAGCCTATCCTATAAAGGTATGACCTCAGAAAACTTTGCTTCTCTACAGATGAGCCCAACCCTTCAGGAGTTGATGGTAGGAAGTTTATGCTGACCATCTCACAACTGAAAGAGAAACTGAGTGGTGCATCTCTGTGTTATTCATAGTCCACCCTTTGCACTGCTCAAATCCACTTCTGATATACAATTAGGGAACATCTATTCAAGGATTCTATTGGGTCTCTCTACTTAAATGGAAGTTCATTAGAGGGTCTCATGGGATGAATTGTGTCCATCCAAAATTCATATGTTGAAGCTTTAAACCCCAATACCTCAGAAAATAACCATATATTTCTAGATAAGGTCTTTAAAGAGGTAAGTAAGCTAAAATGAGGTCTTTAGGGTTTGTCCTAATCCAGTATGACTTGGGTTCTTTTTTGTTTGTTTGGTCAGAGTTTCGCTCTTGTGGCCCAGGCTGGAGTGCAATGGCGCAGTCTCAGCTCACTGCAAACTCTGCCTCCTGGGTTCAAGAGATTCTCCTGCCTCAGCCTCCCGAGTAGCTGGGATTAATTTGGACACGGACATGCATGTTCACAGAGAAGACTATGTGAGAACACAGCAAGAAGGTGACAATCTGCAAACCAAGAAGAGAGACCTCAGAAAAAAGCAAACATACTGACACCTTGATCTGGGACCTCTAGCCTACAGAAAAGTAAGAAAATAAATTTCTATTGTTTAGGCACCCAGTCTGTGGGACAGTCATCCCTCCATATCTGCAGGTTCCATATCCCTGGTTCCACACCACAGATTCAACCAATCATGAATCGAAGATATTTGGGGGAAAAAATAAAATAGAAAATAACACAACTATTAAAAATAATACAAATAAAAACAACAACTATTTACATAGAATATCATTGTATTAGGTACTATAAGGAGTCTAGAGATGATTTAAAGTATACAAGAGAATGTGCATAGGTTATACGCAAATATTGCGCCATTTTATATAAGAAATTTGAGCATCCACAGATGTTGGTATCCTTGGTTCTTCCTAAAACTAATCTCCTGGGTTTGGTTTCAGGGATGACTGTATTTTGTTATGGCAGTCCAAGTAAACTAATATAGAAGGAGATAGTAGGATGAACTACAGCTCTGCCACTGTGGTTGGTCTCAGGACCACAGTGGATCCTTACTGTCTCCCTCTTCCACTTTCTATTCTAGATTCTTCTCATCTTCAGCTAGCACCTCTGCAGGTTTCAGTGGCTTCCCCTGGTGGATTGACCAAGACACTCATGCTCAAGTCCCTCAAGCCACTGGTTACCATACCCTTCCCAGGTTGGGCTTACTCTTCCTGTTCACTTTCAGTCACAATTGGTCAAGGGAGCACCAAAAGGAACCCAAGCGAATCAGCTGAATTTCATGTAATTTCCTCTCTGGCTACATTAGTAACAACAGGCTACATCCTCCTGGTAATCAGGAAGTCACCATGCCAAGACAGTAACTCCTTTTCTTTACTGCTGATCCCCAGACACAAGGATGCCAAAGTGCCCAAGCAGCAGCCATAATAGCACAATAGCTTAAAATTAAATGGGGCCCTTACTATGCCCTCCGGTGAAAGTGAGTACTCTGGAAACTAGGGCTTCTGACCTTAGAGAGCCCAGAGTCTCAAGGACAGGGATCACAAGGTCCCTCAGTGGATCCTTGGGAGTGATGGCAAGTGGGGTCATTCCTGCTTCTATTTATTTGTTCAAAGACCCATGTGTTCTTCCTGTTGGAGACATAGCAACCTATTTTAAAAGTCTTTGATTCCATGCATAAACTGTGTCTTGAAGGATGGCACCCTGTCCTCAAAGGATATTACCTAATAGTTGGAGTTTTGGCTATTTCTTCAGCAGGCTACTCCAATGCTTTATCAGGCCATCAGCACATGAATGGCCCAATATATGAAATGATCAGTGTATTCCTTGGTCATGGACCCACTCCTGTATTTTCTTTGCTGTAAAATGGATCCCCTGGCATGACACAGTATGTGGGGCTTGAGTCAGTGGATCAAAATCTATAGAACGTCAGGGAGTGGTGCAGCTTGAAGCCCTACAGACAGGAAAGCCAAACCTATACACAGAATAAGTGTTTGTTCCTGTGAAAACCAACCTCTGGCTCTTCCTGGAAGGAAGGAACCCAATGTCCTCAACAGCTTGCCTTCAAGTAGCTAGTTGGCCTCCTCAAGGGATGGTACCATCAGGAGCTCAGAATTAGTGTCTATTGGTGGCAGGTTGATTTTATGTTGTGCAATAACTATATCAGTCTTGACAAATAGGAGTCCCTGCTGTCGGGCCAATAGGTAGTCTCCACCTTGGCCATCATGGCCAGTTTGTTCACGTGCTCATCATGCAGTTGGCCAATGACAGAGAATGGCTCTTTTCAATGGACTGGGTCATTTGGCTTACCTGGGTTTTTTAGTGCTTCCTCTATAGCAAACACTCTCTGGTGAGTGATAAAATGTGATACAAAGATCTTCACACTTTTGCCCACTCCCATATGTCCTTTTACATGCCTTTCTTCCAGATGTTCTTATTCCCAGTCTTCTAATATTTTCCTTACAGTCCCTTGACCTGCTGGTCAGGCCCTTCGCCACTGCTCATGAGTGGTAGTCTTACCTTAGACGCTTATCTTTCCATTAAAAGTGAATTCCAAGTCTGCCACCCAAAACTACGGCCATTGGGAAAATATTCTGTCACCACTGTCTTTCAAGGTAACACATAAGAAAGGTTAAAGTGCAGCTACTATCCCTTTTAGCCTGTGTGCACCTACCATGCCAACCTATTCATACACAAGGATCAAGATTTTTCTCCTATTTCAGCTGGTTGTACATGATCCTTCATACAGGTCACAGTTGTAGTAAAACAGTGACGGGTGTCCTGGGAGTCAGTTTGCTTGCATTTCTCATCCTACTCATTCTTGATCCTGGAGATACAAGTTCCATGTTACAAAGAATTATTGTTGAGACCACCCAACCTATGGCCTGGTGGGTCTGACAGAGCACAATTCATGAGGAGCAGTTCCAGCCTTGTAGTCATATGGTGGCCCATGGTCAAGCGGTCTGTCTTTACCAGAACCTAGTGGCACAACAGAAGTTGCTTTTTGAAAGACATATAATTTTCTGCTATAGATGACATAGCTTTGCTCCAGAAATCCAGGGGCTGTGTTATGATTCTCCTACTGGAGCCTGTCACAAACTCCACACGGCATCTTTTCCTATCACCAATATCTCCATCTCCAACATCATAGGGTCTGCTGAACTGTCGAGCTGAAAGGTGCAGCGCCCTTTTCAGCTCTGGGGCCTATTAAATCTAGCAGTCTTTTATGCCACTCAGTGTATATACCAGATAAGTATCTCTTGATGTGTAATATCCCGCCTCTAAAACCTAAAGAGTCCCACCAGGTGTTGTGTTTACTTCTTTTTGGCAGATGATGCAGGATGCAATAATCTTTTTACTTTGAATGGGATATCCCAGCAATCCCCTGATCACTAGACTCCTAAGTATTTTACAGATGTGGTAAGCTGTTGGATCTTCACAGGGCTTATCTTCCATTTCTGGAGCACTTGTGTTTACCAAACACTCCAACTTGCTGTCCAGGCTGATCAGCACAATGCCACTGAAGTAATGGACCAATGTGATGCTCTGCAGAATGCTTAAAAGGTCTAGATCTCTTCAGGCCATATTATGACAGAGAGTGGGAGAGTGAGAAAAACCCAGGGGGGAAGCTATCAAGTATATTGTTGGGTTTTTCCATGTGAATACAAACTGTTTCTGGTCCTCATTTCTGGTTGGGATAGAAAAGAACACATTGGCCAAATTCCCATTCCACATCATGTACTTGAGGTCATATCTATTTTTTCTAACAAAGATACCAGATCTGACACAGGGACTACAATCAGGTCCATCACTTGGTTGAGCTCAGGATAATCCATTATCATCATCTAACATTCATCCAGTTTCTCCAGGGGCCAGACTAGTGAATTAATTTCAGATATTATGGAGACCACCTCTCCTGACCCTATTAGATCAGGAGTCGGCAAACTAAGGCTGAAAGACCAAATCCAGCCTGCCCCCTATTTATGTAACTAAAGCTTTACTGGAACACAGTGGCACCCATTCATTTACACATCTTATGACTATTTTTATGCTGCAGCAGCAAATTTGGGTAGTTGTGACAGAACAAACGGCCCACAAAGTCTAAATTATTTACTATCTGTCACTTTACAGAAAAAAGAACTTGCCAACTCCTGCTATAGTTCTTTAAAGGTGACACTTATCTCCACAATTCACCCTGGGATGCAATATCGATTTTGGTTTATGACTTGGCCATGGTGTAATTGGATGATTTCAGAGATTTCCATGTGGCATTCTCTACTATGATAGCTCTTACCCTTTCCTACCATGATAGCTCTTTCCCCAAAAACCCAATATTGAGGTTGTACCAACTGTCAAGTGTGTCAGTCACAATTATACATTCAGGAACTGAGTAAATGACTGGGTGAGTTCTCAGACCCAGTGGGTCCAATGTAAGATCCCACATGACCCTACTCTAACAGAGGGTCAACAATGACATTTTAGTCTCTAGGTATCAGTGTCAACTCAGAGCTGGTGTTCAAAAGTCCTCAAAATATCAGGGTATTTCTCTTTCCCCACATTCAATTACCTGAGAAAGTGGCCAAAATCCCTTTGAGGAAAGAATCATTATAGTAAAAAATTGCCGTGGTGTTGTAAGGACCTTCCTCCCAGAAACCTGGCCACTGCATCAGTCAATAGGCTAGAAGTCTACAAACTGGCTGGTGTCTGGAAACTAGGAAGTGAACATCACTTTTTATTAGAACAATCACCTTCAGCCTTCTAATTATCCATCCTTGATTTATGCTGCTAGTACAAGCTAGGTAGCATCCTTGTCAGATGTCCATTTGTTTAACCTCTTAGGACACCATATTCAATTCACCATCTCCATAACCCTCTGTGGAGCAGGTCCTCTTGGCTTCCACTGTAACCTTACTGGTTGTTGCAATGACTGTAATTCCCCCATATTTTGGAGACTAAGCACCTCAACCTGACTACAGCTCTTTTAGGATCCTATCATCCCCATTGCCATCAGTGAGTCAAATTTTATAACATCTTTTATCATCGGCTCCAGCCTATAGGGGATAGCTACCACTGAACATCTTAGTAATGCCAAAGGCCCTCTCACCAATGCATTTCTTTTTTTTTTAACTTTTGTTTTAGGTTCAGGGATACAGGTGCAGTTTTGTTATATAGGTAAATTGTGTGTTGCAAGGGGTTGGTGTACAGATTATTTCATCACCCAGGTAAAAAGCATAGTACTTGACTGGTAGCTTTTTAATCCTCAGCCTCCTCCCACCCTCCACCCTCAGGTAGGCCCCTCACCAGCACATTTCTTTTGCTGTTCTTAAATGATGTGCCCTCATTTAAGAAGACCAAAAAGAATATGCTGGAACATAGTCATTTGGCTAGCCTTCCAGCTGTGCAAAGTATACCTATTCTAGCATGCCCACTTTCCTGAGCTGTTTAATCCCTTTATCCACCATCTGCCAAGGCAATTCTGGCATTTAAACTTTTCTAAGCATAGTGCATTGCTTCTTTCATGCTTCCAGGAGCTATCCTAGTAGCAAGTTCTTACTTAGTCAGGGGTCCTTGCCAGGATGTTAAATCCTGAATGTCAGGAGAGTACTTCCAAGTCAACAAAGTCTTCCCTATTCAATTTATGTTCTGGGTCCCCTGATCAAACACTCTTAGAATCTAGTCCCAGGATACATTGACTACATCTTGCAACCTTTTAAAAGTAGAATATTTTTTCTTCCTTATCAGGACCCGCACATTCTCAGCTGGGATGTACTGAGACCAACCCTGCTTATAGGCCTAATCCCCAAGAGGGGAAGTAGGAGTGGATTCTGAGGGGGTGGTACCCACTGCCTTTTGGAGAAGAGGTCTCTGCATCCTCTTCCAGCACAGAGGAGTGCTAGCACTTACCAGAGAGTGTTCAGCCACTCTTGCAGCCTCAGAAGTTTCAAGGCAAACTAGGAAGCCAAAATGCTTAGAAGCATTGCCCAGATGTCTTTATCTCATGTGTCAGAGTCCTAGGATTTCCTAATCAGGGCCCTAACTACGGCACAATAGATCTGCTTTAAGTGGATATTTAACTTTCCTTGATATTCAGCCACTGAACCTATAAGGTTCTAAGCTTGATCCTTGGCTTCCTCTTGTTCTCCAAGCAAGACAAGGGGGCTTCTTTGTATATAACCAAGGAAACTCTTTGGCTTTTACACCTGCCTTTCAATTGCCTGCTACTTGTTCTCCACTGTTCATTATCTTAGTGTAGGCTATCACTGGCACTTAGCAATAGCTGTCCAATACTGTTACCCTTAGAGCTCCTGTTTCTTCATACCTTTGAAACAGCCTGACACATCTCGTCTGCTAGTATATTCCTTTTCACTGTACAATACCCCCAATTCACCACTGTTTAACAATTGGACCTCCATCTTATACCAGATGCCTCTGTGATCACCCACCAACAGTGATAAGCTCCTCACTACAGACAGGTGGTGAATAATCCTACTCCAAAACTGTATCTCATTGTCAACACTCTTTAACCAGCCATTCGTGGTACCAACCATTCCAGCTTGGGTTCTCTGGAAGCAGATGGGGAGAGAAAATTTAAGGTGTAAGGTGCTCATTAGGGACCAACACCTTTGAAAGGAAGGGGTGAAAGCAGGATTAGCTTACAATGCAGGCCTGATTGGGCTGGAATGGTTGGGCCTTTATACTGCCACCTTGTTAAATCACTGGATGTTGGCTGTTAAGGAAGTTGTAACCTCAGCTATCTACAGCTGAGGCCAACCCTTGAAGGCGCTCACAACTGACAGTCACCTGCTAACCACACTTCCTGGTACACCTGGAAAGCAAGTCCTTCCTTGAAGAGGAATCTGGGTGGTTCATGACCATGTCTACTGCACAAAGGTTTTCAGTTACTACTCCTCAATATCCATTTTCCCTTTTTTCATGATAATAAAACCATAACTTTTACTTGAGTGGAGTAATTACTAAGAATAAACACTACATTTTCCAGCCTCCCTTGCAGAAGTCATAGCAATGTGGCCAAGCTCTGATCAATGAATTGTGGGCAGATGTTTCACGTAACATTCCCAGGAACCTAATCTTCCTAAACAGACGACTGCTACTTATCCTTTGTCCTTTTTCTTCATCACTTCCTCATTGTTGACCAGAATGCAACATGATGTCAGAGTCTGCTATAGCCCTCCTGGGACATGAGGTGATTGTGCAAATAAGGCCACATGTGTGACCAACAGGATGGAGATGGCCAGGTCTCTGAGGACTTTGTGAAGCAGAGCTACATACCTTCCCTCGATTCCCTGTCTCTGGACCCTCAAGAGACACAAATAAATTCTGTCTTATTTGGATCATTGCTATTTTGGGTCTCTGGTTTTTTGTTGTTGTTGTTGTTGTTGTTGTTTTGTTTTTTTAGATGAAGTCTCACTTTGTCACCCAGGCTGGAGTGCAGTGGTGTGATCTCGGCTCACTACAACTTCTGCCTCCTGGGTTCAAATTATTCTCCTGCCTCAGCCTCCCAAGTAGCTGGGATTACAGGTGCCCGCCACCACACCCGGCTAATTTTTGTATTTTTATTAGAGACAGGGGTTTCACCATGTTGGCAGGCTGATCTCAAACTCCTGACCTCAGGCGATCCGCCCGCTTCGGCCCCCAAAGTGCCGGGATTACAGGCGTGAGCCACCACACCAGGCCTTGGGTCTCTGTTTTTTAATAGCCAAATCTAATTCTAACTGGTACAGATGGATCCCGGCTAAGCATTTCCCAGGTGTAGGTTGCTCATAGGGAACAATTGTCCACTTTGGAGGAGACTCAGTTATGTTATACAATGACTGTATTGGATCTCTAGCTAAAATGATACTGCCTTAAAATCATATTCTCATCATAGCACTAGGATGGTCAGAGCTTTGGCTGGGGCATTAACTTGAACCTTACTTGCATGTCCAGGGATGCCAGCCTGGAATGTAGGTGTGGGTTCCTTTATCCCTTATCATTCTAGGCCTGGGATAACCTGTAACTACTAGGATGGCTCCCTACCAAGTCTCCCCTCCAGAAGCCACCTTTCCCTTGCAAGGTCCTGGCTTTCAGATGCTGCTCTGGTACCAGCCTCTTCCCCTAAATTAAGATTTTCTTCACCAGTGGTGGAGTCCCAGGATGTCCTTTCTAGGCACGCATGAGAATAAGCAAAACATTTAGTCTTCACTTTCTTTTCTAGTTTGTTTGTTTCTTTTTTTTTCCTTTTTTGTCAGCGATATGACTATTTTTCACCTAGTGCAAATTCTTTAAGTTCTGATGCCTAAATTTGATTTTCTGTTTTACAGTAGCATTTGTAATTAACAGTTTCAAACTTTGAGTCAGCTTCCAGATGCAAACCTACCACTCATCTTCTGTGTGATCTTGAAAAAACACTTTGCCCTCCCTGGGACTCAGTTTCCTCATCTGTTAAATGAGTGCCAGTTTCAGCCGATCATCTCCAACTTACCTTTGCGGGAGCGGGGCGGAGGGGGAGTGTTTGTCCTATTGCATCCGTGAGTTGCTACTGCCCTCTAGTGGTCATAAGATGATTTGATTTCCTCCAAGAAAGTAGCCCTGGGGCCTGATGGCTTCCTGGAAACATGAAATGCAATCTTCAGAACTCAACCATGTAACAGGCGAGCTGTATTGTCACATCCTATTAGGATGCCACAGGGAAGGGCAAACTAAGAAAAGTGCAAACATTAGGTAAACTGTGGGATAAATGTCTAATTTAAAACAGAATAAATAAATCTCACAACTACCATCACAAACTTGGCAATACCTTAAAGGTGTCAGTGACATAAAATAAGCCAAAACTGGTAGGTAAACTCTATGTTCTTTGTAAGATTTCAGAATCCTCTCTTGTGTATCTTAGCATGTACCAAGATTGGAAACCAGAACTAAAACAGCTTTCAACTTATCCTTGCTATACAGTGGCTCCTGTGTTGTCCATTTCCATAGCCCTAAGCACCTTGCACATGGTCTAATATTTAGGAGGCATTAAGTCAACTTTATGGAGAAGGAAAATAAATCCACACAGTTGCATATGTCAAATTGCTCATCCCGTAGGAAGCATATTAACAGCTGATATTTAATAAGCACTTAACTCTATGCCAAGCATTTAATATGCAATCACTCACTGAATTCTCATGACACTCCTATGAAATAGGTGTAATCATTACCATAACCTCTTTACTATAAGGAAACTGCCCAGGCTCATAGTAGAATTGCATTCACTCCCCTCTTGAAGTCAGGCACCACCACGTGATTTCAGTGAGCCAATCAAGTGTGAGTGGAAGTGGCCTCGGTTCAGGCCCCCATGATAGCATTTAAGAGTTATATGACCTTGGGCACATTTCTTGACTTTTTGCACCTCAATTTCTAGCTGTGTGATTTTGAGCAGCTTACTTAATCCTCTGTGCTTCTGTTTCTTCATCTGTAAGCTGAGAGAATAAGCACTGTCTCACCTGGGTTTGTGAGGATTCAATGAGATAGTGTGTAAAGGAGCTAGCAAGTGTAGACAGTCAATAAATGCAGTAATGTTTTTATAAAATTATCAGGATTTTTTTCTTTTCTTATTTTTTTTTTTTTTGAGATGGAGTCTTTCTTTGTCACCCAGGCTGGATGGAGTGCAGTGGCGCAATCTCGGCTCACTGCAACCTCTGCCTCCCGGGTTCAAGTGATTCTTCTGCCTCAGCTTCCCGAGTAGCTGGGATTACAGGTGCCCACCACCACACCCGGCTAATTTTTGTATTTTTTTTAGTAGAGACAGAGTTTCACCATATTGGCCAGGCTGGTCTTGAACTCCTGACCTTGTGATCCACCCGCCTTGGCCTCCCAAAGTGCTGGGATTACAGGCATGAAACATTGCGCCCAGCCAAATTGTCAGGATTTTAAGAAAAGCTGTGCCTTTATATTAGGAATATTTTTAAAGTTGTTTAAAAGTAAAAGAAGGAATTTCTATGGCACAAATGAAGAACATGGGAAAGACCCAATGCGGAGCATGTACTTATGTTGAAACAAGTTGTCAGCATGTTCTTCCCAATTTGACAGGACTCTTGATAGCCGCTCAGCTACACCTTTCGAAACCCTGAGGGCACCAGCTTGGTTTATAGGCTGCTCACTGGGCTCTGCTGACTCACATATTCCCCTTGTCAGTGCTGCATCTACTCTGAGCCTGGCACTGATTGCCAACAACAAGCCTGAGAAGCAGTGTCCCACCCAGAGGAGACACGTGCATTTGTAGAAGGCATAGCTGGTGGAGAAGTAGAGATGGGACATGGAATCAAGCAGCCTCTGATGAAAGGCACCACTGTCGGAGAGCTCCAACCTCACAGGCATCCGCACCAGGTCAGGTGAAGAGGAATTCCTGGGCTGGCTTCCCACAGACATGGGGGAGTAGCACTATCCCCAGGCATCCCCCAGTGCTGTGCCATCTGTCAGAACCGTAGACACTTCCACCACCAAGGAGAGATAGAAAGAGAGAATGTGGTAATGTGAGTCAACATCCGCCAGGCACATGCCTGTTTATTCCTGACACTTTAAGGCGATGTTGTGCAGAAGTAGCTCCAGCCTGCTTGGTGCGGCCCAGCCCAGCAAGTGCACAAGTAGTGAAGCCAAAAGTCACTCAATTTTAATCCTACTTGACCCTGGGACTCGAGTCTCGCTATGTGCTTATTATTGCTGGAGAAGTACCTCACTGGCATCTGAAGACAGAAGGAACAAAGTGGCAACGAAATACTCAATGTTAAAGCGAGCACATTGACCCACAGAGGTCTTTACGTTCAGCTGAGCCACCATCCTCATCTTCAAAGAAGGTGATTAGGGATCTCACACTGGGCAACTTGCACCTAAAAGGGTCTACTGCTGGCAAAGGCTATCTAGATCAACTTCCTGCTGTGAAATTTAGATGGCAATGGCTACCTGCAGGCTAAATGAAGAGGAACCCTGACAAGGTGTGTGTCCCTAGGAGGGAGATGGGTCCAGAGGCTATTCCCCTGCCCAAAAGTGGGTTCTTGGATACAGTGCCCCAGGGCTCAGCTGAGGGCAAAACTTAGAATTAACCTCAAAAAGTGTTCCTGGAAGTGACACTAATAATCATATCTTCTACTTAAAATCATTGTACTAGGCACTTTACATTACTTCATTTAATTCTCACTGCATTTGATATCTTCAGCTTCCACACATGAAAACTAAGGTTCTGAAAGGTTAACTTGTCCGAAATCAAACAGCCAGTGAGTAGTAAAGAAATTCCAAATTATGTTCCTAGCCACAGTATCTGAATTCAGGCCTGTGCTGGAAATATGGTAATGGGCCCAGGAAAGAAACTGTCTGCCTCCAGTCAGACATCAGAAAGCACTGAAAATCTCTAAAGAACATCCTTAGCTTGCAGAAATGCAAACTGAGCATTTTTCAGAGAAGTTTGGAAAATTAATAAGTAAAAGCTTGAGGAAGGTCTTCTCTCATGCTTCATGACTGAGGGCTTTGGAGTGAGACTCAGGATGAATAACTACAGAAGTCCTAGCAGTCGTAGTAGCAGCTATCGATAAGGGCATATTTAGATGTCATGCCAAGCATTCTTCTAAGCCCTTTACATGTACTGACTATTTAATCCTGTCTACAACTCAATGAGGGTGGTGCTATTATTATCCTTATCTTACAAATGAAGAAACTAAGGTACAGATCATTTAAAAACTTGTCCAGATCATACCACTGTGCTGGATTTACTGGGTTTAAACCCAAGTGGTCTGGCTCTGAAGCCTGCAAACACAATCGCTACACTGCATGGTGACATGGGATAGCAGTAGAGACCTGACCAGAGTGCCAGGATAGCAAAGGGCAGTTTGGAAGACTCATGAGGAATGGCTAGTGACACTTCTGGTTCAGGAGAATTATACCCTCTGCATCAGTTTCCTATTGCTGCTGTAATAAATTATACTAACTTAGTGGCTTAAGGTAATACTCAATTATAATCTTACAGTTCCTGTAGGTCAAGCATAGTATGGATGAATAGGTGGTTTCTGTAGCTCCAGCAGAGTGTGGATGAATAGGTGGTTTCTATAGGTCCAACACAGTGTGGATGAGTTCTCTACTCAGGGTGTCACCAGTCTAAAATCAAGGGGTTCTGATTCTCATCTGGAGCTCAAGGTCCTCTTCCAAGCTCACTGGTGTTAGCAGAATTCAGTCCCTAGTGGTTGTAGGACTGATGTCCCCATTTCCTTGTCACAGGGCCACAGCAATAGCATATGCAATTCTTTTCATGTTTCAAATATCTTGCTCTGATTTCTCCTGCCAACATTTCTCTGACTTGCATTTCGGTCGTCCTCTTGTGCCACCAGCCAGAGAAAGTTCTCTGCTTTTAGGGACTCATATGATTAAATTAGACTCAATTGGATAATCCAGGATAATCTCCCTATTTTAAGGTTCATTGATTAATAACCTTAATTATGTTTCACTCCATGGCATAACACCAGAGTCTGAAAGCCAGGGGCCAACATTCTGCTCACCACACCCTTCCATGTCTGGATTCCTGTGACTCTTAGCCCAGGGAGCCCAGGTTGAACCTTATTTGCTAATAACCATTTCCTTCTTGACTTTCTCCATGAAAACAAGGACAATGTTTATCTCGTGCATCACTATATCCCTGCACCAACACAATGCCCAGCACATGGTAGATACTCAACAAACACCTTCTGGCTGAATGGCTGACTGACCCTAACAATCATGATCAGTAATCTACCAACTGTCATTTGCTTTTGGTGACTGAGAGAAAAAAAAAAATTTACCTCCATCCATCAACTTTTCATCTTCTCCCTTTCCCATAGTAGAATGAATAGATTTATTTTTTCAAAAAAATTCAACCATTGGCCAGAAGGTATAATTATACGACTGGCTGGAATACCCTAAATCACTCCTTGTAAATCTTTCTCCATGAGTTAATTCACCAGGTTTTTTTTTTTTTTTTTTGAGACGGAGTCTCGCTCTGCTGCCCAGGCTGGAGTGCAGTGGCGCAATCTCGGCTCACTGCAAGCTTCGCCTCCCGGGTTCACGCCATTCTCCTGCCTCAGCCTCTCCAAGTAGCTGGGACTACAGGCGCCCGCCACCACGCCTGGCTAATTTTTTGTATTTTTAGTAGAGACAGGGTTTCACCGTGGTCTCGATCTCCTGACCTCGTGATCCGCCCGCCTCGGCCTCCCAAAGTGCTGGGATTACAAGCGTGAGCCACCGCACCCGGCCCAGGTTTTTGTTGAAGTGGCTTGCCTACCTGCATCTGCAGATGGCAAAAATAAACCCAAAATAAGATGGTGGAGTTAACGCCAATATATCAAGAATCACAATACATGTAAGCAGATTACATTTACCAATTAAAGTATAAAGATTATAAGAATTTTTTAAAGATCAACCTAAAATAAAACCAAAAGAAAGATGAAAAGTAAAGGAATCTAAAAAGATATGTCATACAAATATTAGCTCATGCCTGCAATCCCAGCACTTTGGGAGGTCGAGGCAGGCGAATCACGAGGTCAGGAGACCAGCCTGGCCAACATGGTGAAACCTCATCTCTACTAAAAATACAAAATTAGCCAGGTGTGGTGACACGCACCTGTAATCCCAGCTACACAGGAGGCTGAGACAAGAGAATCGCTTGAACCCGGGAGGCGGAGGTTGCAGGAAGCCGAGCTCATGCCACTGCACTCCAGCCCTAGCGACAGAGCGAGACTCCGTCTCAAAAAAAAAAAAGGGGGAAGAAAAAAAACTAAGCAAGTAATATTAATTGCATCAAAAATGATGCTTAAGTTTTTCTTTTTAAGTTCCAGGGTACATGTGTACTATGTGCAGGTTTGTTACATACGTAAACATGTGCCATGCTGGTTTGCTGCACCTATCAACCCGCCACCTAGGTATTAAGCCCAGCATCATTAGCTATTTTTCTAATGGGCTCCTTTTCTAATGCGCTCCCGCCCCAACAACAACAGGCCCCAGGGTATGTTGTTCCCCTCCCTGTGTCTGCATGTTCTCATTGTTTAGCTCCAACTTGTAAGTGAGAACATCCGGTGTTTGGTTTTCTGTTCCTGTGTTAGTTTGCTGAATATAATGGCTTCCAGCTCCATCCGTGTCCCTGCAAAGGACATGATTTTGTTCCCTTTTATGGCTGCATAGTATTCCATGGTGTATATCTACCACATTTCCTTTATGCAGTCTATCATTGATGGGTATTTGGGTTGATTCCATGTCTCTGCTATTGTGAATAGTGCTGCAATGAACATACGTGTGCATGTATCTTTATAATAGAATGATTTATATTCCTCTGGATATATACCCAGCAATGGGATTGCCGGGTCAAATGGTATTTCTGGTTCTAGGTTTTTGAGGAATTGCCACTGCCTTCCACAATGGTTGAACTAATTTACATTCCCACCAACCGTATAAAAACATTCCTATTTCTCTGCAACCTTGCCAGCATCTATAGTTTCTTGACTTTTTAATAATTGACATCTGACTAACGTAAAATGGTATCTCATTGTGGTTTCGATTTGCTTTTCTCTAATAATCACTGATGTTGAGCATTTTTTCATGTTTGTTGGCTGCATAAATATCTTCTTTTGAGAAGTGTCTGTTTATGTCATTTGTCCACTTTTTAATGGCGTTGTTTTTTTTCTTGTAAATTTCTTTAAATTTCTTGTAGACTCTGGATATTAGACCTTTGTCAGATGGTCAGATTGCAAAAATTTTCTCCCATTCTATAGGTTGCCTGTTCACTCTGATGATAGTTTCTTTTGCTGTGCAGAAGCTCTTTAGTTTAATTAGATCCATTTGTCAATTTTTGCTTTGGTCAATTGCTTTTGGTGTTTTCATTATGAAATCTGTGCCTGTGACTATGTCCTGAATGGTATTGCCTAGATTTTCTTCTAGGGTTTCTATAGTTTTGGGTTTTACATTTAAATCTTTAATCCATCTTGAGTTAATTTTTGTATAAGATGTTAGGAAGTGGTCCAGTTTCAATTTTCTGCATATGGCTAGCCAAGTATCCCAGCAGCATTTAATTAACAGGGAATCCTTTCCCCATTGCTTGTTTTTGTCAGGTTTATCAAAGATCAGATTGTTGTAGATGTGCCATCTTATTTCTCAGCTCTCTATTCTTCTGTTCCATTGGCCTATATGTCTGTTTTGGCACCAGTATCATGCTGTTTTTGTTACTGTAGCCTTGTAGTATAGTTTGAAGTCAGGTAGTATGATGCCTACAGCTTTGTTCTTTTTGCTTAGGATTGCCTTGGCTATACAGGCCATTTTTTGATTCCACATGATTTTTAAAATAGTTTTTTTTTAATTCTGTGAAGAATGTCAATGGTAGTTTAATGGGAATAGCACTGAATCTATACATTACTTTAAGCAGTATAGCCATTTTCACGATATCGATTCTTCCTATCCATGAGCATTGAATATTTTTCCATTTGTTTGCATCCCTTCTGATTTCCTTAAGCAGTGGTTCGTAGTTCTCCTTGAAAAGTTTCTTTACTTCCCTGTATTCCTAGGTATTTTCTTCTCTTTGTATTGATTATGAATGGAAGTTCATTTATAATTTGGTTCTCTGCTTGTCTGTTGTTGGTGTATAGGAATATAGGTGTATATCTTGTGATTTTTGCACATTGATTTTGTATCCTGAGACTTTGCTGAAGTTGCTTATCAGTTTAAGAAGTTTTGGGGCTGAGACAATGGGGTTTTCTAGATATAGGACTGTGTCATCTGCAAACAAAGACAATTGACTTCCTCTCTTCCTCTTTGAATACCCTTTATTTCTTTCTCTTTCCTGATTGCCCTGGGCAGAACTTCCAATACTATGTTGAATAGGAGTGGTGAGAGAGGGCATCCTTGTCTTGTGCCAGTTTTCAAGGGGAATGCTTCCAGCTGTTGCCCATTTGGTATGATGTTGCCTGTGGGTTTGTCATAAATGGCTCTTATTATTTTGAGGTATGTTGCTTCAATATCTAGTTTATTGACAGTTTTAAACATGAACAGAAGTTGAATTTTATTGAAGGCCTTTACTGCTTCTATTGAGATAATCATGCGGTTTTTGTCTTTACTTCTGTTTATGTGATGAATCGTATTTATTGATTTGCATATGTTGAACCAATCTTGCATCCCGAGGATGAAGCCAACTTGATCATGGTGGATAAGCTTTTTGATGTGCTGGTGGATTCAGTTTGCTAGTATTTTATTGGGGATTTTTGCATTGATATTAATCAGGGATATCAGCCAGAAGTTTTCTTTTTTTGTTGTATCTCCACCAGGTTTTGGTATCAGGATGACGCTGACCTCATAAAATGAGTTAGAGATGAGTCCCTCCTTTTCAATTATTTGAATAGTTTCAGAACAAATCCTATCAGCTCCTCTTTGTACCTCTGGTAGAATTCAGCTATAAGTCCATCTGGCTCTGGGCTTTTTTTGGTAGATAGGCTATTTATTACTGCCTCAATTTCAGAACTCATTATTGATCTATTCAGGGATTCATCTTCTTCTTGGTTCAGTCTTGGGAGAGTGTGTACATCCAGGAATTTATTCATTTCTTCTAGATTTTCGAGATTATTTGCATAGACATGTTTATAGTATTCTATGATGGTTGTTTGTATTTCTGTGGGTCAGTGGTAATATCCCCTTTATCATTTCTAATTGTGTCTATTTGATTCTTTTCTCTTTTCTTCTTTTTTAGTCTAACTAGTGGTCTATTTTATTAATTTTTTTCAAAAAACCAGCCCCTGGATTCATTGATTTTTTGAAGGGTTTTCATGTCTTTATCTCCTTCAGTTCTGCTCTGATCTTGGTTATTTCTTGTCCTCTGCTAGCTTTGGGGTTTGTTTGCTCTTCATTCTATAGTTCTTTTAGTTATGATGTTAGGATGTCGATTTGAGATCTTTCTAGTTTTTTGATGTGGGCATTTAATGCTATAAATTTCCCTCTTAACACTGCTTTAGCTGCATTCCAGAGATTCTGATACATTGTCTCTTTGTTCTCATTAGTTTCAAAGAACTTCTTGACTTCTGCCTTAATTTTATTATTTACCCAGGAGTCATTCAGGAGCAGGTTGTTCAATTTCCATGTAGTTGTGTGGTTTTGAGTGAGTTTCTTAATTTTGAGTTCTAATTTGATTCTGCTATAATCTGAGAGACTGTTTGTTATTATTTCAGTTCTTCTGCATTTTCTAAGGAGTGTTTTACTTCAATTATGTGATCAATTTTAGACTAAGTGCCATGTGGCACCAAGAAGAACGTATATTATGTTGTTTTTGGGTGGAAAGTTCTGTAGATATCTATCACGTCCACTTGGTCCAGAGCTGAGTTCATATCCTGTATATCTTTGTTAATTTTCTATCTCAATGATCTGTCTAACATTGATGGTGGGGTGTTAAAGTCTCCTACTATTATTGTGTGGGAATCTAAGTTTCTTTGTAAGTCTCTAAGAATTTGTTTTATGAATCTGGGTGTTCCTGTATTGTGTGCATATATACTTAGGATAGCTAAATGCCCCAATTAAAAGACACAGAATGGTAGACTGGATAAAGAGTCAAGACCCATCAATGTGCTGTATTCAACAGACCCATCTCATGTGCAAAGACACACACAGGCTCAAAATAAAGGGATGGAGGAAAATTTAGCAAGCAAATGGAAAACAGAAAAAAGCAGAGGTTGCAGTCCTAGTCTCTGACAAAACAGACTTTAAGCCAACAAAAATCAAAAAAGACAAAGAAAGACATTACATAATGGTAACTGGTTCAATTCAACAAGATGTTTAAGACTAATAGAAACAAAAAGGAACACAACATAATAATAAAAGGCATATTCAAACAATAACTATATAGAGGGGGGGAGAAAAAGAGAGAAACAGAGAGAGAGAGAATAAAAGCTGCAAATACGCACCCAACAACATGGGCTCTGAGGCAGATTTTGTTTTCCAAACCAGTAGGATGCAGCAGCAGTAATACTAGGAAACTTCCAAGGGGCAAGGTCAGAAGAAACCTTACAACCTCTGCCTTGGTCTCTTGGAATTCTTCCTCTCCAGACATGCCCGGTGGGGTGCTCCTTCAGAAGGCAGCTGCCATGTTGTGAGAAGGCCAAGAACTTGGTGGGGGGGGTGGTGTGTGGAGGTGCCCTGGACATCAGACTCAGCCTTTGAATCTCTCCAGGTAAGGTCCTAGACATGCAAGACATGCAAGTGAAGAAGTCTCCAGGTGGTTCCAGTGTCCACCCACTAAGAACACCTCTAGCAATCTGCATCTTCCCAAATGAGGCCCCACACATGGTGGGGCAGAAAGAAACCATTTCTGCTGTTCTCTGCTCAAATTCTTGACTCAGAATCCGTGAGCATAACAAAAATGGTGGTTGTGTTATGCCACACAGATATGCTACCTAGATAACCAGAATAGACTTAAGAAGTAAAATGAAAACCAACTACATAGGCTCAAGAAGTATAAAAAGTTATAAAATTGCAAACAAAATTAAAGAATCTAAAATCACACCTGGAAATGTTAACGCAGCTCTATCAAAAACAATAGATCGAGCAAATTAAAATATTATAAGAATAAAGAACAACAAAATTAGCAAGTTGATCTAATCAATATAAAGAAGGATTTTGAACCCACAAAATAAATAATACATATTTTTTCACAAATTTAAATGCAACATTTCCTTTAAAAATTATTTTTTTAAATTGGCCTTGACCTTATATTAGATAACAAAAGAAGTCTCAAGTAATTTCAAAATCAATGCAATGAATTGATTTAAATAAATTATTGTTTATATTTATAATTTATATTGTATTTATATATAATTATATAATATAATTTATATTATAATTTATATTAAATAAATGATTTTAATAAAATAAAATCAATGCAATGAAGATAATTTTTGATATAATAGAATTAAGTCAGAAGTGAACAGTTGATAACATTTAAAATATATAATATTAAAATATGTAAAGTGTGTGCATATATACAAATGCATCACTAAATTTTTTGTTTAAAGAGGAAATTCACAATGGAAATGAAAAAACTGTTTAGAACTAAACAACAATAAAAGTACTACCTGGAAAACTAGTAGGATAAAGCTGAATTACTATTGAGAGGTTAATTTAAAACCTTAGATGTATTTTTTTTAATTACAGGAAAATTCAAATATACACAAAAGTAGAGAAGGGAGTATAATGAGCCTTTATGTACCTATCATCCAGCTTCAACCACTATCAGCATTTGATCATCCTAGAATATTTTGAAGCAAAATATATCATACATTTCATGTATAAATAGTATATATCTCTAAAAGATATGCATCTCTCTTTTTTAACCAAACAGCAATTCTATCATCGCAACTAAAACAACTAATAGTAATTCCTTTGTAATTTTTATACAGTTTGTTTGAATCAGGATTCCAAACAAGATCTGGTTATTTTATTTGGCTTGTATGTCTTTTAAGTATCCTTCAATCTATAGATTTTACTCCCTTTTTTTTTTTCTCTTTGTTAATTATTTGTTGAAAAAGCCTGCTGTTCTTCATGTGGAATTTCCCACAGTCTGGATTTCACTGGTTCCATTCCCATGGGGTCATTTAACACGTTCGTTGGTTTCCAGTGCTTCCCATACACTATTATTTAGATGCTGAAATCTGATTCAATCAAGTTTTAAATTTTTGGCTAGAATATTTCATAGGTGGTGGTGTGTACTTCCTAAGGCATCAAATCAGGAGGCTTTAGCAGGCATTAAGGATTATTGCCTACCTTCGTATATTCATTGAGGACTGCAAAGGGATGGCATCCTAAACATAGCATTCTTTGTTTATTAACTAAACTTATTCTAAAGAGAGCTTTCCCTCAACTACTTAGTTACTCCTAGGAAAAGTTTATATAGGAAAAACAGGAAAAATACTGACAATTTCCCTTTGTAATGGGTTTCTCAATAACGAGTTAATACCCTAATATCAAAGATTACCACAAGGGATATTTTTAGTATCATTATGGGCTCATGGATTTTAATATGGCAGATATTATTCTTTTTGATGGTCATATTGTCCCATTTTTGGCCAGCGAGAATGAACCTATTTAATTAGGCTTCAGAGTCCTATTGTTATGACCCTGGTAGTCTTTGATAGCTCCTTTGTTATCTATTGTGACAGATGTTCTGGGCTCATTTTGTGTATTTTCTGCCCCGAACTCGACTAAGCCATTCTTTAAGAAGTCCTAGTTTCTTTCAATGGGAATAATAGAGAGATGTACTTTTTAATTGACATATTGGAAATAAATTAATTATGTGATCATTTCAAAAAGCTGGAAACAGAAATTTTTATAAAAGAAATATAAGAAAATAGTAAAGGGAAGAAATTAAGAGCTAAAAGATGGTTCCTTGCAAAAACTAATAAAATGAGTTTAACAATAACAAAATAGATAAGCTTTTAACAAGACTGAGCAAGTGAAAAGGCAGAAATAAGCAATGTTATGGCGGGGAGGACAAAGCTACATCTACAGTAGAGATTAAAAATCATAAATTAATATTATAAATAAATTTATCTCAATACATTAGTAAATATATATATATTAGAAAAGTTCCTAGGAAAAATCTAAAAAAAAAAAAACTGAAGAAAAATGGAAGCCTGAATAAACCAAAAAACCATGAAAGAAATTAAACTGGAAATCAAAAGACTCTTTCACACTTTCAAAGACCCAGAGCCAGGAGACTATTTTAAATGTTAATGGGACCATTGCTTGTCCATCGTTATATCCCAGTGACTAGAAGAGGGCCTGGCACATAGTCAGCACTCAATAAATGTGCACCAAATAAATGATCTTGATCACACACAAACTGCTCCAAAGAATGGGAAAAGATGAAAAGATAAAAATCAACTCATGGACGGGGTAAGCATACCCTTAGTGGTAAGATATGGAAGGAAAGAAGGGAGATAGGAAGGCAGGGAGGGCAGAAATTACATGTCGATCTCATTTATAAAACTGGATGGAAAAATCTTAGGTAAAATATTATCAAACTGAATTCAACAGTTTATCATGACAATGTAGGGCATATCCCAGGAATGCAAGGAAAGTAATATAATATACCACAGCACGAGGCTGAATAAGAAGGACTATGTGCTCATCTCAATAACTACAGAGAAAGATCTGATGAAGGTCACTCTTTTCAGAATTAAAAATAACTTCTAGCAAATTAGAAAGAGAAAATAATTTATTTAACCTGAGACAGGCATTTATCAAAACCTAAAGCAAATAATATGCTTAATAATGAAACATTAGAGGTTGTCCCTTTAAAACAAGAACAAGGAAAAAATGCCCACAGCATTGCTTCTATTCACTGTTTTATTGAATACAAGCAATTCATTTCTAATACACATATAGAAATTGAAAAAAAGAAACAAAATTGTCTTTATTTGTGAATAAGATAATTTAGCAAGCTCACTAGAGACAAAATTTATATACAAAAATCAACTGAAGTTCTATACAACAGTAATAATCAATTGAAAAAGATAATAGAGAAAAATCCCATTCACAATACAAAAATGTAAAAATCTGTAAGGAGCCTTGTAATAAATAGATGGGCTTTGTGGGAAAAAATATTAAATATTATTAAAGTACATGAAAGAAGATCTGAATAAATACAAATACTCCAGATTCACAGACAGAAAGACTTAATCTCATAAAGATGTCAAGTCTTGCCCAAAGTAACCTATAAGTTTAATGTTTTTCCAATCAATATTCAATCATTATCCCAACAGGGGTCTTATTTATGGATTGTGAAAAGCTCATCCTTAAATTCACAGAGAAGAGCAAAAAAAAAAAAAAAAAAAAAACAAGGAAATGGACAACTGATTTGAAGAAACGGAACAGATGCATGGGTGGGGAAAGAAGGAACCATGGGGCGGGACTGGGGAGGGAGGTCCTCGTCCTACCGCGTATCCAATTTTCTACAAAGTCATTATCGTTAAAGAAGAGTGGGCCGGGCGCGGTGGCTCACGCTTGTAATCCCAGCACTTTGGGAGGCCGAGGCGGGCGGATCACGAGGTCGGGAGATCGAGACCACGGTGAAACCCCGTCTCTACTAAAAATACAAAAAATTAGCCGGGCGTGGTGGCGGGCGCCTGTAGTCCCAGCTACTCGGAGAGGCTGAGGCAGGAGAATGGCATGAACCCGGGAGGCGGAGCTTGCAGTGAGCCGAGATTGCGCCACTGCACTCCAGCCTGGGCGATAGAGCGAGACTCCGTCTCAAAAAAAAAAAAAGAAGAGTGGTACTGATGCTAAGACAGACAAGTAAATCTAGCTCTGCCACATCTTAGGTAGGTAAACAGGGACAAAATTCTTAGCCTCTCTGAACAACTTCTCTAATCTCATCTGAAAACTTAGCTTGTAAAACATCTACATTGTAGGTCTGTTATATAAACTATGAAATAACTGATATAAACTGGTCAGTTCAGTAGGAAATAGTATTTTTTAAAGGCAGATATACATCTGAAAATCAAAAGTAGTGATTAAGCTATCTTTCTCAAAAATATGAACAGGGAAAAATGAACTTCCAAATATTTCAGCTTCTCCCAGTCGTCAGGGCCCTATTTGCTCTGCTGCCAGCCCTGCATGGCCTATATATTAAGGAAAAAAAAAACCAGAGTCTCTTGGCCCAGCTCCCCACTTGCTGCTAGGTGTTGACTACCATTCTTGTTTCTCATGCTTGTCTGCACCAAGTACAATTCCTCACTCTCCTCTGAATCCAGAGGTTCTCATAGTTTTCTTTGTCCTGAGCACTCCCTACCTACCCAAACACATAGAATTCGGTAGAAACCTGGGTCCTTTCCCCTAACCCTGGCTACAATTCACACAAGAAGGATAACACACAGCTCATCTGTCCTGTGGCTATGGGCCGATCAGATGCTCAAGGGATCTAACTTTAATGAGAAATATAATAGTAGAAGGTATTACATGAAATCTTCAACACTGGTCATAGGTAATTTGATTTGATTTGATTTTTTGCTTAGGTTTATTTCCCAAATTTTCTATTCTTCTACAGTTAACATATTGTATAAGCATAAAAATTAGAGGTACTTTGGAGAAATAAACAATAACAGGTGACATATTTTATTTACTTTTTAAAAAAGGAAAAATATACTGCCATAGTACATCTCTTCCTTGCAAGGAGGGGCCATAAGTTTTGTCTGAGTTAGTTGGACAGGGTCTGTTCCATAGTACAGACTCAAGATTTCATTACTGCCATCGCCTTCCATTTCCTTAGACAGAATTTTCCTTCTTTGTGCTATAATTGGGTCAGAGAAACCAGGACTTCGTTACTAAGGAGCAAGAATTATAAACTATTTCTTTTTAATTGTGCAATTCCAAAGCTCATTACATGCAACATGCATTCCTTCAACAGCACAGAACAACACTGACATCATTAACTCAGAATAACAGTTAAAATAAGAGTCCAAGGTTGGCCAGTATCAGGATAACAACTAATACCTTCCACTGCTTCTCTGAACCCAAGAATCGCTTTCACAACCCTGGTGCTCACTAAAGTTGGTGAGCAGAGCTCCATAAGATAGTCCTGATTGGAACCTCTAGACCCTAAAGATTCCCAGCTCTTTTCTCCACCACCACACACACAATTGTGGTGTCTCCAAGAGGGTCATAGTCCCAAGAACCTGCTCTGATTATGGGTGGCAGCAAGATAAAATAAGCCATGGTTTATGCATCATTCCTAACAATTCCTTTCTCTACTCCTCAAGAAAGAACACTAAAGGCAAATAAGACAGATTTACGAGGAAAACCCTGAAACTGCTCTAGTTTTTAAAAAATCAAATTGCTCGATATGTCACACTTTTCTTACAGTAACTCATTACTGTAACAAGACCACAGCTGAGGTTGCTGCTCTAAATATTGGGCCTCAGGCGGCAGCTTTTCTAGTAACACTACCTCACGATGACAAGGACACCTTTCTCTTCTCAGTAGTCACAAATTTCTCGGGCCTCCCCAAGAGGAGCCTGGAACTGTCTCTCTCCTCCGCACCCATGGTGGTGGTGACGGTGGTGATCACTTCCAGCAGGCACTGCAAATTTTATTGCTTGTTAACTTTCATCACAATGTCTAAATTTAATATAACTAATTCCAAAGGCTGGAAATCAAAATCCTATCTGGATTGAGTTTAGGGTTTCCTGGCAAGAGGCAACAGGAATCTTTTAGTTCAGTGGCACTTTTAAAAAGAAGTTTAATTGAAGTCTGAAATGTTGCATAAATGGAAGATATAAGTTTTAATTGAAAAATAATTATAACCACTTAATCATTTTTAAATGAGGGCTGTAATTGCAGTCAGCACACAATAGCCACATACAGACACTGAGATTTCCGCAATAAAGCAGGGATGGTACAGCTTGATTTGCTAATAGCACTTCCACTTCTCCTCCCTTTTGTCTCAAAGATTAATTCAGGCAAGGGCTATTAGTGCTGTTAATTGGTTCTGCAATTTAGACCTTGTGCCTGTGAATGAATGACTGATGCAGTCGCTCAGCCAATAAATGGGAGCACTTCGTCAATGCTCCCCATTGTCCAGCAGGGCATCATCCCGGCCGCTCAGGCTTCCTCCCACCAGTCCTTGGGGACAAAAGGCCCAGCGTCTCTTCTAGGTCACAGCTTCAGCACGACCCATGATAGGTGAAGATGCCTTTGAAATGAGGCTGACTTATTGAATCTAATGGATATTCAACTAGCGTTCATCCCTTCTTACCAGAAGAAAGATTTTTTTGAACCCTCCTCTCACTGTTATGAGGCTGTGAAGGAATAGGAGGCCCAGTTGTTTTGAAGCTTGGCAAAAGGAAGCACCAACTGTAACATTAGCTTGAAGATAAATATACCCCAGAGCTCAGGGAGAAAACCTTCTTTAATTGCTGCAGTGCCTTCTTGGCATGGGCACCGCACCCCAGGGAGGCCTTGGAGAGTTATCAGGCCCGATGGGGGACCATACCGATTGTGCCTCCCCCGAGGACTTTCAAGATAATTGCATGCTGACACACCACCAAAGAGGCATCCTGATTGAAGACTCACACTCACCAGCGGTCATTTGCAAAGCCACATTGGATTTCACTATTCAGAAACATTTCCATTGCTTCCAAGAGAGAGCACCTCCTCTACAATAGCAGGCCCCTCACTCTCTGCCACAGATATTCAGATCAATGCTTTGCAGAATTAAGATATTTAGAATCAGTGGCCTACTTGCCATTTTAGGTCCCTGGAGCAGCCTCAGGCCAGGAATTGTGGAAGATGAGGGTATGGAAGGCCCCAAACAAAAGCACTGTGAAGGGATTGAAAAAGACCTCTGTGACCCACTTGACAATGAACACGGACATCCCCTGAATTATGTGCAGACTGTGTACTGGGGCTACATATTCATGCCTCTGCCCAGGCAGCAGCCATGTTCAGTTTGGATCCCATTCACAGAGTGATTCTTCTCTCTAAAATAAGAGTTTAAAATCTCTTCTTTTCATGCAAGAAAAACTGCACCATACAGAAAGAAGACCCAGTGTTCAGATGACAGCAAGAAGGAAAACCACAGCGATGCAGGGCAGACAAGCCCCCAAATCAGGACTTATTCCAGGAGGGTTCTCGGCTTTGCCCAGGAAAGAATTCAAGGGTGAGCCAGTGGTATCCGACAGCAACTTTTATTGAAGCATCAGTGTAAGCAGCAGCAGAGGTACTGCTCCTTGCGGGGCAGGGCTACCCAGTAGGCAGTGTGCCCAGAGTAGCAAACAGCTCAAAGGCAGTTCTGCGGTCATATTTACATCCACCTTTAATTTCATCAAATTACAGGGCAGATATGCAGACATTTCTAAGCAAAGGGTGGTAACTTCTGGGTTGTCAGGTCATTGCCAGGGAAAGGGGCAGTAACTTCTGGGTGTTGCCATGGCAATGGTAAACTGACATGCCACACTGGTGGGCATGTCTTATGGAAAGCTGTTTCCACCCTGTCCCTGTTTTAGCTAGTCCTCAATTTGGCCTAGCGTCCGAGTCCTGCCTCCTACCTGCCTCAAGAGCACCAAGAAGCAGTTTCTATAGTGACAAGTTACTGAGTACTAATCTCCAACTACAAACGCAGATGTTTAAGAAAATAACTCTTCATTTAATAACTGAGGATTATTTTTACCTTGAGCCCTTTTCACTCAACGACAGAAACTGGGCCTTCTGCTCATGTTTTTCTGAAGGTTGAATCCAAGCTCAGGAGCTTGTATGGTACTAAGGCATCAAGGATGACTCATCTGTGGAGAATTTAAAAGCAGTGATTAAATTCACTCAAAGTTAGTCTGCTTTTCAAGATCATTTTGCAGCATTTCTATATACTGCCAATGATAAATACTCCTCTCCAAAATATCTTTTGTTGGTTTAATGTCTAAACAATTGCTGCGGTAATTTTCAAATTAGTGCATTGCTACTATTCCCCTTTTAATAAATATTTTCTACGTAGAAGTTAATTCAGAAAGTTCCCAGCTGTCCAGTTGGTCCCAACGCACTGGGTCTTAGCTACATACATTTGTTTCAAGAGCAAGTTCCTAAGGGTTGAGAATCATTCGTGTTTGCTTCAGGCAGAGTTTACTATCTCCAGCTCCTGTGGTACTACATATTTCTGCATTTAATCAAAAGATTTGAAATAAGCAATGATAGCATGGTTACTGTAAAGACAAAGAACATGTGTTACTTCAATTCTGTCATTCTATGAGACAGCCTGGAGTTTTTCTTCTGTTTAAATTGTAAAAGAGTGCAGACTGCAGTGTAATTTTTCCTTTAAAAAATCCTAGTGTATGTACAAAGCATTAGTTCATTACTTTTCTCCTTTCTGTATGGTAATATTTTTATTTTTTGTTTACTGTCATGATTATACAGAGAAGTTTAATATAAGAAAAATTTAACTGTCTATATTTCTTCTTTGGCCACTATTATGATTTGCTTCATTTGATGATTATTACTGAAGGTAATGTGGTCGCATACAGGCAGGAAATGTTAACAATCCTGTTGGATTGTCAGATACACCCAGGTACACCATAGTTAGGTGGGACGTGTTGAGGTGTGGCTGTTTTTTGGTTACTCCGACTTAAAGGACCTTTTGCCATCTAAGAATGATTGGGAAAGATACTGGGCCTACTTGGAGTGTAATCATCCACAAGCAAGGAAAAAAATACCCCAAGGCTGGGTTAGGGTGGACCCTGGGCAAGGAGAGCTGTCTTGGGCTTGCACCTTATGGATTCAGTTCCTTCACTGCATTTTGCAAAACATACCGGAGGGAAGGAAAAAACCTGAACTTTATTCTGATTATGCTGAACTGAAACATGAGGGAAAAAGCAGAAAATGGGTGTCAATGGCAAATGGTGGGCTTAGTGTAAGGACATGCTGCTGAGACACACAGAGAAGGTCCCCAGAAACCACTGCAAACAGACCAGGAACGGGCATTCCAGACATCATTTCAGGTGATGACTTTCAGAAGCTCCTCAGTGAGAAGAATTAAAATTGATCGGATGTATATGTTTATTGTTAATTGTATGGTAAAAGCCTAAGTTGTCTCACTAACAAATTTCTTTGTAGTTTTTATAAACATCCCCCAAAATTATATCAGATAGACTTGGACTGCCTGACTTTGAGAGTCAATGAGTGGGTACCCACAGAGTGCCCAACTAGGTTAGCAGCACCACCTTCCACCCCCCACCAAAGTCCATGTTAACAAGCTTATTTCTGTCTGAATGAGCTTCATGCTACACTCACACTCTTAAAAAAATGGAAACACTATAAAACCTGGAGTTACACAGAAGATAAGAATCAGAAAAGTACTCTAATCTAAAACAGTAATTGGAAGCATTAATTTTATATATAATTGGGGGGTAGAGACCTCTGCCCACCAATTTGACATTAATTTCACCAAAAGAAGATATTAAAACACAACCTTGTAATGGAATTATTAATCTGATTAAAACTTTCTTCACCAACATGAACAATAAAATGAAAAGAGTAAAAATTTAAAATGCCCACAAATGCAGAAAAAGGTGCTTATCATCAGACAATAATCCAAGAACTTATAGGTTAAACTAAGACATTACTTCCACCCATTCTCTCTTGAAAATAATAAAAATATTGATGATCTTCAGTTTTCAAGGATATGGAAATTTGTCATTAAGCATAGTTTGTTAGCAAGAGTGTAAGCTGATCTAACTCTTTGAGAGAATAATATATCAAAATTTTTAGCATGCTTTTTTAAATGTTCATTCAAAATATTTCACTTTGAGGAATATATCCCAAGAAAATAATGAAAGAAGTGGGGAAATATTAAGGGTTTAAGATATCAATATCATTATTCTTTATAAGAAAAAGCATTGGAAATGACTAAACATACATTAATACGGAATTAACTGAATAAAGAAGAATAGAGTTACATGATGGAAAATCTTTTTTTTTTTATTTCAATAGGTTGTTGGGAAACAAGTGGTGTTTGGTTACATGAATAAGTTCTTTAGTTGTGATTTCT
The DNA here is from genome assembly GCF_009828535.3 of Hylobates moloch. Taxonomy (NCBI): domain Eukaryota; kingdom Metazoa; phylum Chordata; class Mammalia; order Primates; family Hylobatidae; genus Hylobates; species Hylobates moloch. Next base: position 12,602,613 of record NW_026652297.1, on the reverse strand, counting down.
GAGATTTTGGTGCATCCAACACCTGAGCAGTGTACACTGTACCCAATGTGTAGTCTTTTATCCTTCGCCACCCCTCATCCTTTCCCCCATGTCCCCAAAGTCCAAAGTATCATTCTTATGCCTTCGCATCCTCATAGCTTAGCTCCCACATATGCGTGAGAACATACAATGTTTGGTTTTCCATTCCTGAGTTACTTCGCCTAGAATAACAGTCTCTAATTTCATCCAGGTTTCTGCAAATGTCATTATTTTGTTCCTTTTTGTGGCTGAGTAGTATTCCATGGTATATACACCATATTTTCCTTATCCACTCATTGAATCATGGGCATTTGGGCTGGTTCCATATTTTTGCAATTGCAAACTGTGCTGCTATAAACATGTGTGTCCAAGTATCTTTTTCATATAATGACTTCTTTTCCTCTGGGTAGATACCCAGTAGTGGGATTGCTAGATCAAACAGTAGATCTACTTTATTTATTTAAGGAATCAAAAGTTTGAAGTAAATCTTGATGTAGTTGAATTTTAAAAATTCTGTGGTATATTAAGTAAAAGACAAAAAGGTTACAGAATACTGGGTGTGACCAATACATTGAATAGACACCACTGTTGACGTAATAAAAATAGTTTTATTTTGGGTCTTTTATTGTCATTTTAAAATTTGTTCAGTGGGTGTAAATTTCTTCTGCAACCAGATGAAAACTCCAGCAGGTCCATAATTTTTTGCTCATTCTTAGTTAGTAGACAACCCTACAGTCATTTTAAGTTACGATTACTGTCTCAATGCAAAAATCAGAATGGTTGTCCATGATATTAATAAAAACTCCAAACCCAATTTAATGTTATTTATATATGAGACCTATTAAGATATTAACCCTTTGCCTATTTGCCGCAGTTTGTCATTTGTCTTTTGGCTTTGTTTTTGATGTTTTACTATATAGCAAACCTGTTTCAGGCCAGAAGCCTATAATGGAAAAGGAGGATAGAGTTGTTGTTGTTTTAGACGGAGTCTTGCTCTGTCACCAGGCTGGAGTACACTGGCACGATCTCAACTCACTGCAACCTCCGCCTCCTGGGTTCAAGCGATTCTCCTGCCTCAGCCTCCGGAGTAGCTGGGACTGCAGGCGTGTGCCACCACGCCCCACTAATTTTTTTTTGTCTCTTGACCTCGTGATCCACCCATCTTGGCCTCCGAAAGTGCTGGGATTACAGGTGTGAGCCACTGCGCCCAGCCGGTGGAGATTTTTTCTTTATTTTTCTCCTCATAGAACTTGGACTTATCCCCTTCCCTAGGCAAGCCATCCCTTCCCACCCTGCAGGACTTTGACTAGTGAGGGGATAGGAAAGGCATTATATGAACTGGTCCAATGGGAAACTCCTTGGGGATCAAAGAACTTAGAAACCAGGAGTGAAACAATGGGATACCGAAGACAAAATCTAACCTGAAGTCAGAGGGAAGCCAGTGAGGCTGTTGGTTTAGCAGCCTAGTTCTGATAAATGAGGGAGAGAAGAAGGGAGAACACGCTGGAGGAAAGTGATGAACAGTTATGGGTAGGTGAGAAAGAATGACCTGTGCAAGAAACAGTCAGCAACACAGGGAATTAGGAAAGAAGGAGAAGATAGGGAAAGGGAAGACCAGTGCTACCCAGCCCTTCCTCTGCCGGGTGCCTTGTATATATTACCACTTCCTGAGCAGAGGGTCTTATTAGTCTCCTTTAATAAATATCATAACTGACGCTCCGAGAAACTGAGTGAACAACCAAACAAGAAGTTAAACCCAGGACCCTGAATTCCAAATCCCCTGTTCCTTCCACTTTCAATGGTTTCCAAACAATACCCTACAAAATCAGTATCAGGCTGGCTGCTCAGAATCACCTGGAGAACTTCTTCAAAATTCATAGTTCATAATCCCAGCCTCATCCTAGTCCTACTGGATCAGAATCTCTGGGAGACAAGATCAGGAAACAGGATTTATTCATAAGCTCCTCAGGCGGTTCTGTGTTGCAGCCAGGTTTGAGGACTAATATATTAGGGATATCGCATCACCTTCAACGTATTTGTAGGGGAGGGGGAAAATGAACTGTTATTTTCCGAGCACCTACTTTGCTTTACTTTATTACAAACACCTCCTGGGCACGGTTCTAAGTATATTATCACACATTGCATTTCCTCAACACGGTTGTGAGATTGGCATCATCTTCACACTAGTGAGGAAGCTGAGGACAGTTGTGTGACGCCCTGAAAGACTTTAGCTAGTAAGGATCAGAGCTGGAATCCAGACCCCAATCTGTTGGACTCCCAGTTCCTAGTCTTTGTACCTTCCCACACCACTAAAGGGGGAAGACCTTATGATAGTGGGAGGAGGAGGAAGGGATCAAGATACTGCAGGTAATAGGGATAATTGTGGAACAGTTTAACAGAAAGATCCACAGGAGTGGCCCAGACTGTGGAAAATGTTGGCTGGGAAAGCGAGTGTGAGGGAAGCTGAGGAATGGGTCCAGGTACGGGGCATGTGGACTCGCCCAGCATTTCCTGATCCCTGTCTAGTGAGACTTCAGGTGACATCGAGAAGGCGCCTGTATTCCAAGGGGCTGGCTCCCTCTTGTGGCGGCTGCCGCTCATCACCAAATGCTGCGACCAGGTAGCTCCACCAAGCAGTGATGGCAATCTGGCTGCACATTGGAATCGCCTAGGAGCTTTTAAAACGTTCCCATTGCCCAGGCCCATGAAAGCCAAATACCTGGGATGATCTAGACCTGTGCTGTTCAATGCACTAGGCACTAGCCACATGCACCTCTTTAGCACATGAGATGTGGCTACTTCGAATTGAGATGATGGAAGTGTAAAACACACTCTAAATTTCAAAGACTTTGTATAAGAAAAGAATATAGACTATTTCACTAATAATTTGATATTAATTATATGTTGAAATAATATTTTTAATAAATGGGATTAAATATATTATTTGATTTATCTGTTTTTACTTTTTAAAATACAAATACTAGAAAATAGAATTACATATGTGGCTCACATTTATGGCTAGGATTATATATGTAAGATTGCCAGATGTAGCAAGTAAAAATACTGGATGTTCAGTTATGTTTGAATTCCAGAGAAACTCAAGTAATTTTTTGGTATATTTAGTAAATTTTCAGTATAAATGCGTCTCATGCAATACCTGGGATATGGTTATACTAAAAGCAAAATTCGTGGTTTATCTAAATTTCAAATTTAACTGGGTGTCCTGTGTTTTTTCTGGCCACCCTAATATGTCTACCAGACAGCACCAATTACACTCTTGCTACTCAGAGTGTGGTCTGAGGACTAGCAGCATAGGTCTTAACTGGGAGCTTGTCAGAAATGCAGAATCACAGGCCTCACCCATAGCCACCAAACCAGAACCTGCAGTTTAACAAAATTCTTAGGTGATTCATGTGAACACCAAGTTTAAGAAGCCCTGAGCTTGAGAGCCACTAGCTGAGTAGAGGCATATAGGAGAAGAAAGATGGAGCTCTCCAGCACCCTTGGCCAAGAACTCCAAACCCTGAACCTATCCCCCTCTCTCCTCATCCCCACAATGCCCAGGACAAAAGTTTGGTTGAGTAAACAAATTATTTGTAAATGGGTGAGTGAATGAATGGATAAATAAACAAATAAATAAATGAGTGGCCAAATTGATGAATGTTTGAGATGGTGAATAATTTCAAGAGCAAATAGCCTGAATGGAGAAATTCCCAGTGAACTCTGGGAATTCTGGCCTACTCAAGGGCCAGCAGAAGGAAGCAGATGGCTCAGATGGAAAAGCGAGCCAAAAAGCTGTCCCTTCCCTGGCTCAGGACAAGCCCATGAAAAGAAATGCACTCCTCCTGGCCCAAGATCCACCATATGCAGCCCAGGTAAGGCAGATCGGAAGGACTTTCCATCCCTACCCATGCCAGCTGAGCTGGAACTTGTGGGACCTCAATGCATATCCCCTTGCTCACCAAGCCTTAGTCCACTCGGCCCCCTGGAGTGGCCGACTACCAACCTGTTCTCTCTCAAACCATCTGAAGTTGCAGGAAATGCTTTGGATTATCCTTAATTATATAAAATGGGTCAGATTTTAGTTAATAAGTGATCATTTCTTTCTTGATTTTTATTTACATTACAAATGTAGTACATGGTCATGTAGAAAGAAAGCCCCACTACTATCCTTCTAGACGTTTTATACATTTATCTATCTATACATAAATATTTTTTATATAAATGATATCACACCAAACATTATTTTATGAACTCCTTATTTACTAAACAGTACATCTTTCATATCATCCAAAGTATACACATCTATCTCTTACAAATGGCTGCACATTATTTCTTTTCTTTTTTTGTTTTTTATTTTTATTTTATTTTATTTTATTTTGGCAGGGGGGACAGAGTCTCACTCTGTTGCCCAGCCTAGAACCTCTGCCTCTCAGGTTCAAGCGATTCTCCACCCTCAGCCCTCCCGAGTAGCTGGGATTACAGGTACATGCTACCTCGCCCGGCTAATTTTTGTATTTTTAGTAGAGATGGGTTTCTCCATGTTGGCCAGGCTGGTCTCGAACTCCTGACCTCAGGTGGTCTACCCACCTCGGCCTCCCAATGTGCTGGGATTATAGACGTGAGCCACTGCGCCTGGCCAGGCTGCACATTATTTCATCATGTGGATGCACCATAATTTATTGAAAAAAAATCCCGTCGTTGGACATTTTGGTACATCTAAAGTTCATTCCTATTATAGGCAATACTATTTGCTCCCGGCCACCTACCCCTCTTTGCCTAGTGAATACCTGCTCATCTTTCACATCTCAGCTCCATTTCCACTTTCTCAGAGAAGTTTTCCGGAACTCCCCAGACTAGCGCAAACCACCCTATTATATGCTATAATAGCACCATGAGCCTCTCCCTTGTGCCTCTTATCACTGTTATAATTTCAGGTTTATAATTGTGATGTGATTAATGTCTCTCTCCCTATTATTCTATCAGCTCAATGAAAACAGGTTATAGGTGTTTTATTCACCATTGTATCCTCTGCACCTAGCACAGAGTCTGGCTCAAAGAAAGTTATCTATACATAAATGATGGGAGAAAGGAAAGGAAAGAGAAAGGAAGGGAGAGAGGGAGGGCGGGAGTAAGGAGCAAATAGACAGCAAATAGAAGGATGATTAAATGAGGAAATGTATAGTAGATTCTGAACTCCTCAACAGCTTCAGGAGGCAGATGGCTCAGAGAGAAAATAAACTGAATGAATGAATAAAAATGAATAGTCTGTATGAATTTTCTGTTTGCCTAAACTCTGGCTTAACCCCATCTATTTTCTCAGGGACTTCAATGTCTCAATCCCTCTCTTTTCTGAATCTGTCTATCCTCTCCTAGTTTCCCATCACCATTTATACACTCTAGCCATGCCTTCCCCCCTTCATCCCCAGTTTTCCTTCAACCCCATGCTCCTTTCCACCGTTGTTTCTCCTTTCATGGACAAACTTACGGGAAGACACATCTTCTGTGCTTCTCTTCCCTTTCCGACAACCTATTCACTCCTCCACTCCCTATATTCTGGCTTTCTTCCTCATCACACTATTAAAATTATCCCCTGAAGAGTCACCAATGACCCCCTTGTCATTCAATCCACTGGACACTCCTCAGTCCTCCACCTGCTTGACCTCTACCAGCATTCAACAGTGTCACACTCACTTCTCCTCCAAGCATTCTTTTATCTTGCCTTCCATGATCCCACATCCTCAATCTCCTCCCAGTTCTCTGGTCAACACTTTCCAGTTTCTCTGCTGATGCCTCTTCCTCTGTCTGTCCTCTGAGTGTTGGTAGTATTCCTAAAGGTTCTGTCCTTGACTCTCCATGCTACAGATTCTGCAGTCTCTTCCTACATGATTGTGTTTCTCTAACGACCATCTTGTCTCTCTCAACATATGTCATTCATATGTTGATGACTCAGAAACCTACACCTCCAAATCCCTAAATCTAACTATTTTTTTTTTTTTTTTTTTGAGACGGAGTCTCGCTCTGTCACCCAGGCTGGAGTGCAGTGGCGCAATCTCAGCTCACTGCAAGCTCCGCCTCCCGGGTTCACGCCATTCTCCTGCCTCAGCCTCTCCGAGTAGCTGGGACTACAGGCGCCCGCCACCACGCCCGGCTAATTTTTTTTGTATTTTTAGTAGAGACGGGGTTTCACTGTGGTCTCGATCTCCTGACCTCGTGATCCGCCTGCCTCGGCCTCCCAAAGTGCTGGGATTACAAGCGTGAGCCACCGCGCCCGGCCTAAATCTAACTATTTATGAGACATTTCTATATGCACAGACCAAGATACCTCATAGTCATCCCATACCCAACTGAGCTCATCCCTCCCCTTTCTCCAACCACCAAAGTGGTTTTCCTTCTGCCATGATTTTTTAATTTCAGTATAATCTGCCACAATCCCCTCAGATACCACACCAGAAGTTAGATATCTTTCTTAACACCCTCTTCTCTCTTACTCTCCTCAACCACAGAAATCTATTGACCCCGCCAGCTCTGAGACATATACTGCAGGCTGGTTCATTCAACAACATTCCAGTTACTTTCTAGCATTCCTTCCTGTACAAAGGTTGTACATATCTCTTGCTTCTTTGTCACTGGGGGTATGTATATGACTAAGCTTCTTCTAATTAGATGAACTTGTGTGAGGCTTTTATCATAACTGCATTAGGCAGAGCATGGGGCATTCATGTTGCTGGTATGGATAGTAGCAGAGGCCATGTGGTTCTGGGTTTTGTAGTCACAGGGCAGCTTTTTGACCATGATAAAAGGATTTCTCTACCTCCCCCATTAGAGTATCTTTCCAAAAGCTCAGACTAGTGCTATTGGGTGAGCCTTCCTAAATTTTCTGTGAGCTACCTAATATCCTATAATAAATCTCTTCCTGATTAAATCTCCTGGAATAGATTCTGGTTTTTGCAACTAAGAACCCTGACCAATACAATCTTCTGAGTATATTTCAAATCCATCTACTTCTCTCCATTAGCACTTAGACTCCTGGAGTCAAGGACGCCATAAGTTCTTGCCTGGCCCATTCAGAGCCTTCTGGGTTTCTTGCTGTTAGTCAGTTTCCCACTAGTCCATTTCATCCTCCATATGCAACCAAAGTAACCTTCTAAGAAGTAAATATGATCATGTCCCTTTTCTGGCTAAACCCTTCGTTGGCCTGCCATTATCCTTGGGATGGAGTCTAAAATCTTTAACAGGCCTACAAGAGCCTCCCTGGCCTACAAGAACTCCATGTCCTTGCTTTTGCCCAATTCCCTCACCCCTCTCACCATTCACCCCCACCTCACTCTGCTGCAGCCCCTCCAACCTCCTTTAGCACATGGCCTCATCAAACTCACCCTTCATTCTCAGCCTTGGCACCCACTGCTCTCTGGTTCTTCTCCCATTTTCTGGCTCACTTCCAATCGTCTCTCAGGTTTCCATTAGATAGCACTTCATTCAAGAAGTTTCCACAACTACAAAGATTAAATAAAATTCTCTGGAGTACCACTCTGTACCTCACCTAATTCATGTTTTTGGTAATTTCTTTTTTCAATTTTGTATTTTAATTTTTGTGGATATATGTATCTATATATAGTAGATATATATATTTATGGGGTAAATGAAATGTTTTGATACAGGCATGCAATATGTAATAATTACATCATGTAAAATGAAGTATCCATCCCTACAAGTATTTATCTTTTGTGTTAAGAACAATCCAACAATTATAGATGGCTGAATAGGAACAGCTCCGGTCTCCAGCTCCCAGCCCCAGCGACACAGAAGACGGATGATTTCTGCATTTCTGCTTGAGGTACCGGTTTCATCTCACTAGGGAGTGCCTAACAGTGGGTGCAGGACAGTCGGTGAAGCGCACTGTGCGCGAGCCGAAGCAGGGCGAGGCATTACCTCACTCGGGAAGCACAAGGGGTCAGGGAGTTCCCTTTCCTAGTCAAAGAAAGGGGAAACAGACGGCACCTGGAATATCGGCTCAGTCCCACCCCAATACTGCGCTTTTCCAACGGGCCTGGAAAACGGCACACTAGGAGATTGTGTCCCGCGCCTGGCTCGGAGGGTCCTGTGCCCACGGAGTCTCGCTGATTGCTAGCACAGCAGTCTGAGATCAAGCTGCAAGGCGGCAGCGAGGCTGGGGGAGGGGCACCCGCCATTGCCCAGGCTTGCTTAGGTAAACAAAGCAGCCAGGAAGCTCGAACTGGGTGGAGCCCACCACAGCTCAAGGAGGTCTGCCTGCCTCTATAGGCTCCACCTCTGGGGGCAGGGCACAGACAAACAAAAACTCAGCAAGAACCTCCACAGACTTAAAGGTCCCTGTCTGACTGACAGCTTTGAAGAGAGTAGTGGTTCTCCCAGCACGCAGCTGGAGATCTGAGAACGGACAGACTGCCTCCTAAAGTGGGTCCCTCACCCCTGAGCAGCCTAACTGGGAGGCATCCCCCCAGTAGGAACAGACTGACACCTCATTCAACCGGGTACTCCTCTGAGACAAAACTTTCAGAAGAACTATCAGACAGCTGAATTTGTGGTCTCACGAAAATCCGCTGTTCTGCAGCCACCGCTGCTGACACCCAGCCAAACAGGGTCTGGAGTGGACCTCTAGTAAACTCCAACAGACCTGCAGCTGAGGGTCCTGTCTGGTAGAAGGAAAACTAACAAACAGAAAGGACATCCACACCAAAAACCCATCTGTACATCACCATCATCAAAGACCAAAAGTAGATAAAACCACAAAGATGGGGAAAAAACAGAACAAAAAAACTGGAAACTCTAAAAAACAGAGCACCTCTCCTCCTCCAAAGGAACGCAGTTCCTCACCAGCAACGGAACAAAGATGGATGGAGGATGACTTTGATGAGTTGAGAGAAGAAGGCTTCAGACGATCAAACTACTCTGAGCTACGAGAGGAAATTCAAAACAATAGCAAAGAAGTTAAAAACTTTGAAAAAATATTAGAAGAATGGATAACTAGAATAACCAATGGAGAGAAGGGCTTAAAGGAGCTGATGGAGCTGAAAGCCAAGTTTCGAGAACTACGCGAAGATTGCAGAAGCCTCAGTAGCAGATGCGATCAACTGGAAGAAAGGGTATCGCTGATGGAAGATGAAATGAATGAAATGAAGAGAGAAGGGAAGTTTAGAGAAAAAAGAATAAAAAGAAATGAACAACGCCTCCGAGAAATTTGGGACTATGTGAAAAGACCAAACCTACGTCTGATTGGTGTACCTGAAAATGATGGGGAGAATGGAACCAAGTTGGAAAACACTCTGCAAGATATTATCCAGGAGAACTTCCCCAATCTAGCAAGGCAGGCCAGCATTCAGATTCAGGAAATACAGAGAACGCCACAAAGATACTCCTCGAGAAGGGCAACTCCAAGACACATAATTGTCAGATTCACCAAAGTTGAAATGAAGGAAAAAATGTTAAGGGCAGCCAGAGAGAAAGGTCGGGTTACCCACAAAGGGAAGCCCATCAGACTAACAGCTGATCTCTCAGCAGAAACTCTACAAGCCAGAAGAGAGTGGGGGCCGATATTCAACATTCTTAAAGAAAAGAATTTTCAACCCAGAATTTGCTATCCCGCCAAACTAAGCTTCATAAGTGAAGGAGAAATAAAATACTTTACAGACAAGCAAACGCTGAGTGATTTTGTCACCACCAGGCCTGCCCTAAAAGAGCTCCTGAAGGAAGCACTAAACATGGAAAGGAACAACCGGTACCAGCCACTGCAAAAACATGCCAAATTGTAAAGACCATCGAAGCTAGGAAGAAACAATAGCAACTAACGAGCAAAATAACCAACTAACACCATAATGACAGGATCAGATTCACACATAACAATATTAACATTAAATGTAAATGGGCTAAATGCTCCAATCAAAAGACACAGACTGGCAAACTGGATAAGGAGTCAGGACCCATCAGTGTGCTGTATTCAGGAAACCCATCTCACGTGCAGAGACACACATAGACTCAAAATAAAGGGATGGAGGAAGATCTATCAAGCAACTGGAAAACAAAAAAAGGCAGGGGTTGCAATCCTAGTCTCTGATAAAACAGACTTTAAACCAACAAAGATCAAAAGAGACAAAGAAGGCCATTACATAATGGTAAAGGGATCAATTCAACAAGAAGAGCTAACTATCCTAAATATATATGCACCCAACACAGGAGCACCCAGATTCATAAAGCAAGTCCTCAGTGACCTACAAAGGGACTTAAACTCCCACACAATAATAATGGGAGATTTTAACACCCCACTGTCAACATTAGACAGATCAACGAGACAGAAAGTTAACAAGGATATCCAGGAATTGAACTCAGCTCTACATAAAGTGGACCTAATAGACATCTACAGAAGTCTCCACCCCAAGTCAACAGAATATACATTTTTTTCAGCACCACACCACACCTATTCCAAAATTGACCACATAGTTGGAAGTAAAGCTCTCCTCAGCAAATGTAAAAGAACAGAAATTATAACAAACTGTCTCTCAGACCACAGTGCAATCAAACTAGAACTCAGGATTAAGAAACTCACTCAAAACCGCTCAACTACATGGAAACTGAACAACCTGCTCCTGAATGACTATTGGGTACATAATGAAATGAAGGCAGAAATAAAGATGTTCTTTGAAACCAACGAGAACAAAGATACAACATACCAGAATCTCTGGGACACATTCAAAGCAGTGTGTAGAGGGAAATTTATAGCACTAAATGCCCACAAGAGAAAGCAGGAAAGATCCAAAATTCACACCCTAACATCACAATTAAAAGAACTAGAAAAGCAAGAGCAAACACATTCAAAAGCTAGCAGAAGGCTAGAAATAACTAAAATCAGAGCAGAACTGAAGGAAATAGAGACACAAAAAACCCTTCAAAAAATTAATGAATCCAGGAGCTGGTTTTTTGAAAAGATCAACAAAATTGATGGACCGCTAGCAAGACTAATAAAGAAGAAAAGAGAGAAGAATCAAATAGATGCAATAAAAAACGAAAAAGGGGATATCACCACCGATCCCACAGAAATACAATCTACCATCAGAGAATACTACAAACACCTCTATGCAAATAAACTAGAAAATCTAGAAGAAATGGATAAATTCCTTGACAAATACACCCTCCCAAGACTAAACCAGGAAGAAGTTGAATCTCTGAATAGACCAATAACAGGTTCTGAAATTGTGGCAATAATCAATAGCTTACCAACCAAAAAGGGTCCAGGACCTGACGGATTCACAGCTGAATTCTACCAGAGGTACAAGGAGGAACTGGTACCATTCCTTCTGAAACTATTCCAATCGATAGAAAAAGAGGGAATCCTCCCTAACACATTTTATGAAGCCAGCATCGTCCTGATACCAAAACCTGGCAGAGACATAACCAAAAAAGAGAATTTCAGACCAATATCCTTGATGAACATTGATGCAAAAATCCTCAATAAAATACTGGCAAACCGAATCCAGCAGCACATCAAAAAGCTTATCCACCATGATCAAGTGGGCTTCATCCCTGGGATGCAAGGCTGGTTCAACATACGCAAATCAATAAATGTAATCCAGCATATAAACAGAACCAAAGACAAAAACCACATGATTATCTCAATAGATGCAGAAAAGGCCTTTGACAAAATTCAACAACCCTTCATGCTAAAAACTCTCAATAAATTAGGTATTGATGGGACGTATCTCAAGATAATAAGAGCTATCTATGACAAACCCACAGCCAATATCATACTGAATGGGCAAAAACTGGAAGCATTCCCTCTGAAAACTGGCACAAGACAGGGATGCCCTCTCTCACCGCTCCTATTCAACATAGTGCTGGAAGTTCTGGCCAGAGCAATCAGGCAGGAGAAGGAAATAAAGGGTATTCAACTAGGAAAAGAGGAAGTCAAATTGTCCCTGTTTGCAGATGACATGATTGTATATCTAGAAAACCCCATTGTCTCAGCCCAAAATCTCCTTAAGCTGATTAGCAACTTCAGCAAAGTCTCAGGATACAAAATTAATGTACAAAAATCACAAGCATTCTTGTACACCAATAACAGACAAACAGAGAGCCAAATCATGAGTGAACTCCCATTCACAATTGCTTCAAAGAGAATAAAATACCTAGGAATCCAACTTACAAGGGATGTGAAGGACCTCTTCAAGGAGAACTACAAACCACTGCTCAATGAAATCAAAGAGGATACAAACAAATGGAAGAACATTCCATGCTCATGGGTTGGAAGAATCAATATCGTGAAAATGGCCATACTGCCCAAGGTCATTTATAGATTCAATGCCATCCCCATGAAGCTACCAATGACTTTCTTCACAGAATTGGAAAAAACTACTTTAAAGTTCATATGGAACCAAAAAAGAGCCCGCATCGCCAAGTCAATCCTAAGCCAAAAGAACAAAGCTGGAGGCATCACGCTACCTGACTTTAAACTATACTACAAGGCTACAGTAACCAAAACAGCATGGTACTGGTACCACAACAGAGACATAGATCACTGGAACAGAACAGAGCCCTCAGAAATGACGCCGCATAGCTACAACTATCTGATCTTTGACAAACCTGACAAAAACAAGAAATGGGGAAAGGATTCCCTATTTAATAAATGGTGCTGGGAAAACTGGCTAGCCATATGTAGAAAGCTGAAACTGGATCCCTTCCTTACACCTTATACAAAAATTAATTCAAGATGGATTAAAGACTTATATGTTAGACCTAAAACCATTAAAATCCTACAAGAAAACCTAGGCAATACCATTCAGGACATAGGCGTGGGCAAGGACTTCATGTCTAAAACACCAAAAGCAATGGCAACAAAAGCCAAAATCGACAAATGGGATCTCATTAAACTAAAGAGCTTCTGCACAGCAAAAGAAACTATCATCAGAGTGAACAGGCAACCTACAGAATGGGAGAAAATTTTTGCAACCTACTCATCTGACAAAGGGCTAATATCCAGAATCTACAATGAACTCAAACAAATTTACAAGAAAAAAACAAACAACCCCATCAAAAAGTGGGCAAAGGACATGAACAGACACTTCTCAAAAGAAGACATTTATGCAGCCAAAAAACACATGAAGAAATGCTCATCATCACTGGCCATCAGAGAAATGCAAATCAAAACCACAGTGAGATACCATCTCACACCAGTTAGAATGGCCATCATTAAAAAATCAGGAAACAACAGGTGCTGGAGAGGATGTGGAGAAATAGGAACACTTTTACACTGTTGGTGGGACTGTAAACTAGTTCAACCATTGTGGAAGTCAGTGTGGCGATTCCTCAGGGATCTCGAACTAGAAATACCATTTGACCCAGCCATCCCATTACTGGGTATATACCCAAAGGACTATAAATCATGCTGCTATAAAGACACATGCACACGTATGTTTATTGCAGCACTATTCACAATAGCAAAGAGTTGGAACCAACCCAAATGTCCAACAACGATAGACTGGATTAAGAAAATGTGGCACATATACACCATGGAATACTATGCAGCCATAAAAAATGATGAGTTCGTGTCCTTTGTAGGGACATGGATGAAACTGGAAAACATCATTCTCAGTAAACTATCGCAAGGACAAAAAACCAAACACCGCATGTTCTCACTCATAGGTGGGAATTGAACAATGAGAACTCATGGACACAGGAAGGGGAACATCACACTCCGGGGACTGTTGTGGGGTGGGGGGAGGGGGGAGGGACAGCATTAGGAGATACACCTAATGCTAAATGACGAGTTAATGGGTGCAGGAAATCAACATGGCACATGGATACATATGTAACAAACCTGCACATTGTGCACATGTACCCTAAAAGCCTAAAGTGTAATAAAAAAAAAAAAAGAACAATCCAATTGTGCTCTTTCAGTTACTTTATAATGTACAATTAAGTTATTATTGACTGTAGTCACTCTGTTGTGCTATCAAATAGTAGGTATTATTCATTCTTTCTGAGTATTTTTTTGTACGCATTAACTATCCCCACCTCCCCATTCCCACCCTCCCACTACCCTTCCCAGCCTGTGGTAACCATCTTTCTGCTCTCTGTCTTCATGAATTCAATTGTTCCGCTTTTTAGATCCCAGAAATAGATGAGAACATGTGATGCTTGTCTTTTTGTGCCTGGCTTATTTCACTTTGAATAACGACCTTGAGTTCCACCCATGTTGTTGCAAATGACAGGATCTCATTCTTTTTTATGGCTGAATACTACTCCATTGTGTATATGTACCCATTCATCTGTTGATGGACACTGAGATTGCTTCCAAATTTTGGCTCTTGTGAACAGTGCTGCAACAAACATGGAAGTGCATATAACTCTTCGATATACTGATCTCCTGTCTTCTGGGTATATACCCAGCAGTAGAATTGCTGGATCATATGATACCTCTATTTTCAGTTTTTTGAGGAACCTCCAAACTGTTCTCCATAGTGGTTGTACTAACATACATTCCCACCAACAGTGTATGAGGGTTCCCTTTTCTCTACATCCTCACTAGCATTTGTTATTATCTGTCTTGTGAATATAAGCCATTTTAACTGGGATGAGATGCTATCTCATTGTAGTTTTGATTTGTATTTCTGTGATTATCAGTGATGTTGAGCACCTTTTCATATGCCTGTTGCCATTTGTATGTCTTCTTTCAAGAAATGTCTACTGAAATCTTTTGCCTAGTTTTTTACCAGATTCTTAGATTTTTTTTTCCTATAGAGTTGTTTGAGCTCCTTATATATTCTGGTTATTAATCCCTTGTCATATGGGTAGTTTGCAAATACTTTCTCCCATTCTGTGAGTTGTCTCTTCACTTTGTTGATTATCTGCTTTGCTGTGCAGAAGCTTTTTAACTTGATGTGATTTCATTTGTCCATTTTTGCTTTGGTTGCCTGTGTTTGTGGGGTACTACTCAAGAAACTTTTGCCCAGACCAGTGTCCTGGAGATTTTCCCAATGTTTTCTTGTAGTAGTTTCATTGTTTGGGGTCTTAGACTTAAGTCCTTAATCCATTTTGATTTGATTTTTGTATATGGCAGGAGTCTAGTTCCCTTCTTCTGCATGTGGATATCCAATTTTTCCTAGCACCATTTATTGAAAAGACTGTCTTTTCCCAAGTGAATGTTCTTGGCACCTTTGTTGAAAATGAGTTCACTGTAGGTGTGTGGATTTGTTTCTGGGTTCTTTATTCTGTTCCATTGGCTTATGTGTCTGTTTTTGTGCCGGTACTATGCTGCTTGGTTACTATAGCTCTGTAGTATAATTCGAGGTAAGGTAATGTGATTCCACCAGTTTTGTTCTTTTTGCTTAGGATCATTTTTGCTATTCTGAGTCTTTTGTGATTCTATATAAATTTTAGGATTTTTTTTTCTATTTCTGTGAAAAATGTCATTGGTTGTTTGTTTGTTTTTTGAAACAGAGTCTCACTCTGTTGCCCTGGCTGGGGTGCAGTGGCATGTTCTTGCCTCACTGCAACCTCTACCTCCTGGGTTCAAGCGATTCTTCTGCCTCAGCCTCCCAAGTAGCTGGGATTACAGGTGCACACCACCATGCGTGGCTAATTTTTGTATTTTTAGTAGAGATAAGGTTTCACTATCTTGGCCAGGCTGGTCTCGAACTCCTAACCTCAAGTGATCCACCTGTCTCAGCCTCCCAAATGCTCAGATTACAAGCATAAGCCACTGTGCCTGGCCTGTCATTGATATTTTGATCAGGGTTGCATTGAATCTGTAGATTGCATTGCATGGTATGAACAATTTAACAATATTGATTCTTCCAATCCATGAACATGGAATATCTTTTTATTTTTTGGCATCTTCTTCAATTTCTTTCATCAGTGTTTTATAGTTTTTATTATAGAGATCTTTCACTTCTTTGAGTAAGTTAATTCCTAGGTATGTAATTTTATTTGTGGCTATTGTAAATTGGATTTTTTAAAAAATTTCTTTTTCTGTGGCCACCACCACTAGGACTTTACTGGGTCAGACATGAAGCCAGCACATCACTGGGTCTCACCCAAAGCCTGCAGTAACCACTCCCTGCCTATGACCTATGTTGACTCAAGACCCTGGGGCTCTACAATCAGCAGGTGGCAAAGCCAGCCAGACTTGTATCCTTCCCTTCAGGGTGGTGAGTTCCTCCAGGCCCCAGGCATATCCAGATGTGCTGTCTGGGAGCCAGTGACTACAGTCAAAAACCTTAGAAGTCTACCTGATGGACTATTATACTGCAGCTGAGCTGGCACTCAGACCACAAGATGCAGTTCTTTCCATTCTCCCCTTCCCTTTCCAAAAGCAGAGGAACCTCACCCCATGGCCACTGCCACCACAGGCCCACAGGGAGTACTGCCAGACTACCATCAATGTTCTCTTAAGGCCCAAGGGCTCTTCAGTCAGTTTGTGATGAATGCTTCCTGGCCTGGGACTCTCCCTTCAGGGCAGTGGGCTCCCCTCTGGCCCAGGACAGGTCCAGAAATGTCATCTAAGAGCCAAGTCCTGGGATTGGGGGCCCCAAGAGCCCACTTTGTGCTCTACCCACCTGTGGCCAAGCTGGCACTTAAGGTGCAAGACAAGATCCCCCTGCATTTCCCTCCACTTTTCTCAAGTAGAAGGAGTCTCACCCCATAGCCACCAAATCTGGAAATTGTGCTGAGCCTCACCTGAAACCAGCAAGTCTCATGAGATTCACCCAAGGTCCTCAATGTAGTACCTGGGCATTGCTGCTGGCTATACAGTGCCCAAAGGCTCTTCAGTTAGCAGGTGATGAATCCTGCCAGGACTGGATCCTTCCCTTTAAGAAAGCAGGTTTCTTTCTGGTCCAACATGTGTCTAGAAATGTCTGAGGACTAAGGCCTGAAAAGGGGGTCTCACAACTCTGTCCAGTGCCCTAACCTGCTGTGGCTGAGCTGGTATCCAAGATGCAAGACAGTCCTCCCCAAGCTTCCCTTTTCTCTCCTCAAGCAGAGGGGAAAAGTCTCTTTTGAAGCTGTGAGCTGCTTAGCCTGGATGAGGGGAAAAATGATGCCAGCATTCCCTTAGCTGCCCCAGCTGGTGTCTCAGGAGGTCACACCCCTGCAACGCCAGTCCACTGGCTCTGGGTGCAGTTCAGCACTCGGACTCACCCAGGAGTTCCAGCCTGTGGGGCTTAGATGGCCTTTCAGGTTTATTCAGAGACCTGGAGTACTTTAGCCCATGGAGGTAAGGCTTGGGGGAACTCAAGTTTGGACCACAGGGATCAACAGTTCTCCTCTGGCAAGAACTGGTTTAAATGCTCCCTCCATGGGTGGATGTCAGCTGAGTTTGGTCCAGTTTTGTTTTCTGTTACCAAAGGGCAGCACTGAGTTCAATGCCTCACAAATGCTCTAGTCTCCCTCCCCTGGAGCCAAGAGACACTCTCCACACCACAACACCACTGCTGGGGGATAGAGGAGGGGTGGCATTGGCGATTCAAGACTGTTTTTCCAGGGACGGTTCCAAGATGGCCGAATAGGAACAGCTGCAGTCTACAGCTCCCAGCATGAGTGACGCAGAAGACCAGTGATTTCTGCATTTCCAACTGAGGTACCAGGTTCATCTCACTGTGGCTTGTCAGACAGTGGGTGCAGGACAGTGGGCGCAGTGCACCGAGTGTGAGCTGAAGCAGGGCGAGGCATCGACTCACCCAGGAAGTGCAAGGGGCCAGGGAATTCCCTTTCATAGCCAAGCAAAGCTGTGACAGATGGCACCTGGAAAATCGGGTCACTCCCACCCTAATACGGCACTTTCCCAATGGTCTTAGCAAATGGCACACCAGGAGATTATATCCTGCACCTGGCTTGGAAGGTCCCATACCCACGGAGCCTCGCTCATTGCTAGCACAGCAGTCTGAGATAGAACTGCAAGGTGGCAGCCAGGCTGGGGGAGGGGTGCCCACCATTTCTCAGGCTTGAGTAGGTAAACAAAGCAGCCAGGAAGCTCGAACTGGGTGGAGCCCACTGCAGCTCAAGAAGGCCTGCCTGCCTCTGTAGACTCCACCTCTGGGGGCAGAGCATAGCCAAACAAAAGGCAGCAGAAACCTCTGCAGACTTAAATGACCCTGTCTTTGAAGAGAGTAGTGGTTCTCCCAGCTCGGAGTTAGAGATCTGAGAATGGACAGACTGCCTCCTCAAGTGGGTCCCTGACCCCCAAGTAGCCTATCTGGGAGGCACCCCCCAGTAGGGGCAAACTGACACGACACAGCTGGGTAACCCTCTGAGATGAAACCTCCAGAGGAACGATCAGACAGCAACATTTGCTGTTCAGCAATATTCGCTGTTCTGCAGCCTCCACTGCTGATACCCAGGCAAACAGGGTCAGGAGTGGACCTCCAGCAAACTCCAACAGACCTGCAGCTAAGGGTCCTGACTGTTAAAAGGATAACTAACAAACAGAAAGGACATCCACACCAAAACCCCATCTGTAGGTCACCATCTTCAAAGACCAAAGGTAGATAAAACCACAAAGATGGGGAAAAAACAGAGCAGAGAAACTGAAAATTCTAAAAATCAGAGCACCTCTCCTCCTCCAAAGGACCGCAGCTCCTCACCAGCAACAGAACAAAGCTGGACGGAGAATGACTTTGACGAGTTGAGAAAAGAAGGCTTCAGATGATCAAACTTCTCTGAGCTAAAGGAGGAAGTTCGAACCTATCGCAAAGAAGTTAAAAACTTTGAAAAAAGATTAGACGAATGGCTAACTAGAATAACCAATGCACAGAAGTCCTTAAAGGACCTGATGGAGCTGAAAACCATGGTACAAGAACTACGTGACAAATGCACAAGCTTCAGTAGCCAATTCGATCAACTGGAAGAAAGGGTATCAGAGATGGAAGATCAAATGAATAAAATGAAGCGAGAAGAGAAGTTAAGAGAAAAAAGAATAAAAAGAAATGAACAAAGCCTCCAAGGAATATGGGACTATGTGAAAAGACCAAATCTACATCTGATTGGTGTACCTGAAAGTGACGGGGAGAATGGAACCAAGTTGGAAAACACTCTGCAGGATATTATCCAGGAGAACTTCCCCAATCTAGCAAGGCAGGCCAACATTCAAATTCAGGAAATACAGAGAATGCCACAAAGAAACTCCTTGAGAAGAGCAACTCCAAGACACATAATTGTCAGATTCACCAAAGTTGAAATGAAGGAAAAAGTGTTAAGGGCAGCCAGAGAGAAAGGACGGGTTACCTACAAAGGGAAGCCCATCAGACTAACAGCTGATCTCTCAGCAGAAACTCTACAAGCCAGAAGAGAGTGGGGGCCAATATTCAACATTCTTAAAGAAAAGAATTTTCAATCCAGAATTTCATATCCAGCCAAACTAAGCTTCATAAGTGAAAGAGAAATAAAATCCTTTACAGACAAGCAAATGCTGAGTGATTTTGTCACCACCAGGCCTGCCCTAAAAGAGTTCCTGAAGGAAGCACTAAACATGGAAAGGAAAAATGGATACCAGCCACTGCAAAAACATACCAAATTGTAAAGACCATTGAGGCTAGGAAGAAATGGCATCAACCAACAAGCAAAATAACCAGCTAACATCATAATGACAGGATGAAATTCACACATAACAATATTAACCTTAAATGTAAATGGGCTAAATGCTCCAATTAAAAGACACAGACTGGCAAACTGGATAAGGAGTCAGGACCCATCAGTGTGCTGTATTCAGGAAACCCAACTCATGTGCAGAAACACACATAGGCTCAAAATCAAGGGATGGAGGAAGATCTATCAAGCAAATGGAAAACAAAAAAAAGGCAGGGGTTGCAATCCTAGTCTCTGATAAAATAGACTTTAAACCAACAAAGATCAAAAGAGACAAAGAAGGACAGTACATAATGGTAAAGGGATCAATTCAACAAGAAGAGCTAACTATCCTAAATATATATGCACCCAATACAGGAGCACCCAGATTCATAAAGCAAGTCCTTAGAGACCTACAAAGAGACTTAGACACCCACACAATAATAATGGGAGACTTTAATACCCCACTGTCAACATTAGACAGATCAACGAGACAGAAAGTTAACAAGGATATCCAGGAATTGAATTCAGCTCTGCACCAAGTGGACCTAATAGACATCTACAGAACTCTCCACCCCAAATCAACAGAATATGCATTCTTCTCAGCACCACATTGCACCTATTCCAAAATTGACCACATAGTTGGAAGTAAAGCTCTCCTCAGCAAATGTAAAAGAACAGAAAT